>NW_005369992.1:215726-218122 GCF_000412655.1 Myotis brandtii
AAGAAGGGGAGCAAACATATTAAGAACAGTATGCCATCTACGCCAGGTCCATTGAAACATATGCTGTGCAGATGTTTCTTCCCTGCAGCGACTGTATCAAGCAGCAAGGATGGACCGGCTTCCAGCAGAACAGTATTGCAAGAGAATGGAAAGAAAGAAATTTGATCATGGATGCTTAGACTCAACCAAACTACTTTGAACATTAAAACATGATAAAAAGAAATACTCACATGAGTGCCAAACCTTAAGCTTTTCTCAAAAAAGACTCTTTGAAAATAAGTTTGGATGTTTATAAAATAGCATTTTAAATAACATTTTTCTCTTTCGACTAGAGGCCTGGTGCATGAATTCGTGCACTGGTGGGGTCCAGCTGGCCCCTGCCCGATGGGGGCCACCAGGGGGTGGGCCAGCTGGGGTGAGGGGCTGCAGGTGGTTTGCCAGCTGGCTCCACCCCCAATTGGAGTAGGGGTGCCTGCTCGGGGGCAGGGCTGGCTGGGGAGAGGGGCCGTGGTCATTCTGGTCATTTTGCCTTTCAGTCAATTTGCATATTACCCTTTTATTATATAGGATAAGTCTATGAGATGCTACAGAAATAGTAAGAAAACATTAGATATGTCAGTAAAGTTTGTTTTCTTAAAAATACAGTGAGCATCAGAGAAAAGAAATTCCCCAGAATTAAAATCTGTCTAACATCAAACTAAAAAGGGAGGGAGGGTGATAGAGGGATGAGCCAGGGTATCATATTGTTAGAGATGAGAGCTATAGATAACAGTGGAAGATAAGAACTAAAAAAAGTGTTAAAGTGGACATGAAAAACATGTAGTGAGATAAAAAGCCAAACCTTAGAACTAGATACAAATATATTAGGAAATAACGTAAATGTACATTTTCTAAACTCAAAATTTAAGACACATATTCTGATGGGATTTTCAAAGAACAAAAATCAAAGGATGGGCTGTTTACAAGAGAAAGATCTAAAGAATAAACGCATGCAAAGATGGAAATTTTTTGAGAAGTGGAAGCATTTTATCAGACAAATAGCCAAAAGAAATCTGGTTTGGATAAACCACTCTTGGGAAACCTACTAATACGTACTAACAGAGTACAATCTATTTTGCTGTGTCCTGCTGTCTCCCCAGCTTTTTGCCTGAAGACCTTTCTGATTTGCAACACGGAGAAGGGGGCCCAAGCCCCAGGTATCTTATAGAGGAGAGAGACATCCGCGTTCCGGGAGGCATTATAATGAAGAAGAGGAACCATGCATGGAAAGGGCTCCAGAAATCATCAAGTCCATTCACCGAACAGCCCAGAAAGTGCAAATGGAATATTCCACAGAACTCACACAGAGCTGCACAATGTGTATTTCAATCAGCTGGAGAGAGGACCTGTGGAGAACACCTGAGAATAGAGCAGCAGAAGGGGTGTGCATTAGTAGGAAGCTCAAGAAAGAAGAAAAAGCATATAAATGCACCATAAAAGTTTTAAAAACAAGCATCCAATGGGAAAAAAAATAGAAAATCTGAATAGTTACATGTCTCTTTAAAACATAGAACATATATGTAAAAAGCTTTCACAGAAAGACCCTGTCCCAGATGGCTTCAGTGATAAATTCTATGAACTATTTCATAAGAAATAATGCCATTCCTGCACAACATGTTTCAGAAAATAGAAGATGGGGGAGGGAATATGTGCCAACCTAATGAGAAAAACTATATTAGAAAACAGGAAAGGTACAAGCTAAGTGCCTTGATTGATATTTAAAGGACACTACCCCACCTGGGTGGTGTTGCTCAGTGGTTGAGCATCGACCCATGAACCAAGAGGTCGCTGGTTCGATTCCCGGTCAGGGCACATGCCTGGGTTGAGGGTTCCATCTCCACTGGGGGGGCATGCAGGAGGCAGCTGATCCATGATTCCCTCTCATCACTGATGTTTCTACCTTTCTCTCCCTTCCTTTCTGAAATCAATAAAAATTTTAAAAATAAAGAAAAGACACCCCCCCCCCCCCAAAAAAAAACACACAACAAACAAACGTTATTTCGTATTGTCCCTTATTAAATACCCAGATTTGATGACCCCGTGGCATTGCACCATAGTGAGATTCTGGACAGGTGAGAGGCAGGTGACAAAGAAAAGTCTACATGATTTTAGGAAATGGTATATGTGGAAGTTCATGGTCAGGAAGTTGATATCCTTAAAATTTGTGTTGCCTGTAATGGACTAAATATGCCATCCCAAACCGGGTTGCTGGTAATATTGTAAAGTATTTTCCCTGTTGCCTGGCGGGGTTTACAGATTCTCTAGGAAGGAGATGGAGGCTGCTTGGACTCTGTTCTGCTCTGCCTTTTCCTTAGTTTATTCACCTTTCATTTCAACTGGATCGTTTTTGCTCACCA
>NW_005369992.1:218258-253340 GCF_000412655.1 Myotis brandtii
TAATGAGAAAAACTATATTAGAAAACAGGAAAGGTACAAGCTAAGTGCCTTGATTGATATTTAAAGGACACTACCCCACCTGGGTGGTGTTGCTCAGTGGTTGAGCATCGACCCATGAACCAAGAGGTCGCTGGTTCGATTCCCGGTCAGGGCACATGCCTGGGTTGAGGGTTCCATCTCCACTGGGGGGGCATGCAGGAGGCAGCTGATCCATGATTCCCTCTCATCATTGATGTTTCTACCTTTCTCTCCCTTCCTTTCTGAAATCAATAAAAATATATGTAAAAATAAATAAAGGACACTCTCCCCACCCCACCGCCCAAAAAACACAACAAACAAACATTATTTCGTATTGTCCCTTGTTAAATACCCAGATCTGATGACCTGGTGGCATTGCACCATAGTGACATTCTGGACAGGTGAGAGGCAGGTGACAAAGAAGAGTCTACATGATTTTAGGAAATGGTATATGTGGAAGCTCATGGTCAGGAAGTTGATATCCTTACAATTTGTGTTGCCTGTAATGGACTAAATATGCAATCCCAAACCGGGTTGCTGGTAATATTGTACAAGTATTTTCCCTGTTGCCTGGCGGGGTTTACAGATTCTCTAGAAAGGAGATGGAGGCTGCTTGGACTCTGTTCTGCTCTGCCTTTTCCTTAGTTTATTCACCTTTCATTTCAACTGGATCGTTTTTGCTCACCAACGCAATAAGCACAGAGATCACTTCACTTCAGAAAATGTTTATGTGATAATTTTACCTTGAAATATTTATTATAGTTGTTACTGTTAGTTCATTTAGGCATGTGAATCCTATTCCCCATCTGACTAGATGATTATCTGATCATGATGTTGGAATATTGCAGCATCTGCCTCCAATAAAAGTTTCATGCAAAGTACTTATCACAATTCCTTGAGGATCAAGAAGTGGGACTTCCCCAAGTCCAAAAGAATAGTTCGTACTCCTGCGCTTTGCTGGCTAATGAATATTTAATTGTGGCAGAAGTTGTCTGAAGACGTGCATTTATTAAAACTTACAACCTGGTAGAGAGTTCGTGGGGAGGTGCCTAAAGCTCCCTCTCGCCCCTACCTTGCATTGTTGAAAAATGTCACAATTGGAGATGGACAAATGGACATGGTTCAACTCAAGTGACAACAGTCACTCTTAAGGGCGAAGTAAGGTGTTCCTCCTTCCTCATGGCTGACCTTACTGATGGTTTCTTACTCCTCTCTGCGCCCTTGGATTCCTTCCCCTTTCTTTCCATGAAACAGATATTCCAATGTAGGCCTATAGATATTCCCATGTACTTAATACCTATTAAGTCGTTTCTTAATGGTTATTTCTGGCTTTAAACAGCCTTCTAAAACATACAGCATTTAGATCATTCATAGCTATTTCATTTTAAATAATTAAGTTTAGAGATATTTAAGCAGTAATTAAAATCAATGTTAAAATGTTGATTAATGGCATTGATTTTCAGTACCTCATACCTAGTAATTCTGCTCTTTCAAGTAGAAATCTTGAACATTTCTTTACACAAAAACACATACGACATCTATTTCTTTCAAACAGCAACCTCTGCTGCCAGCAGACAGTCCTTGGGGATTTTAAAAACATCAATCAATTTCACAGCTGGAGAGAAAGTATTTTCTTAGAGAACAATTTTAGCTAAAAGAAGAACAAGCTTTGTCATTTCTGAAGGCACATTAGGAGTTAAATTTAAGAAATTGCCAGAAACAGCTTTCACTCACAACTGACTTAATTGGAAGAGAATAAAAATAGAGTAAGCGAAGTGAGGAAACACTTCACATCCTAGTTATGTTGCAGACGGTGGCGATGGCCACTGGGCAGGCTGGGCAGGGGACATGGCCACTCCAGTCCTGCGGAGAGGCCTGGAGGCAGCAGAGCTAAGGCGGAAGGAGCTATGACTCCTGCTTCTCCCTGAGTGGAAGGGGATTTCAGCCTCGGGTCCGAATCTTGACCGACAAGGAAATCTAAAATCTCAAGGGACAGCACTGCCCTTTACTTAGTCCACAGCTTGTGTTTTATTTTCCCCTCACTTGATCTAGACTATTGTAATTCAGAAATAGGATACAGAGAGGTAACTTCATAAAGAGTTCTCCATTATAATGCTATCTTCAAGTATTTATTATTAATTCAGAAATAGGATACAGAGAGGTAACGAGTTCTCCATTATAATGCTATCTTCAAGTATTTATTATAGTTACTGTCAGTTCATTTGGGCCGAATATGGTAGTGAATTAGTTGTATCTTCTTGGCATTATAAAGGAATATATTCTTTGATAAAGGATAATTATCTGGCATATCTAATAAAACTTGGTTCAGAGTAACTTTGTTATTACCAGTACTTTAAATAGGATAATCTCTTTCCCTATGTCATTGTCATAATATTTTGATGAATATGCTGAGGAATCAAGGGGATACTTTTAGTCAATTAAAATTAATGTAAAAATGTACTATTGAATAAAACGTTCATTTTTTATTGGCTCATACAAATGAAAGACAACTACCATGCTATTTAACAATTGAGCTAATAATGCTCTTTTAAAAGTTTATAAATCTTATGTGCCAAAGTGCATTAATCTATGTGGCTAAAACATCAAATAATAATTTGGTAATTAAAATTTAATTTTACCAAGAGAATTGGTTTAAATAAACCATTGAAGTTTCCCTCAGAAAAATCTATCAAGCTTAGAGGCAAAGAATACCTAATTTCTTTTGTAACTTTAACTTGCTTATATGTCTGAAATGGGGGAAAATATAGCCAATTGTAAGGATGGATTAATGTTAATAAAATCATTTGAAACCCTAATTTACATGTTTATTGTGCAAATATAAATTTATGACTAGCAAGGACTCAAGTGTACTGTGCAAGAACCACTTGAGACTTTCAGTTCTTTACTGCAGATTGTTTGTTCACATTATTTGTCTTGTGTTATTTGTCCTGACTCACTCTAGTCTTTGAAATTATCCACTTCATCCAGAATTTAAACTTGAGACTTTCAGTTCTTTACCGCAGATGTTTGTTCACATTATTTGTCTTGTGTTATTTGTTCTGAGTCGCTCTAGTCTTTGAAATTATCCACTTCATCCAGAATTTATTTGCCAGAATTTCCTTTAAAATTCTGATGTGCTATTATTTTGCTATTATTTGTTTCAATGGTTTACTTTTTTCATTAACAAAGAAAATACAGTCTGAATTGGAATAAAATAGCCTGATAATGAGCGGGACCCCGTGGAGAGGGCAGGAGGAGCAGCTAGCATTGGAAAGAGAAAGCATCAGTCGAACATCTATATGAAATGATTCTAGGCCCTTTATATTTAACTAGAGGCCCGATGCACGAAATTCATGCAAGAGTAGGCCTTCCTCCCCCCAGCTGCGGGCACCGGCTTCCCTCTGGCACCCGGGACCCGGGCTTCCCTCACAGCCCCGGCTTCGTCTGGAAGGTTGTCCAGAAGGACATCCGGAAGGACATCTGGACTAATTAGCATATTACACTTTTATTATTATAGATGCTCACAAATATGTTTTCAGGTAATTAAAATTTTCCAGTTTTTATAAATAAGGGAACTGGGAATCAAGAAGTTTAGGTAACTTGCCTCAGATCAATTAATAAATACAGAACTATGACATGCAAGGCCAGATCCAGTTTAACCCAAGGCCTATGAGATAACTAAATGCAATATTTTGATCCTATAAAGGTGAGCTAGGACCTTCTCCTTTAAAAACTTTGAAATGGTCCAGCTGTGGTGGCTCAGTGGTTGAACATCAACCTGTGAACCAGGAGGTCACAGTTTGATTCCTGGTCAGGGCACATGCCGGGGTTGAGGGCTCCATCCCCAGTGGAGGGTGTGCAGGAGGCAGCCAACCAATGATTCTCCCTCATCATTGATGTTTCTGTCTCTCTCTCCCTCTCCCTTCCTCTCTGAAATTAATAAAAAATATATTTGAATAATCAATAATAATAATTTAGAAAACAAAGAAACAAAAAACTGTGAAGTGGACACAACTTTGATTTAGCATCTCCAAGCTTTTCAAATGTCTCTTTTCCTATACCATGCCCCAATGTGAACACGTCCACTCTCATGATCACCACCTGAGTTCAGTCATGCCTACCCTCTCCCACCCATTTCTTCCTGTCCTGTCCTTCACTAGTCATTCATTGTCCATTCATTCATGTATGCATTCATTCACCAAATATTGAGTGTTTACTATGCTAGACACTGTTTTGGCACTGAGGCTACAAATGTAAACTAGAAGAACCCCATCCTTGCCTTCATGGAATTGCCATCTAATAGGCTCACCCTGTTGCAAGTAATTCCTTTCCAACAGCCTTTACTTCCAAAAGCTATGCTCCCCCTTCCAACAGCCTCTACTTCCATAGGGTGTGCTACCCTTTCCTACAGCCTCTACTTCCATAGGGTGTGCTACCCTTTCCTACAGCCTCTACTTCCATAGGGTGTGCTACCCTTTCCTACAGCCTCTATTTCCTGCACTAGTCCAGTGTGCCCCTCATTTCTGGCCTTGTATTTGGTCTCTTGCATCTAGCCTCCTGCTCAAGCATTGCTCAGGACAGAATTCCGTTCTCCTCCTTGGGCCTCAGTGCTCTCTAGTCAGGGCTTGAGCTCGCCCTTTAGTTCTTCCTGCTCTTGGTTGCTTTGGATAACCATAAAGTGTAACCCAACCCCTAGCCCTAGAACTGTGTGTTCAGCCCGCGTGACCTGATACTGTGCTCAGGCCTACAGTAACTCCTCAGAAAGAGGAGTTCTACTCACATGCCTAGACCTCTTTGAAAGTCCTGCCTGTGTGGGTGCACAGCTTGAATTTTGAATTTAAGTTGGATTCCACTGCTGGATTCTCTCACTGTGGATTAAGCACATCTCTGCTGTCGGACTCAGATGCTCACTTTTCCATCTTGCTCCCTTTCTCTCTTGAGGTTTGTCTTGACCGAGGTCAGCTTGAGAACAGGTGTTTGGCTTTTTCTCAGAATTTTTTACCACCATGAACCTTCTGCTTTTTAAACTCTATGCCTTAACATCCTGGAAAAATATCTGGAAAACCAATTGACTTTCTAATTAGATGGAGTGCAGTTGGCCAAAATAGGATTTCCTATACCTAAGAATTTCTAACTTTCCTCACCTACCTAGAATTATTCAAGAAAATGTCAAATCATCTAGGACAACACCATCTCCTAGATCTTGGGAATTTAACCTGACCCTCCCAGGAAAAAAATTAGCCAAAAATAAATGTAGAGTAGGTTCTATCATTTTAGAGGAATATGAAGTTTGGCCCTAGGAAAGTACCTGATCTAGAGGAAATGCAAGCAGCTGGTGCGGGCTCTTCTCTCGGAAGGAAGCCTGTGATTCTCGGGTCACAAAGGACATAGCAATCTTGCTACTTAGACACTGGAAGAACATTTCAAGTCATTAAAATAAGATGCAATATAGGAAAAAAATAATAAACATAAAAAGGACAGAGCAGAAATACTAGAGATTATCTTCTGCATGACTCTTGGTGAGTTGAATATAGGCCTGAGTCCTCTCTCTCTCTCTCTCTCTCTCTCCTGGAAATGGAAAAGAATCCACACAGTTCAGCTTTTATTTGTTTCAGTGAGACTAGTACAAATTTATCAAGGTGCAAAAAGGTCTTCTAGTTCAAATTGGCACCAGGATTGAGGTATTTGCAGTCTTAGGTACCTGGAGGAATTTAGCAATTAAAGATATACTTGCTTAAACAAACAAACAAAAAACAGAGGCAGCTAAGTTTATCCAAGAGAATCTTTTACTCTTTTATTTTAAATTCTGAAAAATCTTTGTGCCAATGTACAAGTTACCATTGCTTCACTACATATCCAAATATATATAGTGCCCCCCCAATTCCACACACTTTGAATAATTATAAAGACAGTGTTTATTAAAATACATTTCATTTTCAACATTGAGCTACCAGCTGTTAAAGTGCGTGTACATTTGGGGGAGACACCCCATGTATTTCTTTATTGCCTAAGAGAATGTTGTGCTTTTTCCCCATCGGATAAATGCATATTTAGTTGTGTTTATAGAAGAATAGAAGAACATTTGGGCAGAAAAAAAGGAGGGTATTCAAGGGTAAGCGTGACTTTCTGACCTGAGATTTATGGTCTCTCCTTGATGTGGAGACAGTTCTGCCCGTAAATCTTTGTGCCCTAAGAAGGGAATCCGTTCCCTGTGTTCTTGTTCGGTGGGGACGGGGAGGGGAGCTCAGCAAGAACAGATGTGACCATTCGCTCACTTACCCAATGAAAACAAGTAATTTCCATGGCAACTAGAGAACATCATGTGGGACACAGACTGACCTCGAAGGCTCAGCGTGCTTTATGCTATAGGAATCGCCTATAGGTACTGGCTTGTCATGTAGATTTCCTTCCGTTGGGAGAGCACTGCACTGTCCAAATATTTTGTTCCTTTCTCCCTCTCATACCTTCTAGTTTTATTTTGATCAAAAATAGGACAGACCAGAAAGAATACATAGTCTTTGATGTCAGAACTACAACATTACTATTAAAAGGAGTAAATAAAAGATGAAAACATGAAAGGACTCCTCCTTGCAAACAGTTCAGGGAATAAAAAGCTCAGTCTGTGCCTGAGAGCAGCTCAGCTGCCCTTCCAAATGACTGTACACTGACCCAAAGCTGTGGTCTTCATTCTCTTTGTTTAATCTATGTTCACACCAGAGGTTCTTTCAGGTGGAAAAGTAGCTGAATGGGTAAATTGATTCCGTAACAAATGGATGTGCGTGTCTAACGTAAACTAAAGGTAAGAGTGAGTTATTAAGTATTTACAATGTTTAGTGCTTTTCCACTCACGGGAATCTGTTGTAAGGATGCGACTCAAACAGGATGACAGTGTAAGGTCTCTGGGGTTAACATTCTTCGTGCCATGAGCAATACCCACAACTTAGCGTGGGCACTTGAAACCTGGGATTAGTTCAGCCTTTACAAGAGACCGTCTGTCAGTGTGAGAACAGTTTTCTAGGAGATGAAGTAGGTAGAACTTCTGCAACTGCATTAGATTCATTTCCCTTCCCTGCCACCTGCTGAGTGGAGTCACCAGCCAAGAGCAGCCCAACCCTTCTCTGCAAACAGCGGAATTTAACCATTTCTGACCCTTCAACCTCCCTCCCCCATTGGAAAGAAAGTTGGTGTTGTCTAAAATCTGAGCACTGACTGTCCAATGTCACCCATTTCTAGAAGGAAAGGAAAATGCTCGTTAAGAATACCACTGACTTGAACTCTGAAGAGGAAGATACATCTATTTGTTCTTGGAGATGCTTTGATTGTGGTTCAATGGAATCTGACCCGAACTAGGAATACATAGACATTGATTCCGGTTGTGTATTTCCCATGAATACTGGGTCATTAGCCACAGCATGCTCTGGACTTTCATTACATCATGTGTAAAGTGAGAAAAAAAGATGTTCTCTAAGGGTACTTTCTGTGCTCTAACAGCAATTTTGTGAAATTAGTCTTTAATCGGTCACATATCTTGTAAGAATTTAAAGCTCATTGATGTCACTCATCAGAGAAGCATAATAATTATAATGTATTCCCAATGAGGTCCTTCTTTCAAATATATTTTTTCTAAAAAAGTATTACTATACTTCTCAACCTGAATGTTAAGTTGTAATTATAAGTCAAGAAAAATTGAACAAGAATTATTGATATTATACTTTCATGGTCAATCGGAAGAGACATTATAATCTACACTTTAATAATTAAAAACATTTTATAAATATGAAAATACCATGATCCAAGATAAAAATAAGCAACATATTAACAGATATCTGCAACCTACTAAACAAAGGTACTATTTACATTTAGGATATATAAAGAATTCCTCTAGATAAATAAGGAAAAGATGTAATAAAACAAATAAAGGATATGAATAGGGGAATTCAAAGGACAAAGTCTGAGTATCAAAAAAAGCGCAACTAATGTTTAATGTCTGACATCATTACATATTGGCTGATAAGGAAACTGAAACTTCATTCACAGCTGGTGGGAGTGTGTATTGATATAACCTTGTTGTTGGACACTTTAACAAAATCTAGCAACAATGAGAATATCCCAGCCCTGCAACCCAACCATTTTCAGGGACAGAAGAATACCTCCCACTTGGTCATAAAGAGAGAGATACAAAATTGTTCACTGCAAAATTGTTTATAACAACAATAACATTGCTGTCTGTATAGAAATCTATGAACAATATAGAAAATTAGCAGAATGGAATAGAGTCAGAATTAAAAAGTCTATACATAGGTAAGGATAAATTCTTTTTTAAAGCCCATATCATAATGACTAAATAATATGCCATCTATATATATAAAAACCTAAGCGACCGTCTGACCCTCTGACTGGTAGCTATGACACACACTGGCCACCAGGGGGAGACACTCAATGCAGGAGCTGCCAAGTGACAGCAACTTTGCAGAGTGCCCTCTTGCACTCCAGGACCCTTCGGAGGATGTTGGAGAGCCGGTTACAGCCTGATCCCCGCAGGCCAGGCCGAGGGACCCCACCTGCAGGAGGGACCTCGCTCACTCTGCAGACGCTCTTCGAGTCACAGCGCCACCCCAGGTGTGGCTGGCCAGGGAGGGACCATGGGATGTTGGCTCCAGGCGTGTCGGGCCTGTCTCACCCAGTCCCGCCCTGCCGGCCACCTTCTAATTAATTTCCTTTCAATGTGCATGAATCTGTGCACTGGGCCTCTAGTTTATATAAAAAATTTTAGCCCTAGCTGGTTTGGCTCAGTAGATGGAGTATCAGCCTGTGGACTGCAGGGTCCCAGGTTTCATTCCTGGTCAGGACACATGCCTGGGTTGTGGGTTCAGTCCCCAGTAGGGGGCGTGCAGGAGGCAGCCAATCAATGATTTTCTCTCATCATTGATGTTTCTATCTCTCTCCCTCTTCTTTGCTCTCTGAAATCAATAAATATATATTTAAAAACATTTTAAACATGTAAAAATTATATGTTCCACATATATTTTATGTGAAAATATAAATAATTGATATATCTCAGATAAAATTCATAATAATGAAGAGTGGGAAAGATAGGAATGGTGGACAATGGAATTTGTTTTTACAATGGAAAATTTAACTGTACTTATAATTTTTCTTTTATTAAAATTTATGAACCAACTAACACAGTATGCTAATGTTTATTCATTCTAGTATGTAGCACATGTAATTGTTTATGGTATTTCTGTGTATTTTTCTCTTTTTTTACACATACACTGAAGTACTTCTACCCTTCAAAGTAAGTATAAATATTTAGGAATCTAAAATATATTTAAGAGAGTCATTCATAGGAGCTGTAATTAAATTCTCATGTATTCATTGATACTATTATTTTCTGATCATACAAGTGACAGCAAAAACTAAAATGAACATACTGCCTCCTTACTTAATTTAATGTAGAATAAAATGACTTCATTCAGCAAAAGTGATGGGAATTAAGCATAATCTAAAGAATGCCAAGAAAGTGTCAGAATTCTCAACTCCACTGACATGAGAGACGAGCCATGGGATAATCTTCCACATACGGAGTGGGACAAAAGTAGGTTTACAGTTGTTCACATGGAAAACTACTTTTGCCCCATCCTATCTGCACATTAGAAGAAATGCTTAAAATCGGAAGGACCATTCCCAGCCAGTTTGGCTCAGTGGCTAGAGGATAGGCCTTCGGACTGAAGGGCCCCAGTTTGATTCTGACTAAGGGCACATACCTCAGTTGCAGGCTCAATCCCCGGCCCTGAATCTGGCAAAATGATGTTTCTCTCTTTCTGTCTCTTCCCCTCCCTTCCACTCTCTCTAAAAATCAATGGGGAGATATCCTCCAGTGAGGATTAACAGGCGGGCAGTGTTTGCCCACGGCTGGGCTAGAGGATGGGCCTTCGGACTGAAAGGCCCCAGTTTGATTCTGACTAAGGGCACGTACCTCAGTTGCAGGCTCAATCCCCGGCCGACATTTTTTCAGACTCAAAGAACTGATACATTAAGACGCTGGCTTGCTTAAAATAACTGAAAAGTTCTCAGTTAAGAACATTTAAAAACTTACATATCACCCAGTGAGTGAGATTGCAGATTGATCGGCCCACTATCGGGCAAAATGATGTTTCTCTCTTTCTGTCTCTCCCCCTCCCTTCCACTCTCTCTAAAAATCAATGGGGAGATATCCTCCAGTGAGGATTAACACAACAAGGAAACAAACAAACAAAAACACTGTGAAGGACCACAGAATTCGTGGCCTGAAAAATGAATATTTCATATTACATTATTTCAAACTCAAAGAACTGATACATTAAGACACTGACTTGCTTAAAATAACTGTAAAGTTCTCAGTTAAGAACATTTAAAAACTTATATGTCACCCAGTGAGTGAGATTGCAGATTGATCGGCCCACTCCTTCCTTGTAATTCCTCAGCTAAAGGAAAAGCTAAGTTCTGTGAACTTCAAGTACAGCACGAAAGAATCTCTAGATCAGTGGTTCTCAACCTGTGGGTCGCGACCCCTTTGGCGGTCGAACGACCCTTTCACAGGGGTCGCCTAAGACCATCCTGCATATTAGATATTTACATTACAATTCAAAACAGTAGCAACATTAGTTATGAAGTAGCAACGAAAGTGATTTTATGGTTGGGTCACAACATGAGGAACTGTATTTAAAGAGCCAGAAGGTTGAGAACCACTGCTCTAGGGGTATGTGACATTTACATTGCCTAAGGAAATACAGAGAAAAATATTGGGATTGTGTGTACAGCATTCGAATACTAAAATAGCACATGTAAAACGTTTTAATTCAGATATTAAAACACTTCAAATTATAGCGTTTTGGGGGGGATGGTCTGCCCTTCAAAATAATCCAAATAGTGTGTTAAAGAATCAAGGGGAAAAATTACCTTTACTTTGTCAAGAATGATAAACAAAAGTGATGAGAGGTGAGTGAGAGCCCATTCGAGGATAGTCTTAACGCTTTCTGGGTTGGAGAACTTACCCTCATAAAGTTACAAGCAAAGGGGGAAAAGGGCCAGAAGATGGAGTTCTCAGTAGGGCAAAGTTTTTCTTTTCCTCATTATCTCCAACCAGGACCAAAAATCTCATTATTTTTAATGTAAGTGTCTCTCTGAATAGGATTAGTCCATTTATAAAAATTGTACTTATTTGTGAAGGAACCTATTTTCCAATATGGATCTGAAAAGAGTAAATATAAGGTTTCCATAAGTGGAACCAGCCAGTATATGACAAAGGAACCAGGAAAACACTAGGAGAGCAAAATGGAGTAGGTCAGGTCAGAAAAAGAGGGAATGGGGAAATATAAATTAAAGTGGGATAAAACGGACAGAGGTGGTTTGGGAAAGAATCTAATCAGGGAAGAAATAAGAAACTCGAGAAAGGATGCAAGGCCTGTTCAAGTACTTGGGAACTAGCAAGTTCTGAATAACAGGGAAGAAGGGATGTCACTGTTCATTTCAGGACTTAAATTTAGCCTTGAGGACCCCTCACAAAAACAGTGGTAGGCCAGACTCAAGCAGAAATTTCTGAAGGGATTCCCCGCACCCATTCTTAACGACAAAATAAACACCCCTCTAAGTACTCCAAAATTCAAATCTACTTGTGCTGTGTTTGATGTAAGGTTCCATGTGGTGGAAGTGGTTTGGCAGTGTTAGAGGATTTAGGTAATTTTTGTCAGTGGGATGAGTTTATTTTGGAAGTGTTTGATTACAGAAGTGTCGATGTAAGAACGTCCAGACTTGCAAGGCATTTCCATAAGATTTGATTTGAGCCAAAACTGAGGACAGTTGCTGGGAAACAAGGTCTCAAGTTCTCCAGAAAATGGCAGTTTGGCATCTTTTTTTTTTATACCTTTGGAATGAAGGCAGGAACATAAGGAAGATTATAGGAAGATGGGAGGAAACAAGGTTCAGCATAGTTAACAAGATAGTGTGCTCCCTTAAGGCGGTGACCCCGTCCAGAGGCCCAGAAAGGAGGATTTCTCCTGCTTTGTGTGTTGATCTACATGCACAAGAAGGATGGACCAGCCTTGCTGAAGGCACAGGTCAACCTTTTTCTAAAGAAGTTCTGCCTGGGGCATAACCCACCATGCCCCACCCAGTTGTCCACAGAAGTTAGCAGCTAAGCATTAAGTAATTTGTTGAAGTTTACATAGACAGTTGGTAAGTGACAGAACCAAGATTTAAATCCATGTATGTCTGACTTCATAAGCCACAATCCTAACTTCTTTACTTATGCTATTAAACATTCAGTTATGACAGTCCCCTAACCCCTCCTCCCCCCAAAGAAAAGCTAGCAGCTAAAATGTGGATAGCATTTGAAGATTTTCATTAATATATAACAGGAAAAAAATATTTCCAGATTTGGTACATCGCTGTCTTATTCCTAAATTTGATCCAATAGACCAATGGGGGGAAACAACCATAAGAAACAAAAGTCCTTCCACATTAAAGATTATTGTTTGAAGGCTTGAGTCTGCATCGGCATGACCTGGAGACCTTATTAAAACACTAGAGACCCGGTGCATGAAATTTGTGCACTCAGGGGGCGGTCCCTCAGCCCAGCCTGCACCCTCTCGCAGCCTGAGAGCCCTTGGGGAATGTCCGACTGATGGCTTAGGCCCGCTCTCCAGCAGTTGGACATCCTTAGCGCTGCCTCAGAGGCAGGAGAGGCTCCCACCCGTTGTGCTCGCCAGCTGTGAGCCCAGCTCTGGCTTAGTGGTGCTCCCCCTGTGGGAGTGCACTGACCACCAGGGGGCAGTTCCTGCGTTAAGCGTCTGCCCCCTGGTGGTCAGTGTGCATCATAGCGACCAGTCGTTCCGTTGTTCGGTCAATTTGCATATTAGCCATTTATTATATAAGATAGACTCCTGGGTCCCACTTCTAGAATTGCTAGTTCAGTAGATCAGTAGATGTCAGATGGGGCTGAGAATTGTTTCCATGTGCTGCTGCTTTAGCTTCAGGGACCTTACTTTGAAAACCATTGAAGAATGAGATTCACATAATCAAACATTGCCAATTTTGTCATGGAAATGTTAAGAATTTTACCTAGAGAGTTCAAAAGCATTTTGACTTTTCTGTTTCCAGCCCTCACTTTTTGGTGGTGGTGGTACAGGGTACCAGAGGGACGCCCAGACAGAAAGGACGACAAGGGTAACTTCTCTTCTCTGATGAATATTAAAATATTTCTACACAAAACAGCCCTCAAAAGTCAAGGGCCACAATATCAGAAGAGAAGGGTAACTTCTCTTCTCTGATGGATATTACAATATTTCTACACAAAACAGCCCTCAAAAGTCAAGGGCAGCCTGGTTGGCGTGGCTCAGTGCTTGAGCATCGACCTATGAACCAGGAGGTCACGGTTTGATTCCCGGTCAGGGCACATGCCCAGGTTGCGGGCTCGATCCCCAATGGAGTCGTACAGGAGGCAGCCAGTCAATGATTCTCTCTCATCATTGATGTTTCTATCTCTCTCTCCCTCTCCCTTCCTCTCTGAAATCAATATATATATAGATAGATGATAGATAGATAGATAGATAGATAGATAGATAGATAGATAGATAGAGTCAAGTGCATTTCCTCTTAGAGCAGATTTACTAATCCAGGCAGATCTTCATCAGAAAGCCATTATTAATTGCTATGGATTACCATCACGCGTGGTCATCCAGGCCTGGCAGAGCCAGTTTACAAGGAGAATGTGTAAGCTTAAGGAGGACAGTTTTAGTTCACAGAGTTGAGTCATAATACAGAAACAACGTTCGAGACCGCTCTGACATTAGCTTAAATAAAACATGTTGAAAATATCAACTCAAGAGAAAAATCTTAAATTATTCTCTATTCCCGCCAGCCCAAATTATTTATTGATCCGTGTCAAAAGAAAGAACAATAACATGAGACCTCAAAAATGGATGTCAAGCGAGTAAGCTGTTAGAAGTCTATTATATCAAAGCTATACTTCAAACGCCTGCTCTTAAGACATGCATTATTTGTTGCTTGTGTTTGGGTCCTTTGTCCTGTTAGACCCGTAAAGAACAAAGAGCATGCCTAATTTGTCTCATGTTTTTCCATGACCATAACTAAGTTCTGATTTTTGAAAGGGAAACCCTATTTGCAGAATAAAGGGAAGATCTCTTTTACTCATCCAGACTCAGATAGTACAGAGGGCCTTGGTGCGCGTATCATATTTTTCGTAGCACAGTGTTGACTAGATTCTCAGCTGACTGATCACTTCAGAACTCCACTTCTGCCAGTTTTCCGGTAAAATGGGGGGTAGGAAGTATTCATCTCTGCAGTTGTACATTCCCCCGGCCTCACATTGGCTATGGAGGAGGTGAAAATAGCAAGTGACCCAGGAGAGATAGACAAGCTAATGTAAATCCAAAGCTATCTCCTCCACTCCTCCTCCTCCAGATGCTTTTTCAGACCCTGGGAGACTTCCTCCCAGTGATGTGCTGGGGCCCAATCACAGGGGCCCACCAGAGCCGATTGTTTACATCTCTTCCTGACTCTGCATCAGTGACAGCCACGTGGGAAGTCTGAGATCCTCCAGGGCGGGGCTATTTACAGAACAGAGTTGGCAAGCCCTGCAGATCAGGACTTCTGGTTTTCTGGAGAGCCGATTGTTAAACATTGGCCAGCGCTCAGCTCCTTCCAACTCAGCACAAAAGTACAGCATGTGTTCATGGCAAGTCAGCAAGTTTCTGGTCTGATTATCCAGTGTGTCACTGTTTCTTATCTGTGCTCAGAAGAGTTCATAATATTCAGTGAAAGTACCTACGCACGCCAACTAACGCACGGCTGAGGCCTACCCAGGCAGAGAACTTGAAGGAACAACAGGGAAATTCTCCCTGAAAGCATCTGTTGATTCCACAAAGGGATGGCGGGCTATCTAATTTAAAGAGGCCAGTATCAGGCAGCAACAGTCTATCCCCAGACCATTTAATGAAAAAACTTTATTTTACATGGAAGCACTTTATTTTATTGGAAAAGCTCGGCAATACCAGCAATATGATCTTATGCCCTTCGGCCTACTCTTAGATTATTTGTTTTCTTATCTTTAAAATGGAAGAAAGTCTTTTTTTGTTTATCCCACGATTGTTGTAAGAGTACTATGTAAACTTTAAATCAACATGCAAATGTTTAATGTGAGAGGCATACTTAAAAGTAGGACAGGTAGCCATGCAATTCCTCTTATTTTTAATTCACTTTTTTTAAAATATATTTTTTATTGATTTTAGAGAGGGAAGTAGGACAGGTAGCCATGCAATTCCTCTTATTTCTAATTCACTTTTTAAAAAATATATCTTTATTGATTTTAGAGAGGAAGGGAAAGGGAGAGAGAGAGATGGAACATCAATGATGAGAGAGAATCATTCATCGGCTGTCCTACACGGCCCCCATCAGGGATTGAGCCCGCAACCCAGGCATGTGTCCTGACCAGGAATCGAACTGTGACCTCCTGGTTCCTAGGTGGTCGCTCAACCGCTGAGCCATGCCGACCGGGCTCTAACCACATTTGAAGATAGCACATGTATTTCCATAAATAATATAAGTTAAAAATGTAGCAGCCTTTTCTACTTTAGGATACTATTTGGATACATCCATTATTAAGGTTACATAGCAATTTTGTACACTATATAAGATTTAAGAAATTAGTGAAATCATCTTGGGTCAAAATAGCAATAGCAATATCAGTCTAATATTCTAGGAGATAAGGCAGAGAAGGAAGTGATTAATGACAGCACTCTACATCTTCACTTGAAGGATTACAACATACTTGGTAAACAACAAAATTACACCGTACACTATTTATTGTGTTCATTCTCTTCCAACCTGCCTCACTTAATGAAATAAGCCACTTACTTAGCTTCCTAGTGCACTTCATTAAATTAACTCTAAAATGTCTTGTTAGAGGTAATTTAGCCAAGAAAGCTCAATATTGTATTCATTAACATCCATTTAGTCAAAGAGACTGTGGTGGATTTACCCAAAGACTAGTTCAGAATGTGTTGTAGAACTTCAGACAGAACAGTAAATTGATTAGGGGATGAGGCAGAGAAATTTGGTTTTAAAAACCTGAATTACCTGGCCAAATAGCATAAAGTCAGGCTGTGGATATGACTTTTGTGATCAAAGGCTTCTCTATTCAATTTGCCAAAAGACAATGTTGCCTAAGGCTTAGTATTATGCATTTACAGCTACACTCAGGTGTAATTCAAATAATGGAAATGCCCGTTTTCTTTAAAACTCCCATATGGATGATTCTAAATGAAAGACATAATTATGACAAGGACGGTTCAGAAATAAAATGAGCCCGGCCTGCGTGACTCAGTGGTTGAGCCATGACTTATGAACCAGGAGGTCATGGTTTGATTCCTGGTTGGCACCTGCCCTCTGGTTGCGGGCTCGATCCCCAGTGAGGGGTGTGCAGGAGGCATTCTCTCTCTTCATTGGTATTTCTGTCTGTCTTTCCCTCTCCCTTCCTCTCTGAAATCAATAAAAATATATTTTTAAAAAAAGAAAATGAATAATTGCTCTGACACTTCAGGACAGTCACTATGGAGCCATCCACAGTTTTTTATACATTAGGGTTACTAGCCCTTCGGCTGTGCTAAAAACGGTAATTTTTCTCCAGTTTCTCATTTGTTTTTAAAAGTGCTTCATTGTGTTTTGTCATGCAAATGTTTTGCTTTTTTCAGATAGTAGAAGTTACCAAGTTCTCAATGTTACATCTGGATTTTTTAGTCATTTTCGTAAAGCTTTTTATACACCCAGATCATTGAGGAACTTACTCATACTGACTTTCACTACTTGTGTGCATTATTTTTTGTATTTTGGCCCCTGATCCATTGGAATATGTTTTCCTTATATACGATGTGTGACACTGATCTTCATCTTTATCTTTTTCAAAATGGCTAGCCAGCTATCTTGGCACCGTTTATGAAAAAGCCTATCTCTGCCCAGGGATTGGTGACACCATCTTTATTATATATTTAATTTCCATATGTGCTCTGGTCTGTTTCTGAGATTTCTATTATCCACTGGTTTATCTATGAGCAAATGCTACGCTGTTTTCATTGTGGAGACTATCTCATATGTTTTACTATCTTGTGAGGCTAGTCCCTTATAATTCCTCTTTCTCATTGCTATTCTGATTATTCTCACATGATTATTTTTCCACATGAAATTTAGTATCAAGTTTTCTAGTTGCATATTGAATTGTATAAAGTTTACATCTTAACTTTGGGAGAACTGACATCTTTATGAGGTTGACTTGTTCAATTGAAGAATAGGATGTGTTTCCTTAGTACAAACTCACATGTGTGTCTCAGAGATATTTCAAGCTTCTCTTCCTATTGCTTTTGGTCATTTTCTGTTAAACTTACTTCTAATATTTAAATTTCTTTAAAGATTGAAAATGGGGTTTCACTAACATTTAACCTTCTAGCTAATTACTTATATAGATGAACATTATTGATTTGTGTATGTCATTTGTGTATCCTGCTACCTTACTTTGTTATTGTTTGAAAATAGAATAACTTATTATCTCCAGTTTTCTAGGCATACTGTTATATCTTCTGCTAATAGAGAATTTTTTACTTCTTATCTAACTGATAGGTCTCTACTTGGTTTATTTTATCTAATTGCATTAGACAATACCTCTGGTGCAGTGTGAAATAATGGAAGGAAAAGTAGGCATAGTTCCGTTTTCCTTATCATATGTGGTGTGTATATAAGTGCGTATATGAATTTGTGTGTGTGAGAGAGGAAAGGATAACTAACCTTGCATTCCTGAAATACCCCTTAGTTGTTATTACATAGTGGGCTTATCTTCATGAATATTTTAGTTTTTGGTTCATAAACTTCTTTCTGTGCTATCTTTATTTGGTTTAATTGTTGATTTTAAACTAGCTTTAAAAAATTGGGCATTTTTCTTTATTTACGCCTCTCAAAACATTTTACATAACATTGCGAGTATCTGTTCTTTAGAGATTTGGTTGGTTTCTCCTGGGAATATAACTGGGCCTGATTCTTCATTGCAGAGTGGTTTCATGATAACTTTTAAGATTTCTTCTACAAAAATTAATGTGTTTAAATGAAGTTTTCATCTTGAATGGGATCAATTTTGGTAAAAGTGACTTTCCTTTATTTATTAATTTAAACCCAGTTTTCAAATTTATTTGCATATAGGTTTTCAAAGTGGCCTCTTTCAATATTTTTTTAAATAGTTCTTCTGCTTCAATGTCATGATCTTCATGCCATTTCTTACTCTGTATGTCTGTGTTTTCTCCATTTTCTTTATTAAATTAGCTAGAAGTTTGAGTATTTTGTTGTTTTACAAAGAAGCAGTGTATTTATTTATGTTAGAGCGATCACTTTTATGCTTTATTCCATTAATTTCCTCTCCTGAAACCACTTTTATTGAGGGATGATTAACAAACCAAAGGCTGTACATATTTAATACATACAACTTGATGAGTTTGGGGATACATATTCACCATGAAACCATCACAATCTACGCCATAAACACATCCATCACCAATAAAACTTTCCTCCCACCCTCTGTTTATTATTATCGTTATTATTTCCTCTGTCCTCTCCATTCTGCTGTTTAGCCCATCCACTGAATTTTTTATTTCAGTTATTATATATTTTAGATCCAACATCTCCATTTGGTTCTTATTTATATTTTCTGTCCTTTGCTGAGACATTCTACTTTTTCATTTGTTCCAAGTGTGTTCATAATTGCTTGTGGGAGCATTTTTATGATGACAGCTTGAAAACCTTTGCCAGACAATGCTCACGTATGTGTTACCTCAGCGTTGACATCTACTGATTGCATTTCCTTATTCAAGCTGAGTCCTCTGACTGTCTTTTGTTCTGGCACCAGTTTCTTTAGCCTTTTAGAAAGAAAGACACAGAGGCCGAAAAAGTGAGCCAGCTGGGCTGCGTGGGCTCAGGAAATAACCTACAGAGGCAGCAGAAGAGCCCTCAGAGTGTAGGAGAAAGAAAGACAAAGCTACACCAGAGGAAAGAAGCGGGGAAGGCATGAGAGTGCTCTAGAGAGAGTGGGCCCACCCTGAGTCTTTGTATGAGTGATTTTTTTTTTTTATGAATACCTGAACCTTTTGGGTATTATGTTAGGAGACTCTGGATCTTATTTAAATCTGTTTTGATGCATCTCCTCTGAAACTGCTCTCATGGGGCAAAGGAGGACTCAGCCTCCTATTGCCGAATGGTAGTGGAAGCTCTAGGTTCTCCACTCAGCCTCTGTAATGCTTGGGTGTGTGGGAGGGGCTCTTTGTTACTTCGGGACAGAGTGGGAGTTCAGGCTCTCCACGTGCCTCCATCATGAGGGCGTGGCTGTTACCTGTGAGCCCTGGGGACAGTTTTAATTCTCCTAGACCTCCTCTGACACCTGGCTGGAAGGGAAGGGGAGGAGAGGAGGGAATGGGAGGGGAAGGAGGGGAGAGGAGGGGAGAAAAGGGATACTTTGAGGCTGAAGATCCAGGCTCCCCACTAGTCTTTGTTAACACTGCAGAAGTACCAGTAGGGAACCTCTTTAATACCTGGCATGGATGAAAGTTCCGGGTCATGACTCAACCTTTTCTGACACAAACGTGGCTTGGGGCAGGGGAATTAGGGATGAGGGTGCTTGGGGCACCTCATTCCAATCAGGGGAGAGGGAAATATAGGCTCTCCACACGGCCTTTGCTGGCCTGGGTGGGGTGCAGCCACAGTTTTTTTCCGGGGTATTTGGCTGGAACAGCATAGTGATGGTGTAAAAGTCTTCTGTCTTAGCAGGTTGCCCGTTTCCTATGCCTTTGGCAAAACACAGCGGCCTGTGGTTGTTTATTTTTTCCTGCACCCTTGGTATTTCTGAGTAGTCTACTTCTCCAGTGCCCTATTTGGAATATGTGAGGCAAAAATCATCATCTGGGGACTTAAGTCCAAAGTTTCTAGCCAATATTCCTCCTCTCTCCATCTTACAGAGACTTCTTGTATTTGTTTATATACAGGGCGAGGCAAAAGTAGGTTTATGGTTGGAAGTGTGAAAAACACAGAATTTAATCTTGTATTATTGCTTATTAATTAATGTATTATTTTCCATATGAACAACTGTAATCCTACTGTTGCCCAGCCCTGTGGAGTACCAGGGTGTTTCCGCTGTCCGTAGCAAGGGGAATAGGAAGAAGTATATCAACTATACTCTATCTTCCTCAAATCTGCTGTCCAAGGAACTGCCCCTTTTGTTTTATAAACAAGTCAGCATAAGCCTATTAGGTTCATATTTATAACATTTTCTGAAAAAAGGAAAAAAAATGCACACTGTCTTATTTTTAATGCATAGTGTGACTGAGATGTCTGTCATGAAGAGAATATTAGGTACATGAAGGGAGAGAAGCAAAGAGGCCATGCGACACGCAGGGCCTGAGAGTGGCTCTCGAAATCATCGATTCAGTTCCGAGTCCTTCAGTGTCTGTGAAGCCATGGCTGATGCAACATGTGCCTTCCCTCGGAGAAGCTTGGAGAACCTTGTAAAGAACTCGGGCGACCATGAAACCACTATGCCATGCAAGACTTTGAAGACTGTTCAATCCTTAAAAGTCGTTAAGCTTAAAGATGTTACAGATTTTTTTTAAGCAAAATTAAATTTGTTCCAATTTTGCAGGACTTTTATATCATAATACATGGCTGTCAACAGTATGCTACCTGCCGAGATTAAAGTATAAAAAAGAAATATACTTTGCTATGGCTTTAGGAGACAGTTTTAACAATAAATGAGGAAACGGATCCTTTTTCAAAAGAATTTCATACAATAAAAGAGAACGTTGAAAATAGATGTTTGGCATGCTGCAGTCATTAAGTGAATTTTGTTGTTAAATGATATAATTTCAACTCTAAAAGAAAAGATGTTCATGATTGGTCATATTAAAAAAAAAACACACACAAAAACCAACAAACTTGGAAACAGAATTTTCTTACTTGTTAATCTTCCAAATGAAGAACTTCAGGAATTTATGTTTAATGAGTTTTCTGCCATAATTAAAATCTAACATCTTCCAATTAGTTTGCTAAAGCAACCAATTGGCATTGGGAACATGGAAATATCTTAACTGAACTTCAACAGAAACATTTTCATTATTGGAGAATGTGGTTGAACAATGTGCATCACCATTTAGTAAATAGAGCCAAGGAAACGTTTCTCATCAGTTTTTGTACCTCTGTGAGGTATCTTTTTCAGTTACATGGCCATTAGAAACAGTACTTAAAGTAAACCTAATTTAGAACTAAACTAGCTTTATTTCTAATTTAATTAATCAGTCAATTTAAAATTAAGCTAGCTTTTTTAAAATAATAAGATTTTTTTTCATTATAGTGTTCTCACTGAAAACCAATATTGATTATTTGATATTTGAGAACAAAAATATTAAGTTTCATTGATTAGCTAAATGAAGCAATAACAATATGTCTAATTTAATATATTAATTTTGTAGTAGCATATAAATTTACTACTTTACTAACATAATATAGTAGGATAGGAGCGCATGTAGTGGATATTTATATTTTTTAACTCTTTGGTATGTATGCTTAGAAAAATATGTTGCAAAACCACTACACTTGACCGTGTAGGTACCTTTTAGGTCTTTCCTGAGGCTAATTGTGCACTAGGATTCCATGTCCACATGAACCAGAGATAAGAAGAGAGCTCTCATCACATACTCACAAATTTATAGTTAAAACTTTTTACACATAAAGATCTAAACACACACAGAGCAAGTGCTAAAGTAATAATAATTTTTGCCCTAATCGGTTTGGCTCAGTGGCTAGAGCATCGGCCTGTGGACTGAAGAGTCCCAGGTTTGATTCCTGTCAAGGGCATGTACCTTGGTTGCAGGCACATCCCCAGTAGGGGGTGTGCAGGAGGCAGCTGATCGATGTTTCTCTCTCATCGATGTTTCTATCTCTCTATCCCTCTCCCTTCCTCTCTGTAAAAAATCAATAAAATATATTTTAAAAAATAGAAAAGTAATAATAATTTTTAAATCTAAGTGGACAATATATGTGTTCATTCATTCAAATATTTTTTAAATATATTTTTTAAAACCTTTTAAAAATTTTTAAATTGATTTCAGAGAAGAAGGGAGAGGGAGAGAGAGAGAAAGATAGAAACATTAATGATGAGAGAGAATCATTGATTGGCTGCCTCCTGCATACCTCCTACACTGAGGACCGTGCCCACAACCCGGACCTGTGCACTGACCAGGCATCGAACCCTGACCTCCTGGTTCATAGGTCGATGCTCAACCATTGAGCCATGCTTGCAGGGCTGTTTAAACATTTTTAAAGTAAAAAGTTGCAAAAATAAAGCTCTTTATACATATATCTAGTATGAAAAAAGTTAATTTTTCATTACTAATATCACTTCTATTCAACAAGTAAGTACTGGCCTTTTGTTATATGAAGACACTTATTTGAAAAGAACTTTTTTCTGATATTTGCCTTAATTTCCTACTTCAATATCTGTGTGTGTGTGTATATATATAACTTGGTTTTAACTACAGATGGATTGGACTGTTCGCTGAGTAAGAAATGTCCAGAGTATTTCTGCCCCCCATTTCCAGAAACCAGTTCTAAGACATGATGTATTCTTGGCAGAATGCACTCTGCATCTGCTATTCATAGTCATTCCATTTTAATATTTTCTTTATCAATATGTAAACGGGGGACCAGATGACAAAGATGAAAAACTGGAGAGGGTTGATGTTGCCCGATGAAAGGTGATGAATTCTCGTCAGGGTGGGAGCCATCCCGACGACAAAAATGGACACAGATCCCCAGAGCAGCCTTCCCGATCCTCATGCAGGAATGCTGAGTAGCACAGGTTTCTCCCTCCTGCTTATGTACAAACAGAATAGAAGCCATTCCCTGGAGGGAGGCTTCCATACATGTATCAGAGGATGCTGATGACAACAGAATGAAGCCGGGGCAGTTTCTGATGGTTTTGGAATCTCAAGACGTTCACTTTCTGTTGTAAAATATGAATGAAACAGCTGACAAGCCAACAAAATGCCCAAGGAGCACATTCCGCAGGCAGCACCTCGGTTGACATTGATTTGACTCTGAGGTGGGTTTTATGAACTCCCTTTATGAGCGGGCCTCCTATTCCATGTGGGTTGATGGTGTATTCAAGGCAGAGACGCTGCGCTTTCAGAGACACGTCATCCTAACACCTTTCATTGTCAGGGCCGGACAATCAAAGCTAGCGGGCCAGGCAGAGCTTGGGCTGGGGCGATTTCATTTGCTTTCAAATAGAAGTGACTTATCTTGCAAAATGAATGTACGTTTCTGTCGTTTTGCTAGCAGGCATGCGTGGTTTTAAATTTTTATTGCTGCAACGATTCCAAGGCATGGTGCTTTTTATTAGGAAGAAAAAAATACCTAACGATGATCAGAAACACTTTCCTCCATTGGGGGAAGGGATGCAGCAGTGTTAGTTGCTGTGACCACAAGATTAGGGCAAGAGGTGGAGTCATACCAGTTGGTATCTGAGAAGTGCTGGGATAAGACTTCCCAGCAGCAGAGTAGGTGTATGTAGTTTTTCCCTTCAGTTCTTCATGACACCCTTCCCTCTAGCTCAGGGGCTACGCTGAGGAACGGCAGTGACAAACGTAGCCTGCAATTCTACTGCATGCGGGGGACGAACCACTGACTTCCAAAGGGTTTAATGTTTATTAGGCTACTAGTCTAGCACATTTTAACCCATCTCCTGGCTACTTTTGTTTTGTTTTATACCAACAGGGCAATAAAGACCCATCAGTTTCACCACATATGTTGTTTTAGTGCTGGGTTTTAATTGAGTAAGCTATTTGGAATATCTTCTCTCTTTATAGGTAAGGATGTACATGTGCAAATCAGTAGGCAGGATTAGAGTAGAAGACTGGAGAATGACCAGCACACAGAGGCACATGTGTCCAAGAACATTTTGCTTGTGTGAACCCAAATTGCTTGAATAAGATTTAACTTCAATATTGACTCAATAGCACCTTCTTTAAACAACCGAGTTAACTACCTGCACATATTACATAATTGTGCCTGAAGACAAAATTTCAACCATTGAACTCATATGCGTATATGCAGAACCCATAGTCACAGACAATAGGGTAGTGAAGGCTTGCGGGAGGGGGGGGTGGAGAGGGCAATGGGGGACAAAGGGGAACATATGTAATACTTTCAACAATAAAGATTTATTTTTAAAAAAACAAATAACATCCAAAATATTTCAAAATATTTCAATGGAGAAAGGATAGTCTTTTCAATAAATAATGCTGGAACAATTGGTCATCCATATACAAAATAATGAACCTAGATATAGACCTTACACCTTTCACAAAAACTAACTCAAAATGGATTATAGATCAAAGTGTAAAATGCAGTCGTTCAGAGAAAAAGACCCACATAATGGAAAATCTGTGTGACCTTGATTTGGTGGTGAATTTTTAGTTACAATAACCCCTCCCCCCCCCAAAAAAAATCACAGTTTGTGAAAGAAAAAAATTAGTGAAGTTGACCTAAGAAAATATATTACACTTGTGCTTTGAGAAAGACTCTGTGATACAGATCATGTATCAAAGAAATCTATACTTGAAACCTATAGAATCTTATTCACTAAAGTCACCCCAATAAATTTAATAAAAAGTAAAATAAAATTCTGGAAAAAATAAAATAAGAATCTGAAACTGTTCTAAAATATAATGTTCATTTAAAAGTAAAGTCTCGGAAGCCCTAAGGAAGTTAAGCGCATGTTGGTTATGTCTTTCTAAAAGAACAGACACACGCACACAAACATGAAGAAAACAGGGAGGCACATGCTTCTTACAAATACATGTGGATAACCGATGTCAATAATTTAATGGGCTCGGTATCTTTCTTTTTTAAAATATATTTTTATTGATTTCAGAGAGAAAGGGAGAGGGAGAGAGAGATAGAAACATCAATGATGAGAATCATTGATTGGCTGCCTCCTGCACGTCCCCTACTGGGGATCGAGCCTTCAACCCTGGGCAGGTGCCCTTGACCGGAATCGAACCTGGGACCCTTTGGTCTGCAGGCCAACGCTCTATCCACTGAGCCAAACCAGCTAGGGCTCAGCATCTTTCTTTGTGGCATATTTTTTCAGCAGAATCCTAGATATAATAAAATTATAAATGCAGCCTTATGTACACTTTCAACAAAAAGGGAATTATTTTATACTAGAAAAATGTACACTATGATGCTGAGGCTTGCTAATTGGAAGAGGTAAAAGAAAGAAATCTTGACTAGATAGCCTAAAGTTTTATCTCAGTTCTGTCACTTGCAAGTTGTGCAAACGTTTGCAGTTTACTTAATCTCTCTGCAATCTAGCTCCCTTATCTGTAAAAGAGTATAATAATCATTTATAACTTACAATGCTCTTGCAAATAACAGGACAAATCCTTATAATAGCCCCTGTGGCATAATAAATACTCGATAAATGTTGGCTGCTGTTACCATTGGCATAAACCCAAGAACCACCCATTTGCACATAGTATTATCCTTTACATGGTCTAATACTTGAAATAAATGTAAGTCAATAAAATTTCTCTAAGTGCAGCCTTGTAGGTGTGAAGATCAGGAAATTTCATACTGATCATTAAAGCATTGAAAAGGGGAGTCCATTTTTTTAACTGAATTTATTGGGGAGACCCTGGTCGATTCCTCCTTTCTCTCTCAACTTTTTTGCTTTCTTTTTCCTACTCCTTTCAACTGCAGGAGGAGCAGTGAAAAGAAATACAAGTAAAAATGGAGAAGGCATTTTAGAATATCCTGGCCTGAGATGGTTGGATTTAATTAAGCAAACCTAAGAATTATATTAATTTAAACTGGTGGTGTATAATTGCTTAATGATGTCTAGCAATGTAGACACACTGCTTAATCAAAATGAATAAGTAGGACAAATACTTTGTTGCTTGGAAATTCATGCGTTAGTTCATTCGGATATTGGCTAACTAATATGCACTAAGTCCCAGAATAATCATGGTGTACCATGCTGGCAATAAAGATACCATCCCTTTCCTAGAAATAGCCAGTTAATAGGGAGGGTGGTGAGGGTTAAATACTAAACAGAAAAGCCACTTGAAGATAGAATGGCTGGAATATTTACAAATTTGTTGAAAACTATACATTTGGGTGCAAGAAGCTCAGTGGACCCCACAAACAAGAAACAGGAAGCAGGCTACACCAAGGAACTTGATAATAAAATCACTCAAAGCCACTAAGACATTTAAAAATTTTTTAAGTAGCCAGAGGACAAAAAACACTCCTTATGAACAGAGGAACAATGATGAGCGCTACTGCAGATTTCCCACCAAAAACAATGCGAGTGTGAACACAGTGGGTCGATAACAGCAGCCTCTTCCTTCTGTGACAGAAATTGATCCTCTGATTCTAACACTTATGTGAAATTTGAGGAAGCTTGAGTAGCTGAAACAACTTCAAAAAAGGAGAATAGTCCTAGCTGGTTTGGCTCAGTGGATAGAGCATCAGCCCCCAGACTAAAGGGTCCCGGGTTCAAGTTCCGGCCAAGAGAACATACCTCGGTTGCAGACTCGATCCTTGGCCCTGGTCGGTATGCACGCAGGAGGCAACCAATCCATATGTTTCTCTCCCATTGATGTTTTTCTCTCTGTGTCTCCCCCTCCCCCTCCCTTCTGCTGTCTCTAAAAATCAATGGAAAAATGTCCTCAGGTATAATAATAACATTGTGATATTGGTGCAAGCACATACATATATAAGTGCAACCTAGTAGACAACCAGAAAAATACCTATATCATTATGCTCAATTGATTTTCAGATGTAACAAGACATTTCAATGAGGGAATTAACAAGTAGATTTTAATACGTTACAGAAATTGGATTTGCTGTCACAAGTGTTTACACACACACACATACACACACAATTATAGCTACATTTCTAGAGGGTTTCAGCAATAAACATTTAGGGAGGAAATAATAATAACCCGGTAACAGTTCTGTCAGTATTCTGACATACAAAGGGGAAATAAACTTTCCAAGTCATGTTATGAATTCATCAATACCATGATACTAAGATATCTCAAAAATACTAAAAGAAAATTGAAGACCAATATTCCTCATGAGCATAACGACAAAAATCATTAACAAAATACTAGAAAAATGAATCCAGCAACATATAAAAGTATAATGAAAAAGTCAAGTGGGATTTACTGTAGAACTGCAAGCTGAGTTTAATATTAGAAAATCAATCAATGTAACACACAATATATTAACAAAATAATAGAAAAGATCTTATCATTGCCTAAGTAGATGCAGAAAAGTTTTTGATAAAATTTAAAACTCACCCACAGAGGGGGAAGGGAGGAACTGTTAGATCAATTCCTCAGTCAGATGAAGCGCATCTACAAAAATCATACAGCTAACATGATACCTACATGAAACATGAATCTCTTCACTCCAAAGTCTGGGAACAGGGTAAGTGCGTTTATTCTTACAATCTATATTCAGAATTTTTCTAGCGGTTTTAGCCAGTGCAATAAAGCAAGAAAAAAATAAAATGCATTACATCAGAAGAGAAATAAAATCTCTATTATTTGTAAACAACATAATTATAGACACAGAAACTGTACTTGAAACTATAGTAACACCAATAAGGGAATTCCGCAAGGTCACAGTACACAAGATCAACATTCTAAAATCAACGTTATTTCTATTTTTCATCAGCAAGTAATCCAACAATAACATTTAAATACTATTTCCAAATGCAGAAAAAATATCAAAACTTGGGAATAAAAGATAGGAGACTATCTTCTTGAATTTGAAGTAGGCAACAATTTCTTGTGCAATTCTCAAAAGCCCTATTCATAAGAGAAAAAAATATAAATTGGACCTCATTAGATACACCAGACACCATTACAAAAATGAATAGACAAGCCACAGGCAGGGAAAAATATATAGTCCATTAACAGGCCAAACTCATCTATCATGATTAAGGTCTGAAAACAGCTATTTTTTGTGAGGGGTGGGGAATGACTGGAAATAGAATAAGGAAACATTCTGGGGTTGATGGAAATGTTCCCTATTTTGTAAATGTTACTGGGGTCTGTACATAATCAAATGTCATTGAAGGTAACATGTGAGACCTGTGCATTTTATTTGTTGTTAATTATACCTTAAATTTTTAAAAGAATAGAAATTTCAAAAAGAAAACTTAAAAAATGTTACCAAAGCAAAACAGTTCTTGCCTGGGTAGAGAACTCTGCAATGAACCCACAAATAGAGAGAAAGAAGGAATTCGGGTTTTTTGCTTTTTTAAAAAAAAATATATATGTTTTTATTGATTTTCGAGAGTGGGGAAGGGAGGGGAATGGAGAGAGAGAAACATCGATAAAAGAGAAGCATTGATCAACTGGAAACCTGACATGTGCCCTGACTGAATCAAATCAGTGACCTCCTGGCTCAACGCTCAACCACTGAACCACACTGGCCGGGCAAGAATTCGTTTTATGAAATGGAAATTAAATAAATAATTGTAGGTTAGGCAGAAGAATTGTGGTCTAGACATAATGGATCACCTCTTGGTCTAAAAAGGGGAAAATCTCCCAAGAAAAGAATTTTCTACTAAGAAGTGCACATTGATTAAAATTCTTACCAGAAACTCAATCCAGGGATTGTTAGAATGCATGATTCATTATTTTGACATCCAAGTGTCATAACTATCTTGATCCTCTTCCTTGGGGATACCTTGCCTAAATGTGATGATGGAGGGGTGGGAAGTCAGGGGGAGTAGGTGAGCAAGCATCTCTTTCCCCGGATCTCTCTATTCTTGCACAAAAGGTGAATATGCTGAGCTCCACCCCCACCCCAAGCCGATTTTCGAGAGCGGTGAAGGAGAGGGATGGAGAGATAGAAACATCGATAAGAGAGAAACATTGATCAACTGCCTCCTGCACGCCCCCTATTGGGGATCCACCTGGAAACCTGACATGTGCCCTGACCGAATCAAACCAGTGACCTCCTGGCTCGACACTCAACCACTGAACCACACCGGCCGGGCAAGAATTCGTTTTATGAAATGAAAATTAAATAAATAATTGTAGGTTAGGCAGAAGAATTGTCGTCTAGACATTATGGATCTACTACAGACTTAGTCACCTCTTGGCCTAAAAAGGGGAAAATCTCCCAAGAAAAGAATTTTCTACTAAGAAATGCACATTGTTCAAAATTCTTACCAGAAACTCAATCCAGGGATTGTTAGAATGCATGATTCATTATTTTGACATCCAAGTGTCATAACTATCTTGATCCATTTCCTTGGGGATACCTTGCCTAAATGTGATGATGGAGGGGTGGGAAGTCAGGGGGAGTAGGTGAACAAGAATCTCTTTCCCTGGATCTCTCTATTCTTGCATAAAAGGTAAATGTGCTTAGCTCCATCCCCACCCCAAGCCTCACTGGGGCCCTGACAGTCCTGGGTAGAATTCAGACACTCCAGGGACATTGTTCTCCTCTCGGAAATGCAGGGCTGCCGCCTTTCTTGGCTGCCAGGTGGGTCTCTGAGTAGAGGTGGCAATTCCTGCATACCCACACACCACCACTTCTTTTCTCTCATCCCATAAACCAGTAGACAATTGGATGGCATTTCCTTGGCTACAGCGGGCTCCTAAGAGATCTTCCAGTTATTCAGGCATTTTAGCAGGTCAGTCGTGTCACCCCGTGGTTGCTGGAAGTGTGTTGGCTGAGAGGATCAGCCGTGTCCGCTGCAATAAACTCAACGGGAAAGCAATGGGAATTCTTCAGTCACAAAAGGAGTCCTATCTCCCCATCCCTTCAATCCATCCTTGTAAAAGTCACAGGGTGGCCTTATGTCTTCCTTTGAGCTTTTGTTGCTATGCAAGGAATGGAGAGGACATTCCATGGCTAGATGAATGCCTACAGGGTGTACTCCATACACCTTACTGTGTAACTAAAAATAGCAGGTGGGTGAAAAGGGACTGGAGTAACTTACTTATTAATGATTCCTTGAGGTGTTTTTTTTGGGGGGTGGGGGTGGTGTGAAGCTCTCAATCACAAAAGTTACCCTTATGGTAAATACAGAAACTGAGGCAAGAAGAATGTCAGTAGCATGGCCGGCATTCCTTTGCCTTCCAGAGCCCGCCACAGACGTCGTAATCGGAATTCTAGTCTTCTCTTTTGTGCGCGAAGAACATTCTTTCCACACAAAGATGAATTTAGCAGCGTGTAATTTTCCTTCTTAGCCACTAAATGTGAATTAGAGTTTACCTAGAGAAATCTAATTTGTGGTTTTGAAAATAAGCAAAAAGCTGTTAGACTGCTCTGTTGATATTCTGATCACATTACATATGCACAAGGAGACAGTATCAAGCAAAGCTTTATTTACATTTGCTAAGTGTTTTTTTTTTTTCATTCTGTATAAACTTAATGAGTGGTGCTGTTAGGGAATCTGTGTCTCCCTCTTTGTGTAATGGATTAAGTGTGAGTCCTGTTCAACGCGAGGCCATAAATCAGACTGTGTTCTCTATGCCCAATTAAGGGTTTAAAGGGGGAAAAGGTAAATTCTTGAATGAAGGGCTCTACTCAGAAGCAGAGTTTGTTATTTCCAAAAGGAAGTACTTAGATAAAGCAGGAAAAAAAAGAGCGGTTTAGGAAAGTGAAAAAGAGGAAAATAGTTTTGCCACCTTCTTCTATTCCTCCTCAGGGTTAAGAAAGCTTTAGATGCTACAGGGTCTGGCTGTAACAGGAAAAAACTTATTTTTTTAATTAGTGCCCTGAAATGAGATAGTCATACAAGCTGACCGGAGAATTGAAACATGAGCAGTCTTACAAGTTGACCACTTAGCTCTAATCAGCTCCAACAAGAAAGCTATATGCTTTGACAATGCCAGTAAAATCAGCTACAGGAAAAGTTTTGAAAATAATGTGTAAGATGTTTTCTTTTATTTTTTCCTATTTATCTCTACAATCATAGTACACCGAAATCTTAACATTTCAAACTCTTGTAGAATTCAAGTGAAAAACAAAGTAATCACAACTAACCCGCTCCTTCCCTAGTGGGAGGATTGTCAGGAGTTTAGGAACAATTAGTCTTGGATAATATGACTAAAGCCCTTCTGTATGCTCCTGAAGTGCAGCTAATATTTATATTCACAGTGTAAACTGACTTTAAGAGACTATATTGAGAGACGTGAAAAATGAGTAACAGAGTCTACATAGGAAGAGAATAAGAGGGACAAGGCCAACCCTATGAGCAGTTAGGAGCGTCACTCACGAATATCTGACTGTAATAATTAACACCGATGCTTGGCTTCATTTAACTTCACTAGCTATTACTCCTGAATTGCTCAGTGAAATATAGGAGAGGAAGAAAAAACAACCAAAACATTTTGCTATTAGGAGGGGGGGAAAGGAAATATCTCTTGATTGAACTTTTATTGCATTTACAATAAGAGGATCATATTACTACGTTTCCAATCATTTATTTTTTTTTTATTCAGTGATTATTTACTATGGCCTAGATTATGAAAAGTCATTTGCTTAGTGCTGGGAATTCAGTGAGTTGGGTACCGGACAAAGGAGACAAGGTGACCATCTTCGTGGAATTCCCTAATTGATCGGGAGAAGTAAGATTATTAAATGTTCCTATTTGTAGAATTCAGAGATCCCCAGTTTGTGCATAATAAATATATTTCAGAAATAAAACTCATGTTGCATGGTCATGAAGACCCCCTCAGACCTCTCCCATCTCCCCTGCAGCCTTGCCTTTCTTCTCCCCCTTCCACTTTTATTACTCCCTGCTCACCCCACCTTCTGCTCAGAGTTGGGCCTGCTGGTAGGCGGGTGTGGGGGAGGGGTGGAGGAAACATCCATTCATTCCAGACTTCCATGGGGTGTGTGGGATGGCAATAAAAGCAGTCCCAGGCCCTTACTCCTGCCTAAACTTTCCCATATTTGGTCAACACTTTGATTACATTTTCCGACAGACCATGACACAACAACTTCTGCCCCCTAATTCTTAAGTCTCTCTTTCTCAGGGTCGGAGTCTCCTATGAATGTTAACCCGTTTCCAAAATGCACCCTTACCTCTGTTTTGTCTTATATCCATGGACATTTATCGCTATTCGGGTTTGCTCTGTATGGAGTGTCTATCCATCGTTAAACATCTCGTAATCTAAAACTAAGTGACATTCCAGGCCATGCAAAGATCTGCTGGAATTGATGAAGGAGACCTGCACAACAGGAATTGTTGAATTCCAAACCTAGGAGCCAGCAAGGGAGAAAGGCAGCCTGGGAATTCAGAGAAGGTGCTGTTGGTTTCATGTCGGTTGAACTCTGGGGCGCCCCCCAGTGCTGTGCAGTTGGGGTGGGGACCTCACCAAAGGAAGTGGAGGGCAGTTTTAGCTGAAACCCGCGCTCCTCGAGTTAGTCCTCTCTCCTCGCTTAAAGGAAGACTTTGTGAAATGCACTTGCTCTGATATGAACTTTAAAGGCAGGCTAGCAGCACTTGGTCGGTGTCACCGATGCATTTGAGTATTCCCCTAGCCCTCAATTGTCCTGACTTTGGCTGCACTTCTAGTGAGAATGTTTCTCTCCATTCCTACAAATTCAGATGTTCAAATCTTACCATCTTTCAGATCCCACTTCAAAGGACATCTCTTTTTTAAAGCCTTTTAAAAAAATCTCCCCAGTAGAGTTATTCCTCTTATTAATTTTCACAGAATTTGACTTGTATATTTCTGGTGACATTTATCATTTTCTACCTCTTTTTTTTTTAGAGAGAGATTCATGTAATTTACCAAATATAAAAGATCATACTTGAGTCATACTTCCCTCCTACCACCACAGACAATTATTGAGATTGAAGGAGCCACAAGGGAACGTATGGCTGGATGGACAGACGTAGGCCCGTTTCTGTTCTGGTGCTCTGTGAAGTCTATGTTATTTTGGCATCTAATACTCGCCAATTCTTTAACCAAACTTACCTGCTAGGGACTATTTCTACTCAAATACCCCAAATGGAGGTACATTCTAAGAGTCGGTTCATAATATTGATTATTTACGCTTGGCTCACTGTCATAGAATGGGTCATTTCTTTTTGTTTCAGGTTTCTTTTGTTTAAGCAATGAATTTACATCTGCTTCAGTAGGACGATATATCTTCTCTTCTTTGATAATCAATTGGTTATTAAAGAATAATAAGTTACTGTAGAGCAGTGGTTCTCAACCTTCCTAATGCCTCGACCCTTTCATGCAGTTCCTCAAGTTGTGGTGACCCCCAACGATAAAATTATTTTCATTGCTACTTCATAACTGTAATTTTGCTACTGTTATGAATCGTCATGTAAATATCTGATATGCAGGATGTATTTTCATTGTTACAAATTGAACATAATTAAAGCATAGTGATTAATGACAAAAGGAATATGTAATTATATATGTGTTTTCCCATGGTCTTAGTTAGGCGACCCCTGTGAAAGGGTCGTTCAATCCCCAAAGGGGTCGAGACCCACAGGTTGAGAACTGCTGCTGTAGAGCAACTAAATATGCATGTTTTCCTTCAGCTGGCTCCAAAACTTCTTATTAAGCACTGTTTCACAGAAAATAACAAATGTTATGCTATGGTCTGATTGCTTAACATAGCTATTTCTGAACAGAGGAGAAAACATTAGAATGAGAATACTTTGAAAATATATCCATTACTTTTGCCATAAAGAGGATTCTTGAAAATAAAAGCAGATGTGAATGTGATTCAAATTTAATATAGTGAAATGTAAAGTAAAAATATAATACACCTGGATAGAGTTATGCAAAGTGAATGAATAAAGTTTTCCCCTTGGGATAACTTCAGTATGTTCTCAAATCCATTTAAAAAAAAAAAAGAAAAAGAAAAAAGCGAAGATAATCTTTTGATATTTTCTTAAACTGATGCACAGCTTTCCCTTATTCTAGTGAATTAATGCACATATTTTAAATAATTAACATAATCAGCTCTTTATGATTATGAACTGCCACTGATTAAATTTTGGTAGTCAGATATTTTTATTACCTCAGTCATTGGACAGTGTTCTGGGAGGAATCACCTCACTGTAATTGTTCTCATTCTCAGACATGTCTTTTCATCAGATGTAGATGTTCACTTCTAATTAGGGGTATTTGTTTTTAAACATTGTCTTTTAGAATAATAGAGAGAACCTGGGCTTAGGGTCAAAAGATTTGGGTTTGGTTCTTCACACTGATTTTTGCAAGAGACCTTGGATACAATATAATGCTTTAAGCTTCATTTCCTCATTTGTGCAGCGGAGTGAACAAATAGGTTTAACTGCGATGTTTTGAGGATCAATGAGATCATGTAGATGAAAAAACACGCGGTACTATTTACATACCATTATTTTTGTATTCAGGAAATAACCTTACATAAATAATCCAGTATGAGTGCCCTTTCTGTTTTTTAGATCCTCAAGGTAAATACACACATAATTACTGTGGGGGTCACAGAGCCATTTCTTTCTTTGCTTACAATAACTTTATTGACCTACACAATTCACCAGCGATCTAAGAGGCTGGGAAGGTTACAATAAACTTTCAAGTCTTCACAGCTGTTTGCGTGAGTGAGTGTGTGCGTGAGTGTGTGTGTGTGTGTGTGTGTTTGCAGTTCGCTAACAAGGTTAACAATCCAACTCTTCACGCAGCCCAGACCTGGCAATTATCATTTTACAAATACGGTCAGCTGCGGAGCTGTTTCCACATGCAGCCTGTTTTATGGTCCAGAATGATGACTGCACGCAATTTACAGCAATTTACAAATAACCAGGCTGCTGTGTGTGTTGGCCCCCGGCGCAGCCCGGGTCCTGCATTGTGTGCGATGACAGGGTGGCCCCGCGCCGCGTCCAGTTGCACGTCCAATGCGGGCTCCGGGTGGGGGGCTGCTGCACCCTCTCCC
>NW_005369992.1:254402-279566 GCF_000412655.1 Myotis brandtii
TGCCTTTCCACGTGCGTGCACGGTGTGTGTCCCACGCGGACTCGCGGGCCGTGTGCATGCGGGCTCGGGCGGTGCGGGTCTGTGTGCTGGGCCGTGTGCATTCTGTCCCCACCCCGAGACGTGCGTGTTGTGTGTGGATCAAGTTCGTGTGTGTGTGTAGGTATTGTGCTCCGCTCGATGTTTGTGTGTACATTCCGTGCACGTGTGTGCAGTCTGTGTGTGTGTGTGTGTGTGTGTGTGTGTGTGTGTGTGTTTGGGGAAGTTGGTCGGTGTCATTGGTGGCGGGAGGTTGTTCGGAGCGCACAGCGAGGTGTGTTTCGCTGCTGGCTTCCTGGGCGGTGTTGCTTGGCTGCTTTTCCTTGTCTTGAACCTTTCGGAGCTTACGTGTTAATCATCGAAAGAATGTCTCTATAGAAATGCCGGCTGGCAGAGGGGCGTCGGCGCCTTCGGTTCCATGCATGTGTATGTGTGCGTTTTTCTCTTTCCTTCTTCTCTTAACGGACAGCTGTAGATGGATTTTTTAAAGGATATTTCTGTACCGTGTGCCTCACGGGAATGCAAGGCATTGCATTTGAAGCGCAGCCTTTCAGGGTTTCGCCTGCATACATTAAATATTTATTCACCAACTTACTATCTGTTATAAATTGGCCGAAAGAAAGCAGACTGCATGCAGCAGGGGGGCGAGGGGGTGGGGGAGACCCCAGGACATGTTAAGGTTGGCTTTGTAAAGGTTGTGTTACGATAGCCGTGGTCTGTTTCTTTATGGTTTGGAATAACTACATCATGCTCAAGGAGCACATTTGTCAAAAGGCATTATCTGAGTTGGGTTGAAGGGCCTTCCTGGTATGCCTGTGGATTCCAGCAAAGGGCTTTAGATCGATCCCTGGTCCTGTTGCCCTGCGAAGAAGTGACAAAAGTCCTTTTTAAAATTGTAATCCAGTTATTGGTAGCGGACGTGTCCAGGCCCCTTTCCTTCACCTCTTGATTTGTAGTAATGTGTGTTCTGGTTTCTCCCCCTGTTTGCGATCATATTAATCGCTAAATCACTCACTCTCCGGGGATGAATGGGCAGGTCATAGTCATTCCCTAATGAACTGCCCCCGGGAGAAGAAACTTATTTGTGAGGAATCTGTGGAAAGTCAGCAGTCAGTGTTAAGTAGATGCCGGATTGATGTTATCACTGGATTTTTGCTGGAGTGCAGTACATTACTTATTGTTTGCCCAGCCATTAATTCAGAGTTGTGTGGGGGTGTGCAAAATGTATTATTCAGATTCCTTGGAGTGGCAATCAAGTATTATTATAGAGCTTCAGTGTATGCATTTTAAACAAGTGAACAATGTGTCGATTTATAAATATTTTCATGAATTAGCCATATTTGCCTGCAGAGAATGACTTGCTAACATTATTCTGATGGAATTTAAAGCTAACCATTTGTATTCAATCAGGATACGTTGCTATTCTTGAGAGTACTGTGCTTTATTTGAGCTAATCATAACATATCTGTATTGGCAAATCTTGAAATAGATTTCTGAGCCATGGGGTTTTTTGTTGTTGTTAAAAGTTGTATTTTTCTCTTGCAAAGTTCATTGATGGGAAAAGACACACTAGGAGTCATCAACACAAAAGAATTAATGACAGACCAGATGTCTCTATTTTAACCAGACATATTGAACTAGTAGTTATGGTAATTTTTCAATTTGGTTCAAGTTATTTTTCCCCTGGTAGTTGTACAAATGTGCATGTATTCAAAATGTTGCAGTTGAAATAAAATACCGAATAGAATAGCAAGTAATTGTACTTCAAAATGCCTTTTTCAGAAATTTGTGATTTGTGAAAGTGACTTTCAATTGTTCTTAACTTTGTGAATAACAGAGAAACGGACCTATTTGGGTAATGCTGTCATCTTTTCATGCTTTCTGTATGATTACATGAAAGCATAGAGACTTAAAACCTCTTCCAGACTCGCGTGAAGAGTATGTTTACTCTTCAAATTGATCGTATTAATTTACACTCAGTGAGAAAGGAATGCTTTCTTCTTGGTCTTTCTGTGATACAAATACTGTCATTCCATATTTCACAGGGCCCCTTGCTGTGTGTGTTGTTGTTAAGGACTTTTTAGCCTTTTCTTCATCCACTGTTAAACCAAGTGTCTGATTTTAAAAGTAAATACTAAGGATGGCCTGAAAATATACAACTCAGTATGTGGTTCATGCAATATATGAACTAAAGAGAGACTATCCAATTTCACATTAAGAATAACCTTCCGATTCATACATTATATACTGAGTACCCTGGAGAGAGAGAGAGAGAGAGAGAGAGAGAGAGAGAGAGAAAGTGATTTTCTTGAAGGAGGCGATATCAAGGGAGAAGAAATGCAAAATAGATGTTTTGATCTGTGAACCAAAAGCTGTGTTTCAGAGTAGCTTTGCATTCATTTTGAAGAAAAACATATATGCAAGAACCATTCTCTCCAGAGTAACTAAGCCCTGCCAGCCAAAAACAGCATTTTTGTGTCTTTTTTTTTCTTTGTCAGGAAAGTAATCTGTCTCCAAGCCTATAAACTCCTGAGTGGCAACTCCAGGCGTTTGTTTTAGGTGGAGAGACAGCGCCCAAGCTCACCAGTTCCCTGGGAAGCGAGCCCTGTGCCTAGCTCAGGAGGGGAGGCGGTGCTGGAATTGCCCTGTTTTCAGGAATGCAGTGATTATTAACAGGCTGCCATTTTAAAACAGTAATACCACATCTTTTTTTTTTCTCTCTCTCTGCCCTGCATCAGTTGCAGAAATTTCAGCCCTCCCCTTCCTCCCCTCCCCCCGATGGCTGCCTGCAGTTGTGGTGGTTACTTTGCGCATTGCCATTTAACATGGAGTCTGCTCCCAACCCACATGCATTTCCACCCGTGTCCCTGTCCCCTGCTCCTCAAAGGTGGTGGAGTCTCGGAGGAGCCCAGAGTCCTAGGGAGGCATCTTCTGTCTTAATATTTGCAGACCTGCAATGAGGAGAACAATCAGAACCATAGCTCCTGGCGAGCGGGGGCTTCGACTTTAATCTTTCTGACTTTTATCTGAAGTCTCCACTCTGTTACTATAAATACAGTTTAAACCGCTGTGAAAGGATCTTCGTGCTTCTTTGTAAAAAAAAAATATGGGGGTTTGACAGGACTTTGTTTTTACGGCACTAAGGGGTTTCTTTGTTACTGGCTTCACACGGAACATACTGTTATTTATCTATTTATTCCAGGTTAATTCTTTTCATTGTTTTACATTTGACATGCCCAAGTGTTGTTGCTTGGAGAAGTGCTTTTTGATAGTTTCGTCACTTGGTTCTACAGGGAATGCTGCTGCTAAGATAATGGCTCAGTGTATTAATTTGTTCCCCGAGTGTCCTTCCATTTGTTTCACTCCTTACCATCTTTGTTTAGTCTCCCTGGCACCTGAAAATAAATCTTAATCTCTCGTAGCTTTGTGCTTGGGAACGTGGCTGATTTATTTGCTCACAGTTGAGATACATTCACGCAGATGATGAATATCAGTGGGGCTTTTTTTTTTTGGTAGTTCAAGGTGACCTTTGGAAAAAGATTTTAAATGGCAAATTTGCCTCATTGTTGGGAGAAAGCAGGTACATATCCCTTTATGCCATAGCAGGGTTCCTGAAGGTCCTAAAGAAATGGACATCTTGTAATTCACATTGTCTGAAAAACTAAGTAGCGAGTTTATTAATTAAAGGAAGTCTGTGTGATCTTTGGCACAGGGAAGATTTATAATGCACTACATTCTAAATAAACTGTTAGGGTTGCTAGAAAACAAAACTGAGTGGTATTGGTAGCCGTTAAAATGGAAAACTGTTCATAATTGTTCATTTATTGGTTGCCCGGCCTCTTGTCTTTTTGTTTTGGAAATAAGCATGATTTCTCAGGAGCGATGGGTGTGGGGATGAGGAGAGAGCGTCGGTACTGCTGTTGGCATTGCTCACTGTGCTCCTGGGGCTGAGGTTTTAGGTGATGGCCAGACCCTACCAGCTGAGAACATGGTGACTTGTGATTCGGAGTGAGCCCCAGAGGTGCACAAGAGCATCATGGTGACACTGCTTAATGGCCTAGAAGCCTGGCGAGTGTATCTGGCAAAGGGAGTTTGCTTTTCAGTCCCTTACATTTCCTTTGGTTTGATTCAGCTGTTTTCTGGGATCTACATATAGCTTCATCTCTGTATGTCTGTATCTCGTCATCTCTTCTTTCAGACAGGGGGCCCAAATTTTCATTTTGCAACTTAAAAGATGGATGAGTTCCGCTATCTGCATATTTTAAGAAACGAGTTTCAAGTTGAAATAACATGTGTTTGAAAGGATGAGAAATGTGAACTTGGGCCTAGTGTTTAGGTGGTTAATTTTTTATGTCTTGCTAACATGAAAGGGAATTTTAAGGAATGAGTCTTACGCTTTTCTCTTCTTTGACAAACTCATTGGTAAGCAGACAATTCCTTGGGTGTCAGAAGTGGACTCTTTTCTCAGCATGCTCTGGCTTTTAGACTTGTAGAGTTATACCTGTAAAGGAATTTCACTACAGGAAAGCTAACTGGTAAAGCAATTACATTTAATATTTAATCATGTAATAGCTTCATTAGTTCACTGGAATGCATTGGAATGGTGCATGTGCTCCTTAACCATATTGAGGGCTCCCCCACATGCAGTTCAAATGCTGGGGAGGATCCAAAGCTGTCTCCTCCTGGAGGGGAGAGTTCAGGAGAGGAGACGAGGGAAACACGGTGACTGAGCAGACACCATCGGAGGTGTCATGTGAACGAGCAGGCAGGTGCTGGTTTACAGGTTCACAGGAGGGAGAGCTGGGTGGCAGAGAGTGGTGGCAGAAGGCTTGACGGGGTTGATGAAACTCTGTTTGTCCTTGAAATATGAATCAAACAGGTGACAAGAGGAGAACATTCTGAGACAACCGCGTGGATAAAGGTGTAGAGTCAGGAAGGAGGATGGGTTCAGGGGCCAATGCGCAAGACACGCCTAGAAATACCAGAAGCCCGGAGAGGGTAGGCCCTGCAATAGAGTTGGAAATTATGTGGGGGAGAGGGATTGCAGGTCATTTGTAAGGCAGTCGGTCCTTGTCCGTTGTAGCATGGGACTGGTGAGGTAGGTGTTGGTAGAAAGAGAATTTAAAAAAGCCCCCACACGGCAGAATGACCGTACCTGATAGAGAGGAAATGGATTGGAAATGTCTCGGGTGTCTCTGAATGCTGCCATTACTTGGTAACAAAGCGTCTGAAAACAAAATGGGTGTAGAAAGAGAATTTTAAAAAGCCCCCACACGGCAGAATGACCGTCCCTGATAGAGAGGGAATGGATTGGAAATGTCTCGGGGTGTCTCTGAATGCTGCCATTACTTGGTAACAAAGCGTCTGAAAACAAAATGGGTGTTAGAAATACTTTATTTTAAATAACACAACTTGATGCTATCCAATATCCTTTGCCAAATGAGGCACAATAAGCATCAGTAAGCAATCTACATTCATAGAAAACACACACACACAGCGCTGCGCTTCCAAAAAGACTCTTGAGATCACGGGGGGCACCTCCGTACGTTGGTCTCCAGGTGTGGTTGAATGAGGTGCACAGCATCGCCACCTGTCTTTAAGGACCAGGCCTGGCACAGGCTCCTGTTAACTTCTCTGCTGTCTTTCTGGTTTCATAAGGAACATGGCCATTTTTACAGATGTGAATTTACCTGACTTCTTGCTGAATGGCGGATCCCAGCCTACATCAGACTGACTCTCTCTCTCTCTCTCTCTCTCTCTCTCTCTCTCTCTCATCAGAAGTCTGCACGAAGTTGTTGTTAATTTATACTTCTGGGTTCCTCCCCCCAGAGGTTGTCAGGAGCAGACTGGCCCCTTCCTGACAGGGCGGGAGGCGGGCCTCTGTGTGGGCCCCCTTTCAGCTGTTTGCCAGCACTGAGTGCCTTGATTGTTGTGCTTTTGTCCCTGCACAGCCGGGAGCTGGGGAAATCTAGCCCGGACTGAAACTTACCCTGAAGAGCCCTTGGGGAACAAATAGAAACATTATATGATTAGCCACATTGTTTTCATTATTATACAAGTCTACATAAAAGGGTAGCAATTAACAGCTTTATCAGCCTAAACTTCCGCACCTACCTCTCCTCATCCCTCAATATTCCCACTTGAAGTCCTAACAATTAACTGTTGCTGGTTTTAATGTCAGCAAGTGACAACACTAAATTGGGAATAGGCCCTTCCCAGGGTTGATTGACATATAGCCCTCTGACACATTCTTGTGTAGTTTTAAGGCAAATTCATGCCCTGGGGTTAGAGCCAAAGGGCTTGTCAGAACATTGGTTTTAATAGCTAAAATATAGAACTTAAATGACACCCAAGACCGTAGCTTTGGTGGCAACTTTTATAACCTGAGGAATTCTCCCAGGCAGCGCAATTTATACTTAGTGGACAAGCTTAGAAATGGTAAGATTATTTCAAAGTATACAGATATATAATTTCCTACATGATGCAGTTATACACCTTGGGTTTTTGTTTTTTTGTTTTTTTTGCATATCTTTAGCATAAATTGGTCCAGGAAAAACGAGAGAATGATTTCTAAAATAATTCCATAATTGGTATTTTTGGGCAAGTGTTCCATTTTTCTTTAGTTGTGCAATAGTTGATTTCTGAATATATTATCAGTGACTTACAGTAAAGAAGGGAATAGAATTGACCCTCTTCACCTTCTTCAAAAGACAGATGGCATTTCCAGGATTTTGTTAACTATAATGTACTTGAACATATTTTAATAATTTTAAACGTTGGAAGTTGAGATTGGATTTTGGGGGCTTTTTCTCCAGCTCGGTCATAGAGAAGTCATGATATAGTGAGGCTGTTGTTTATTGTTCTTAGTTTGTTTCTTTAATGCACATGTAATTTGTACATAGTCAAACCTTGTTGACATGGTTATATCACTAAGCTGTCATCTGGACCATCAGAATTCTATATTACTCTCTAACTTCCCGGTATTTCCCCCCCCCCCCCCCCCCCCCACACACTCCCAACATGCACACACAACAGATAATTTCTTATTTTAAAAAGTGTTTATCGCCTTCCTTTAAAATGCATTAAAATTCTTTAACATCTTGCCATTAGAAATGGTCTTTTCTAAATCCTTTCTGTTTAGTTTATTTCTTATTTTTTAATATCAATCCTAGAAATTCAGTTAAAACATTTTGAATCGAACTTCTTTGATAGTCTTCGCGTTCTTTTCCATCACTCTTCTTACCCACCCCTTCTTGCTTGAGGGTCTCTTCTCGCAGCTTCCCTCTTGGTGTTGATTCATCTCAGGATTCTCCCTACCCCTCTCTTTGTTATTTTATCATCCCGCCTCTTTGGCAGTCTCACACATCCAATGACGATCCTCTCAGGATGAGGACTCCAACCTTGATCTTTTCCCTAAATATATTAACAATTCCTATGATTTCTTTTTTATGTACTATGGGTACTTCAAGGAAAACTTATCCAGTTGTTAAGCAGCTATTGCATACCTCCCACAGATGTGTTACGCGTTGGTCACAGAAAGAGGAATGTGGTGGCATTCCTGTTTGGGAGGGACTTATCTATGTCAGTGGTCGCTAACCTTTTAGACCTCATGGACCACCAGTGGTCCAAGGATCTATTAGGCAACCGCTGATCTATGTTACCTACACACATGGGATCCGTGGAGAGTGGCAAACTGTCTTCTAAATATAGCTCACATTTAGATCCTTCTGTTTTCATTCACCATGTTTTATGTAGTTTTGACCTTCCAACTACTTTTCTCTCTAATCTCTTTTCCAGCTCTTGCTTACTAAAACTGTATTTATCTCCCCAGAACAGATCTGATTCTATTGAGTCATTCCTGCAAAAGTGGTCAAGAGCAGCCTTTAGGGAGCATTATCCCCCACATATGTGGATTACAATTCAGAGGCTCTCTTCACAAAGCCTAGCACATCTTTCATTTTTTTTGTTTAAAAAAAGGTGGAGAGACTTAGTAGAAAAAAAAAACCAGAGAGATCCCACGTTGCCCTCACCTTTGAGTGATAATTTAGCTAGTTATAAAAGTCTTAGTTGACAGTTTTTTACCCTTAGTACTTTGAAATATATCTTCATTATGTTCTTGCATCAATGCTTATGATACCCTGTCTGTGGTGAGTTGTTGTTTTTTAAGTGGTGATATGCTTTTTGTATCTGAGAATTGCTACATATCACCTTTATCCTTGAAGTTCTGCACTCTTTTTTTTAAGTATTTATGGATGGATTTGTTTGTACTCAGTACGTAGAGTACACTTTTTTTCTTTCTTTTTTTAGAGTACACTTGTTACCCTTTTTATGCTTTAAAATTTTAATCATGTTGTGGTATAGAGCTAATTTAGTGCCTTGTATTCCCACCAGGCCATGAATTCTTTGAATTCTTCTAAGCGTTCCTTCAGCAGCTAGCAGATTTAGCATTTCTAGCTTATGATTGGAAATGATTTAAGAGCAATGCAGGAAGGAGCCCCCTAATACTTAACTGGATCTAGCAATGAATGTGTTGGTGTTATCAGTCAGAAATATGGGTTACAAGCAACAGAAAACAATTCTTGCTAACCTAAGTAGAAAAGGAGTTTTTTGGAGGCTACAAAGTAGTTCACAATAATCATGAGGAAGTATCAGGAAAAAACAGGCTGGAAAAATAGGCAGGGATCAGTAGAGGCTAGGGAGCAAAAACACACAGAGTAATGCTACAAACATAGTATAACATGCTATAGACATAGTGCTGTGGGCACCGCTACCACTGCCAATGGTCACCATGTGACATAGTATGACAAGGGATACTGCCTTCGTTGCCAGTGTGTCATATGAACGTATCATGATCTTCTCTGTCTTTGCATATTGCATTCAAGATTCAAATTCACAGGCAGATGCATCTCATGGTCAGATTCTAGTTCCTATATCTATATCTTAGCGACGAGGGACTGATGAGAAGGTGTATATGGCCTCTTCATTACCGGAGTGGAAAGATTTCATTTGTGTTTCATACCAATAAGAAAGTCAACAAGATTAAAACTGAATACATCATTTCTTCCCTCCCTCCTGTTCCCAGCCAGTCTGCTCCCCCTTTTTCTTTTCATTTCTCAGTGAAAGTCAGCACCATCCTCACTAAATAGCTTGTGTTTTCCCCCTTTTATTCCATAATCACCAAGCTCTGCCAGTTTCATCTCCTTTTCTTCAAATCTCCAAATTCTTATCTTTTCATCCTAGACTTATATCCATTTCCACTGTAATTTACTTTGACACTGGCAGTAGATGAGAAAGAATATAGATTAATGATGGGCCTAAAAGTCAGGAAGATTTATGTTTGAGTCTCAATCCTGCCACTTACTCTGTGTTTGACCTTGGGCAAATTATTTAACATCGCTCCATTTTAGTTTCATTGTCTATTAAAGGGGAATAATAACATTAAAGAGTGGTTGGAATATTTAAGGAAGATAATGTGTATAATGTACTTAGCGGAGTGTCTGACATTAGACCAGACGATGCCAGTTAATTATAGTGTCTGGTAGTTTCCATCTTCTGCTTAAATTGCTACAGCAACTTTGTAACTGGCTTCACTGACTTTAGACTCACTCCCACTTGGAATGATTCTCCTTATTGCATCCGTAAGAGCGATGTATGGGGCCCCCTGGAGTTCTGACTGAAGGGAAAACTGGTCCATGGTATCCTCTTGAGTCTGACTGAGTTCCCATGGGGAACAGATGGCGCTATCCTAAAGAGGTGATTAAAGAAAGTTAGGGCCTAGTACGGGAAAGAACAAGGACAGCGGGAAAAGCGGGGGTAGCACCGGCAGGAAGCTCTTAGCACCCTTAGACCTGGAGGGCCGAGAGCAGGGAGTGGTTTACCCCAGTGACACGGGCTGTGGGGGCAGGAAAAGGATGTGTGGCGGAAACTGTGACCCTTTTATTTCTTTATGCTTCTCCATTTTATTTAAATAACCACCACCTTAATAATAACTGACAGCCCTCCTCCCTCACCCCTCACCCCTCCTTGGGCTGGGGGGGGGATAGTTAATGAGGAAATGCCCCCCATTACCCTTGGAGAGGATGGGGAGCCCAAATCCCCTCCCCAGGGGACGGGGCTCCTGTCGTGTATGAACTGGGGAGTTAACAGGGCTCTTGAACCTCTTCTTGTGCCAACATGGGTGCCCTTGGCCATCAGGGGTAAGGAAGCCCATGGGGAGGGGATGCCTACCACTCCTCTAGGTCCCTGCCCAGCCCCAGTCTCAGGACCTGAGGGCTGAGGAGCAAGAAAATGGAGAAAGGGTAGATGTGGGTGTCACACAAAGGAGCATTGGTTATTAATGGCTCTGGGCTGCCCCCTTCTTCTCCATCGCCCCCTAGGGGTAACTGCTGGAGTTGTACCATTGGTGTTGCCTCAGGGACGCCCCCCCCCCCCCCCCCCCGGTTGGTGTTGCCTCAGGGACCCCCCCTTCCCCCGATCCAGGGCCTCCCGGGACCTCCATGCCTGGGGTTATGGCCTCTTCCCACCCAACCAACAAGGGGGCCTCTTCCTGGGTCCCTCCACTGCCCACTCTCTCTCTGTGTTGCCTCTCGCTGGCTGCTGTGGCTGTAGCTGCCGCCACTTCTGGGGCCCCGACGCCTCTTCTGCCCCAGGATGTGAGGGAGCCGTGGACATCAGTACTCTGATGCCTCTCTCCTCTCATTCTCTGACCTCCAGCTGGTGCCCCCTGTTGGCTGAGCCCATCACAGGGGCATCTTCCTTGAGGAAATTCATAGATGTCAGGCTACAGGGCTACAGAGTTGGATGGAGAAGGGTAGAGAGTGAATTTGGTGTCACTAATGGGGAATATACAAAATATCTCCTTTTCAAAAACTTTTTAAAAAAATATGTTTTTGTTGATTTCAGAGAGATACAAAATATCTCCTTTCCAAAAACTTTAAAAAAAATGTTTTTATTGATTTCAGAGATCCCTACTGGGGATCGGGCCCACAACCCGAAACCGTGACCTCCTGGTTCATAGGTCAACGCTCAACCACTGAGGCACGCAAGCCTGGTCTTTTCAAAAACATTTTTTTAAATTTTTGTTGATTTCAGAGAGGAAGGGAGAGGGAGAGACAGATAGACACATCAGTAGTGAGAAAGAATCATTGATCGGGCCCACAACCTGAAACCATGACCTCCTGGTTCATGGGTCAACGCTCAACCACTGAGGCATGCAGGCCTGGTCTTTTCAAAAACTTTTTTTAAAAAATTTTTGTTGATTTTAGAGAGGAAGGGAGAGGGAGAGAAAGCCTGGTCTTTTCAAAAACATTTTTTTAAATTTTTGTTGATTTCAGAGAGGAAGGGAGAGGGAGAGAGAGATAGAAACATCAATGATGAGAGAGAATCGTTGATCAGCTGCCTCCTGCATGCCCCACACTAAAGACCGAGCCCACAACCCGGGCATGTGCCTTTGACCAGAATAGAACCTGGAGCCTGCAACCCGGGCACGTGCCTTTGACCGGAATCGAACCTGGGACCCCTCAGGCTGAGGCTCTATCCACTGAGCCAAACCAACCAGGGCCAGAAGCTTCTTTTAGTGTCTCATTCTTCTAAGAGCGCAGGCACACGTGATCAGGATCCTTTCGGCTTGTCTTTTGTGTACTTGCCCGACCTCATTGCTTGACTCTCTTGCCGTTGCCATTCTCAACACCCGTCGTAGAAAAGGACTGTTAGAGCGTTGGGTTTATCATGCTGTCCCTCTTATTTTGCCAAGACTTTGGACATGTTGTTCCTTCTCGTCACAAAGCCCTCCCTGCCTCCCACCCTCTCCTTCTTTTTATCTGCACATTCCCACATTTTCTTCTGGGTTCGTCTTTCTTTGAGAAACGTTTATATGTCCCCAAAGCACTTTGTGGTCGAGGCAATATAATGAGTTGTTTACTTGTTTATAATTGTTTCCTGAGAGCCTAAGGCGCTACCTCAGGTTAAGTCAGTGCTGATCACAGTTGAGTACAGTGAATGAGTCCAAGATTTTCCAGGGGAGCTGTCAGAACCAAGTCTTTAAAAGTTTTCAACAGACCAGTGGAACTGTACAAATTATGTCTTCATTTATTTCTGAGACATTGCTGAACTGTCACTGTACAATCTAGAGAAGGGATTAAATTTCCCAAGAATCAATTGGACAACTGATGGATTTTGTAAGTGTGTCTGCTTTCAGCTCACCAGTATCTTATTTCTTTGGGATAATAATTTAGCAGTCATCATGCTTAATAGCACTGAAAAGTAGTCAATTTCTGCCATTATGTTAGCTGACATGTGAATGAAATAAGATATGGACCTTGACCTTTGGGAAATTAATGTAAAAAAAATAAACCACTTAGGGCCCAAGAGATATTTATCTGTAAATGTAAAGTTGTGCAGTGTAGTAATTTAATAACCTAAATGTAATCTTCTATGTTTGATTTTAATAAGGTGCAATGATGATCTATAAAGGCTTGCTATCACTTCCAATCCAGGAGAAGAATTACCTAGTGCATTGATTACAACACAGATTGGAAATGTTTGCAAAGTAAATAATCTCCTTTATAAATGTAAGTAAAATATTTATATGCTCGGCTGTCAGAGCCTCCTTTTGAGAATGTAGGATTCTGATATAACGATGATATAATCTTAGTATATCAATTATCATAAAATGTTACTATTACTAAAGTAACACTAATTAATAGTAAGAGTTAATACTTGTTAAGTGCTTATATGCTGGACACTGCACCAACTTGTTTCTCATTATATTGAGGAGATAGAAGAGGGCTAGGTAGTTAGGCTCGGGACCACAGGAGGGAAGGAAAATTGGGAAGGCGAGGAGGAGGAGGAGAAGGAGAGAAAAGAGAAGAGAAGAGAAAGAAAAACATCAGTTTGTTGTTCCACTTATTGATATATTCATTGCTTGCTTCTTGTATGTACCCTGATCAGAGATCGAACCCACAACCTTGGCACATCAGGACAAGTCTCTAACCAACAGAGCTACCTGGCCAGGGCCAGACCAGTTTCCTTAGAGTTATATGTAAATAATGTATATATAATATTTATAACATAATTTAACGCAATTTAGGATCTGAATTCACAAAACATTTAATTCTGAATGAAGCTCCCACGTACTTTCTGGGTGCCGGTACATATTTGTATTCACTATCTAAATGCCGCGTTTTCTACACAGAGTTTATCGTGACTCTCAGAAGGTGTTAGTTTAGCAAAAGAGAGCGAACTTTTCTTATTCATAGTGTAAATCTGCACTCATTTCTCTGAATACTCCTTATTTCATGTAGAATTCTATGGACATTACACTGTTATTTCCATCACTTCTTGTTCATTCATCTAATGGAATTCTTTTCTCCTAGTGCTTCACTGAAACAAAGATAGTGCTTTGGAAATTTCTACTCCTTCTCCCCCATCCCTCCTTTTTTTTTTTTCCTCTCAGTCTTGTGGGAATGTAACCATACCTTTCTGTTTGGATGATGGTGGATGGTCCTTAGAATTGATGTTATTCATGGTCTGCTCTAGGCAGCAATGCTATTGTGTATAAAGAAAAAAATACATTTAATCCACCACAAGGTTTGTTTGTTTGTTTGTTGTTGTTCTTGTTGTTGTTGTGTGTGTGTGTGTGTGTGTATGTGTTTTTAAATCCTCACCCGAGGATATTTTTCCATTGATTTTTAGAGAGAGTGGAAGAGAGAGGGAAAGACAGAACTATCCATGTGAGAGAAACACATCGATTGGCTGCCTCCTGCAGGAGCCCTGACAAGGGCCCGGGCCAGGGAGGAGCCTGCAACCTAGGTATGTGCCCTTGACTGGAATTGAACCTGGGACCCTTCGGTCTGCAGGTAGACACTCTATTCACTGAGCCAAAATGGCTAGGGCCCATCAGGGTTTTCAATGAGGAAATGAGAAACAGAAATAAAGACACTAATAATGTAAAAGAAAATCTTAATTCTGTTTCCATTTTTCTCTAATTTTTATTATTATTTTTTACTTTATTTTCCCCCATCACCATTTATCCCCCCTATGCCTTTTCCACTCCACCCAGCCCTCACTCCCATGATCACCACACTTGTCCATGTCCATGAGTTCTCTCTCTTTTTTTTTCACTCTCCAATTTTTATGTATCCAATTTTTGTATTTCACTTTTTAGCTAATATTATCTTCATAAACCAAGTTCCAGTAACTAAATAGGAATAGCTGGACTTTGAGTCGGAAATGAGCAAAGACAGATGTTGCATTTCCTTTTAATCTTCTAATGACTCTGCTTTTTATTTTTTTTATTCAGAATTCACTACTGAGTTCAGCTTCATGATAGAAAATGCAAGATTCATGAAAGTTAAACCGTTTTTCATGTGTAAGAGCTGTAGTGGAAAATGAGGGCCTTTCTTTTTTTTTAATCCTCGCCTGAGGATAATTTTCCATTGATTTTTAGAGGGTGTGGAAGAGAGAGGGAAAGACAGAGGGAAATACTGATGTGAGAGAAACACATCCATTGGTTGGCTCCTGCACGTGCCCTGACCAGGGTTGGGGAAGAGCCTGCAACCGAAATACGTGCACTTGACCGGAATCTAACCCGGGACCCTTCTGTCCGCAGGCCCACACTCTATCCATGGAGCCAAAGTGGCTAGGGCAGCCCTTTCTTAATTAGACCAGCTTCCCACTCCATCTTTTCATGAACTTTCCTCTCTTATTCTCTTGGTGATAGTAGTAGGCAGCCTTAGGAGGGAAAGAGGCAACTTTAAGCCGATTCAAGGGTGTCATCCAGAAAAGTGAATGAGGAAGAAACAGTGTAGGACTTTAGTAAAACTTACTGTGTTGTTATAATTTTTTTCCTCTGTGTTTGTGCATATATGATTGTGTGGGATAGCGTTTGCAGAGAAAAAAAGATTGTCTTCTGCTAAGTTGTTAATTTTTCTTGTCTGTCTCTAACACATAGTCAGTAGGTTGGTGCCAGTTCATTCAATTTCCCTCCTGAGGCTGTGTGGGAGGGTGCACTTCTTTGACACCTTGAAGTCAGGGTGACAGTGTGAGTTGTCTAGTTCCTCCAGCCTGTGTGTGACTCACCGTATTTCTTTCCCGGCTGTGTCGATCACAGGAGCTGGTGACAGGATGGGATTTCAGTCAGCCTGGTTCTTGGTTGGACACGTAGATGTGAGTGAGAAATAAGCGTTTGTTTTAATCCGCTGAGATTTCAAGGTTGGTGTTCACTGTTTTGTGTCCCTGCCGATCCTGACAGTTGAAGTCCTTATAGCGAAACCCCTGTTTTCATCCCAGGCCACCTTTTCCGTTCGTTTATGAGACACTAAGTGCATAATTACATGCTTCAGGGGAAAGTAAAGCAAACAAGGCTCAGTCCCCCTTTTCTTCACTGTGACATTAAATTGCTTGGTAAAGTCATCCTCTTCAGTATTTATGCTTCGATATTTTAAAACCAGTAAACAATAGAGAATTTTCATTACAAGGAAATAAGAGAATTTTCCTAGCGATGAAAATTCTCTTATATGCTATCTCAAGAGAATTCTGTTTATGTTTTTGCCTTATAAAATAATTGCTTTTCTTCCCATCTGTCTATTGAGGAGGAAAGATTTTTAACCAGAGAGAGTAGAACAATTATTGTTAACAGGGAATTGAATTCCAAGATAGTCTAAGAGATAGGAAAAGGGCACCTGGACGGTTTAAATGAGTTCAAGTTCCCAAATCCAGACAAATTGTGTTTCATTGAAAAGGTATGGCCAGGTTTCCACACACCATTGAGAAGAGGAAAGCAGACACTGTAATAACACCTCTCTCCTTCCCTCTCTTCCTCCCTCCCTCCCTCCTTCCCTGTCTGTCTGTCTGTCTGTGTCTGTCTTTCTTTCTCTTGCCTAGAGGAGTGCTGGTAGAGAGGCACACGCCCATCAGGGATTATATTTCCCAGTCTGTCTCAGGGATTCCTGTCTACATCTCCCTTCCATTGAGAGCAAAGTCACCCTCAGGCCATTTCCCACCAGTTTCCACTCTTCTCTACATACAGCGTTCAGAAACCCCTGATAGTCCTCAGACTCCCCCATTGAGCCCTGCGCTTCATGTAGAAAAAGGGGGGCGGGGAATGAAGAAAACTTTCTTGAAAGCCTGCAGACTTTCATTCCACAAGGAATGTGTTGACCATATGCATCCTAATCCAGATGAACAATGTGTGTCCATTCCTTCAGCTCACCAGTATGTAGCCATGTCTGCTCCGTGCCTTAAAGCAAACACTCACAACTGTCCTTCCTAGAATGTTCTACCAATCTTTTGCTTAAATGGGGATGGAGTTGTTAATGCACCATCCCTTACATGTTAGATTATATATATTTTTATTGATTTCAGAGAGGAAGGGAGAAGGAGAGAGAGCTAGAAACATCAGTGATGAGAGAGACTCCTTGGTCGGCTGCCTTCCGCACACCTCACAGTGGGGACTGAGCCAGCAACCCGGGCATGTGCCCTGAATGGGAATCGAACCGTGACCTCCTGGTTCATAGGTCGAAGCTCAACCACTGAACCACGCCAGCCGGGCTATATTTTTCATTATGACATAATTTATCTGCAAGAGACATTGATTTTCAGTGAATTATGTTCAAGATTTTTTGGCCGTTATATGGAGGTGTAGGCACTTAGTTGTAATTATTATAGGTAAGGTCACCACTGAATGACTAGGGTCATAAAAGAGATCTTCCCCAGATTAACCAAAGAACTTGTATGCATAGATGTATAACCCATGGACACAGACAATAGTGTGTTGAATGGTGAAGGAGGTGGGGAGAATGGGGGTGTGTGAGCTAGAATGTGTCAATGGGGGCGGGGGAAGGGGACATCTGTAATACTTTCAACAATAAAGATTAAAGAAATGATCTTTTAATTCCTAATAATATGGAGATGATATGATTTATATTTATATCCCCTTTTTGTGAGTATGCCTATAGAATATCCTAACGTTTTTGTCTCTTATATGTTCTCTGTACCTGATGGCAGGTGTGGTTTTTCCTTAAAACCTGAATGTCAAGATAGTTAGCAGAACTCTCAGAGCTTTTCCGACATTTAGCTTTCATGGGGAGGATTCGATTCCTTGTGGTCCTGGTGACTACTGCGTGGAGTTGAGTGACTCTACAGGGAAAACATCTGGCCCAATTTATCTTCAGGCATAATTGAATAATGCTGAATGGCAACCTCTGGGAGCACTATAAGTGAGACTTTATGTAACTGCTAATTTAGAGTTGGTTAATAGGTAACTCTTACTTGTATTTCTTTCCAAAGGATAGATACTTGGATCACATCAGAGCTAATCATTTTTCTTCATCCTGACATGTAAACATAGCATTATGGTATAATGAGCTCCCAGCCTGGTTGTATGTGGAACTCTGCTGGTAAAGTCAGGACTGAGGAAAGCTAGAGAGCAATAGGGACGGTCTGTTTTCATAGACTCTTTTGTTGGCAAAGGTAAGTTTTATTGCTCCATTGCCTCCTTAAAGAGACTCAGCCCGTATTTCATATCAACAAATATCAGCTGATTGAAGCCAGTTTTGTTTGCTTTGTGCCTTGAGAAGTACGGCCTTCATTCCTCCAGCACATACTTCAAGAAACAGGACCGAAAGGGGGTAGGATGGAGAAGGTTAGAAAACTTGGCTAATACTAAGGTGGGTAGTATATCAAGTTGAACATGAAAGTAATTGCCCCAAGAATGCATTTAGCATAAATCTTGAGGTAGATACTTCCGTGGTATCCTAACTAATTGAGTGTAGTAAACCTGGTGGGAGATCTTTGACTTGGTTTTCAGTATAAACAGTTATGGTAGATTGTGTGTGTTTGTCTTTTCTCTTTATTTTCTTTTAGTTATGGTAGATTTTCACGCACAACTCCAATTAGAAACAGGGAAGCACATATCTTATAAGCCTCTGACCTATAGATGATCTCCCAGTCATATTGCTAAAATATTAAGATACCTGGTTCATATATATATGTGTGTGTGTGTGTGTGTGTAAAAATGTCCCCTTTCTAAAGCCTGGGATTCAGAAATTCTTAACTCATCAAGCTTCAGTTCTAGGTAAAGACCTCTGACTGCTAGAATTATTTATATAATAATTTTATATAACTGTTTAATTTTTTAACTATTATCTCTGGATGGGTCAACGTGTATATTTGACCAAAGGCTACCAATGTGCATTCCCACATTTTATTTCATTAAGAATATAGTTGCCAATGATGAAAAAGTAAGTTCTACCAACAACTACTCTTCTAGTCATCTTCTAAAGGAATCAAAATTTAACATCAGATTCAAAACATCATGTACTTTGCAATTCTTTAAAATCCTGTGAGAGGAACTAACTGAGGGCTTAATAATTAGTGTAAGGAACACATTGGTCATGAACATTTAGCCATGCACAGAGACTAAAATCCAACTCTAACCAAATTGTTGAGACAAAGAATTTGTTGGAAGACTGGTACAAACATCAACTAGAATCAGTGAATAAAAGTCCTCAGTAACCCCTGAAGGAGGAATGAATGTGTCCAGGATCCTCTCATCTCTGCTGCTCTCTGCACAGAAGCCTGGTGCCTGGTTGTCTGAACCTGGCTTCTTCCTCATGGCCAGGAACATGACATCCAGCAAGTCTCAGGGCCCCATCACATGGCGTTATTGCCAGAAAGCAATGAGATTTTTCTTTTTAAAAATTATGTTTTTATTGATTTCAGAGAGGAAGGGAGAGCGACAGAAACATCAATGATGATAGAGAATCATTGATCGGCTGTCTACTGCACACCCCATACCAGGAATCAAGCCTGGGCATATGCCCTGACCAGGAATACCAAAATCAAACCGGTGACCTCTTGGTTCCTGGGTAGATGCTCAACCTCTGAGCCGCACCCGGCCGGGTGAGAGATTTTTCTTGAGCTTTAGCCTAATGTATCCTGGGGAAGATCGGTGGTTGCCTCCTTGTGGACCCGCCCCCCTGCCATCCCACCACCCCATCATTAGTAGGTAACTCTTTAGGATCTATAGCAGTGGTTCTCAATCTTCCTAATGCCGCGACCCTTTAATACAGTTCCTCATGTTGTGGTGACCCCCAATTTCATTGTTACAAATTGAACATAATTAAAGCATAGTGATTAATCACAAAAACAATATGTAATTATATATGTGTTTTCCGATGGTCTTAGGCGACCCCTGTGAAAGGGTCGTTTGACCCCCAAAGGGGTCGCGACCCACAGGTTGAGAACTGCTGCTCTAAAGGAATATGACAGCTCCCATTCACATCAAAGTAGGAAAGGGTATTTTTTCAGAAATAGAGAATGAGGAGTTCACAAAAACCATCACATCAACCTTCCCTTGTCCTTTGTTGGTCTTGTTTTCATTCATTAGGCAAGTTTTTATTAAATGCCTACAGTGTGCCAGGTACTGAAAATAAAGCAGTTTAAAAGAAGATCAACACAAAACATGATGATCATCACTCCTGCGTGGAATCTGATTATAATACCACCCCTGGGAATAGGGTAGGCAAAGGTCATTGTTATGTAAAAGGAATGGGCATTTTGAATGAATATGAAAGAAGGCATATGGCCTAGTCTCTTTTCTTTTATTTTAAATCTGTTTCTAAGTAAATTAGATGTTTGCTACCCTCCCCTCCGGTAGTAAACCCGAGGATCAGTGTCTCCAGAGATGGTGTTAACAGGCTTTATTGTATTCCGTTTTGGTGGATGCATGTACTTGGTAAATATTTGTTAAATCAATGAATTATTGAGGAGGTAATGCTGTTGTTTAACTATAGTCAGGAGAAAAGGCTGTTATTAACTGTGACAAAGCAAGCATCATTGTCTTTGTCATTCTTCAACATTTAAGTGGTCAGAATCAAATAATTCCGTGTAACAAAGTCATTTTCTACAATTATCTCAAGATCTATTTTGAAACTAATTCCTTTTGGCAGCTACATCTGGATGCGGTGTCATTTCAGGCGAGTCTGTAAAAGTAACACTGAAGAATTTTCCTGACTCAGATTGAATGATGAGTAATATTTGCCTTGGACAAAATTCAATATACCTATATCTTATTTTCTGCACTGTGCGTTAGAGTATAAGGTGTCTATCTGTTTCTTTTGTGGTTTGAGTATTCATTTTTATTTTGTTCTGAAACAGATTTTTTAATTAGTTACTAAATATTATATAATATGCGCTTAAATTATGTAATATAAGCGTATATTATATAACATCTATAATGAGCATATATTATAATATGTATTATATAATATAGAGATTGTATTAATGTATTTTAAAGATGATGAAAGTAATTTATGCTTCTAAATACAAAACTATTTCTTAAAGTATGAAATTTCCTTTTTCAACTTTTGCTTTTCCACCACTCTCCAGGGTAACAGTTGTTCACTGTTTGAATATTTTTATATGGGGTGTGTGTTGGGGGAGGGGTGTGGGTATGGGTATGATACCTGTACACCACATGCACTTGAATATATGCTTCCTCTAAACATGTTGTTCTTCAACTTGCTTATCCTTACTAATTACTTTATCATGGACACCATCATATTAGTACCTGTTTTCTTTGTAATGGCCCTATATTAGTTTATGGTATGTATGTGCCTTCATTTATTTAACCATCTGCCTCTTAGATCATGTCTTACTGTTTTATTTCAAATAACACTTCATTGACTATGTAGGCTGGGCTGTGGATTTCTGTAAGAAAAATACCTAACGATGTTCAACAAATCGGACCGCCTGCCTTTTGTACTTTAATAGTACTGCTGATCACCCTCTACAGAAGGTAGTGTTGTTTGTTACAAGGCACCATATTGTGATGGCGAAACGCTCAGACTCCCAGGGCGTGGTTTAACCCCAGCTCTGCTTATTCTTGGTGAACATGAATTAATATACTTGTGTTTCAGCTCCCCCAACTACAAAAAAACAATACCGACTTTGATATGTGAATGTGGGAATGAAATACATTAACTAAGTCAAATTATCATAAAAGTGGCTCCCCTATTTCTATTGCAGATGCTTTCCAGAAGTCTGTAAGTCCCACCTGCTGTTATTAAGAGGAGCACCTTGTGAGGATTCCCATGATACGGAAAGCTGGGGTCTCCTCTGATGGCTGCTTCAGAAGGTTGTCCTGAGGGAAATGCTGGCTTTCCCCATGGATTTTTCATACGGCTAGATTGTTTAGTCTCCCACCTATGGACAAAATTGTACGTTAGCTCCTAAATTTTTATAATATTGTATTCTGCCCTCTGCAAGTCTGGTGTTCAGAGTTATTACATCTGTCTATAGTAGTAAAATATAAACTCCAAGTTGTTAGAGTATATAATCTAGTAATCACATTCGAAGATGGGAAGACTGTCTCCTTGGATTATTTTACCTAATTATTCTCAATTATGAGTTTATGTTATATTTAGATTTTTATGAGGGGATCTTCGACAAAATTTACATATGTCCTGTGCATGCTTGTGTGAAACTCCCATTGAAGATCTCGTTCATTATCACCGAATGCCTTTATATGCATATCTAGATAAGACCATTATCTTAGTTTAGAACTAGGAGGACCTTTATCTGCCCTGACAACCTAATGTTCTTTTATTCAGCTAATGGGTATTAACTGACTCATGTTTGCAATATTCATTTTAGCTGCCATGAAATTAGTAGTCAGCCACAGCAACTTTCTTCTCAGGCACGATTTCTCAGTTTTGAAATATTATGTTGTGTGTTTTTTTTCTTTTAAACTAGTGCAGATATTGCTTTTTTTTAAACAGGATGTGATAAGGAAAGCAAGGTAGAGGTGTTTAGATGGGCTGAGAGATGAGGAAATGTGAGTTCAATAGCAGACACCGAGAGGGCCTGTAGATCTGACCAGGAGCTCCTCAGATAATCCTGGGGAAAATCACAGACAGTGGAGAGCGGTTGTCCAAGGATGGAGCCACGTGGGTTCAAATCTGGGCTCTGTCGCTTTCTAGCTGTGACTCTGGGAGAGTTAAATTAACTTCTCTGCTCCTTAGTTACCTCGTCTGTCATCTGTAAAATGAGAGCAATAAAAGCCCCAATAAAACGACTGTTTTGGGGATTAGGTGAGAGTATATGCATGTTAGAATGATGCATGATGTAGAGTACCTGTTGTGTGTTTGCTGCTGCTATTATTATTATTATTATTATTATTATTTATAAGCGTACTGGCCTCCTGGATGTTCCTCAAAGACAGAAGGCTTGGGACCACTGTATGGCCTTTATACACACTGTCTCCTCTGCCCAGAAAAATTTTCACTCCTATCCTCACATGGCTGGACCATCTCATTGTAGCCTCAGTTTAAATAGGATTGTCCAGAGAGGCCTGCCCTGACCACTCTCTATGTGGTCTCCTTTCTCCGTGTAAATACATTTCCCGCATACAAGAACATTTTTGAAATCACAACTAGTGATTTCACTTTATGTCAACTCTCAGTAAAATTTTAGAGTGCATTATTAAATAGATGACTGTGAGCATTTAGAAATGGAACTAGTGATCCCTGGAAGGCATATGGATTCTCCAAGTTAATTCCTGTCACACTAAATTAATTTATTTTTGATAGGATTATGAGTCTCACACTTCAGGGGGAGGCTCCTGTCGGAGCTGAATTTCAGCCAGTCTGACATAGTCTATTATGAAACTCCTTTAAAAGTGATGGACACATGTGAACTGGGTGATGATACAATTAAACGAATCTGTGGCAGATTGAACATCTATAGACAAAATACATTGGTTCGCTGATCAGTGTCAGCCTGAGAGGAGACGCCAGCGGCTTGCGCGTAGGTGTGCTGCTTTGTTCTCCATCGCCCTGGTCAGCTCTGTCGTGAATAACTTGGAGAAATACTTCAGTCATGCTGGTCAGGACATAAAAAAGGAAACAGAACAGTTGGGGAGGAGAAAAATGAACATCAGTCATGCTGGTCAGATAGGTGAATATCAGGACATAAAAAAAGGAAACAGAACAGTTGGGGAGGAGAAAAATGATTCCAAAAGAACTTTATAAGCTTGAACAAATCACCTGAACTTGAAAAGATGCCGTTGAACTCATATAAGTATTTTTCAGATTTGCATGCTCCACGAAGTACAGCTATCGCCCTGGGTAATTAGCTATTTGGGGACAATAAGATTTCAGAGGCTGCAAAAATCCACTGAAACAAACACTGGTGCATTAAACAAAGACGCACTGATGTCTGGCACGTTTGGAAAGTACACCACAGGGTTATTATGCATGTGATTTGGGAAGCAGATGTTAAAGATCTGGAAGTTACAGTGATTGACAATGTGAGGACTGGTGACAAAGAGGAAGTGCCGCATTAGGCTGCCTTAGTGTAGTAGGGGGGTTAGCAAAAGGGAAGGATACTGTATTCTGTTTTGATCACACCACATGTAGGATATGTTAGTGGCATTTAGCTAATTTATTTTAATTGGTATAATTCTTAAACACGTGCTTCACAAGTGACACTGGCAAACTCAAGAATATCCAAAGATGATTCCGGAGTTGTGTCCACAAGCTATTCTATGTGAGAAATGATGGCAGAAACTGAAGTGCCATGAACCTGGAAAAAAAGGAGAGACCTGGCCCCTGATCATGCCTGGTGACATTTTAAAGCAGGTGACAATATATCACGTAAATAAATTATCGGACCCCATTTTGTAAATGTATGTAACACAATTACCTGGCTTTAAGCTACATGTTAGGAAAAGGCTTGGAATTTAGTATTAAGTAATTGTCATGTTCAATGGCAAAAACTAAGACTACATACTGTAGTAGAAATGATAGGAGGCATAATTTTTTACCTGGTGTGCAGAACAAGCTTTTTAACAATTAGTAGGTTCTGAATAGAGTGGACTGCCTGCAAATTTCTGTGGTAGCAGGATCTCTTTTTCATTAATGAGATGCTTTACTTTTAAAAAAATGGATTCATATGTATTATTATTAAATTAGTAATATTTTAAAACTTTTTTTTAACACTAGAAATTCTGGGTTTCTCTCACTTTCTGGGTTTTTGTTTTTTTCTGCTGTTGTTTTTTTTAGTCTTCCTGTTTATAAAGGAACATCAACTGTTTCAAAAGATTGGAAACTTCCCAAAGGTAAAGTTGCCCAGGTCCCCCAGGAAATTAGGGTTCAGTTCTCAGTATTATTTGCAAATTCCGGTAACACTCATTCTCTGACTTGTTCCAGGCCTGGGAGGCAGGTCCCCACCCCCAGCTGTGCTCAGGTTTTGTGCAGCCGGGCAACTAAAACAACGTTCCCGTGACGTTGTTTTGTGCAGCCGGGCAACTAAAACAACGTTTCCTTCTGACGGGCATTCTCTGAATCTCCCCATCACCATTGCTTGGAAGCTTGTCTTCAAGTGCATATCGCTGGAAGGGAGTTTTACTGTTGGTATCCTCTGCATTTTCCCTTGATTTGTGATGAGAGCAGGCGGGTAATGTGTCACTGTGGTGCGCTGTTCCCCCAGGTGACAGGTCGTCTCACAGAGCGCGTATGATCAAGTCCCTCTTGTTAGCAGAGAAAGGCTGTTGGGTGGTGAGACTGGGCGCAGAGCGGTGCAGGGCCACCTGCGAGTCTGCAGTGGAAGAAGTTTGGCGGTGATCAGGCCATGATGGGGATGTGGGGCCAGCCTGATGGTAGAACTCTGGTGCCGTTTATGCAGGAAATCTCCAAGACCACATCCAGTGTCCATCTGTGTGTGTGTGTGTGAGTGTGTGTGTGTGTGTGTGTGTGTGTGTGTGTGATAGCTCTCTTCTTTGTACTGAAAAGATTCATCTGCCTCGGCCAGTGATGGCGAACCTTTTGTGGTTTAGTCCCTCTTGTTAGCAGAGAAAGGCTGTTGGGTGGTGAGACTGGGCGCAGAGCGGTGCAGGGCCACCTGCGAGTCTGCAGTGGGAGAAGTTTGGCAGTGATCAGGCCATGATGGCGATGTGGGGCCAGCCTGATCTGTGGAACTCTGGTGCCATTTATGCAGGAAATCTCCAAGACCACACCCAATGTCCGTGTGTGTGTGTGTGTGTGTGTGTGTGTGTGTGTGTGATAGCTCTCTTCTTTGTACTGAAAAGATTCATCTGCCTCGGCCAGTGATGGCGAACCTTTTGAGCTC
>NW_005369992.1:281289-298948 GCF_000412655.1 Myotis brandtii
CGACCCCCAAAGGAGTCGCGACCCACAGGTTGAGAACCGCTGTCCTAGGCCCTTTACCTTCTTGACAGCTGCTTTCTTCTGGGTGAAGGCGGCCTTATTCTCAAGGTTCTTGTAACAAAATTCCTGTATCGTTTACATCACACATTCACAAATACTACTAAGGTATATAATTTCCCCACAAAAATTCATGCAAGTAGAATAGAAAAATTGGTTAAGTATCATCTTGAAACCCTTACCTAGTAATCACATAGGTTCGGAGTCAAGAATAACCTAAATGAGCTTTAGGCAAGGTGCTGGCTGTCCCTTTTTACATGATTTATTTCTTCCTCTGAATTCTACTGGGATCCAAATTCATGTTCCATCAAAATGACATGGATCTTTGTGGTTTCTCAGGAAGGGTGGAAACAGGAATGTTAAATCTATGAATCCAAGAACCTGTGGTACTAGAGGCACATCCCATGGAGACTTAGCACAGAGGAGCTGTCTAATCAGCATAGCTGTGCTTATTATGTGTAAACATTATCATCATCAACATCATCATGAATGCGAGGCTCGTCCTTCCACTTGCTAGTTTCTTGACCTTGGACCAATTACTTCAACTTGGCACATCTCAGAGTTGATTCTCTCTTTTCTATGTGTCTCATCAAGTTGTTTTAAAGGTCAAGTAAAATAACATCATTGTATGAAATTGAATGAAATAGTAATAGATGCTGTGTGAAAGCAAATGAAATAATACAAATTGTGTGAAAACACCCTGTAATTGTAGAGCTCACGCATGTGCGCGCGTACACACACACACACACACACACTATAATGGTTAATTTGTAATCCCCAAATAATTTCCCTGAGACAGGACCTTACACAGTTAGATATTTTAATGAGCTGCCAGTATGGGTCCAGGGAAGGCACAATGCTGTTAAAGAAAGGGAGAGAGCCTGGTGTTTGATACTCATTTGGGATTTCACAATCTAAACATACATTATTGACACGATTTTAAATTGTGGACATCTTTTTATTTTGCAATCAAATAAGTTGAGAATATTTTATTTATGCCCCCCCCCCCAAAAAATAATGATTTTAACCATTAGATGAACAGTGGTCTCATGTATTTATCTTAGGGATACTCGAACTATCCTTTTCTGCAGTTTTTTTTCCTTCTTCTTCTCCTTCTACGGGGGCATGTAGATGTCTGGGGGAGGCGGTTTCTGAGATGAGTCTGTTTTGCCTCAGGTTGCATGAAATGAGATGCTTTTGGGGTGGGCTCTCCTACAGTCAGTCACCTAAATAAAGAAGGTGGGATCAATCCACTGGTGTATTTGCCAATTCTATACATCTTTTCATAGCTCTTGAAAAAAAAATACAAGAGGGTCCCTTGCTAGGAAGGTAGTGGGTTGTATTTATTTGCGTCCCTAGCCATGGAAATCCCCCCTTACAGAGAGCCAGGCTGCGTGGGAGACCTCTGGGGGGGTAGCAGTGAAGGAGGAAGGTGGCTGGGAATTGAAAGGACTTCAGGGCCTGAGGCGGAGGCATGAGGTGGAGGGCACAATTCTAGGGGTGAGAGGGAAGTGGACTCACAAGCACAGCTCTGACACCAGAAAACAGTTTGTTTTGCAAAGAAAGAAAGAACCTTTTCTGGGAAGATTGAACTGTTTCGGACTTTGATTTGTGGAGAAGAGACAGTGATATCCATCCAGTGGTTTCCAATTACAGTCTTCTCTTGGCAGCTCCCGCCGGCTCTGCTAATTCCAGTGTGGACATTATTAAGGAAGCTCTGTGGGTTTGGGGGCCTGTTTTTGAGGAAATAAATGACAGAGCAGCTCAATTTTCAGCAAAAGTTTTTTTTGTATTTTTTTTTGACAGGGACTAGAAAAGATCCCTTTGTAATCTAAAGTAAATAATGTCAGAAAGAGAAAACAGAGCTACTGGGAAGGAGACAGAATTCACATGACTTGTAGAAAATCTGATTCCGGGCTCCTGTACTATTGGCACTATTAAGAATTCAATTTGCTGTTCATATAGATAATAATTATCACCACTCAATGGCTTCTGGATGGATTAGCCATAAAATGGGAGAATATTATGTGAAAAAAGTGTATTCATAGTTGCAATTGAAAATATAAAACAATAAAAAGCTTATTACGGTTTGTGGAATAAAACTTAAATACATGGAACAATGTGCGTAAATTTCTTAAAAATTTAATTAGATGTCTCATTTAATTCCAATCTAAATTTCATCTGGAAATATAAAGACGTGAATAATTAAAAATTTAAGAAGGAATAATGAGAGCAGTGCCCTAGCCAGGGAGTGAAATGAATTAGACGATGACAGCGATTGAAAACGGGGTGGTGCTGGCACGCGGGGGCTGAGAGAGCAGGGGAGCTGAGCAGGAGTCCGGGGCCAGCCCAAGTGCAGTGGTTTGCAGTTCATTTCACCCTGAAAACGTCCAGAAGTTCCTTCAGCTGCTGGAGAAAGCGCGGGTCCTCTGAGCGCTCTCACCCCCACCCCCACCCCCTCCTCAACAAGGACCGCTCTGCTCTGTGCCATTCCTGTAATGGGCCCCGCCCTTCTATGTGGGTTTCACATCCAAAAGGGTATTCATTGCCCTCATATTAGTAGCTGTCACAATGAAAAAATCTGATGGAATTGTTAGCATGAAAATGGAAAACGTTGCATATCCCCCTAAAATATCCAAAAGATAAGCAACAAAAGGAATAAATATTACTACTATGCAAAACAATGAATATCATTCTGACTGTTTAAAGAGCTTTTCCCCCATTAATAAAAACAGAAATATCCCAAGTGGCATATCCTATACCACATGAGATTCATTTGAAAACGTCTCTATCTCATTAGTATTTACAGAAGTATAATAAAAATAACAACAAATTACCACTTGTTTGACCTACTAGGATAATGCTCCATACTGGCCAACTTGTGGTGAAAGGGGTACATTCAGTTCTGTTTGGTGAGAGGATAAATTGTTAAAATATTTCTGCAAACATTTGGCTGTGCGTCCAGAGACATAACAGAATTCATATTCTTTGACTCAATAATAGTCTTAAAATGTTACATTCAATATATTCTTTGGGTATTTCTGTTTACTAATTGAATTTTTAAAATAGTGCCTACTCTCAGAAGTGTTAATTATGATGCTATTTTGGAGAATTCAAATTACATGGAGACAGCTAATATACATGTATTTTACTTAATTATAATTATATTAAAAATAATGTGTATGAATAGAAAAACTAGAAAGAGAACAAATATTAGGCATGGTTCATATTCTTGGTTGCAGGCTTGTGGGTGCATTTTGCTTTCAATAAAATGGGCACGAGTTTGCATTTTTCTACTTTTTACTCTCAGGAAGCAAGACTATTTTAAATAATTATCCATGGCAAACTTTAAAATTGGACTTCCTCTTTTGCCACAATTACATGATTTTTGCCTAAGCCATTTTGAACCTGTTTGGATGATCTGAAATATTCCTTAGACCTATTTCTGGAAACATCTTATTGTGATAAACAGTCTTAAAGACTCCTACTCCCTTCTCTGCTGTATTGAATCCTTTGCCCCATTTTCTACAGAAGTGGGTACAAGGTGGAAAACAATTGTAAGAACATGTGAATTAATTGACCGTGAAAACGTATGCAAATATTAGTATTTGAGAAATGTCATGAAGGAGAATCCAGAGAGTACCGTTCTGCAGGACCTGTGACACTGTACCACCCCCGCGTCGGGAGATTGGGGGGGATCTAAGGTCGGGGCCGGGGGTTTAGGCTTGCGCTCCGCCTGTGACCTCTCCCCACCGTGGTGTCTGAGTGTGGCTGCCTGCGAGTCTGGTCCACGTCTCTGCCATGTGTCCCGTTATTTGGATGGCATCGATGTTTTGTTCCGTGAAGGCAGTTCCTCTCTACCTTGTGTCCTGTCCACGCTCACACGCCTAGCACAGTGAGGGGTGCTCACACCCAGGCGCCCCTCCTGCTCTGCCCCCTTTCTCTGTCTCACAGGCCCCGAGGGTGGCTTCTGGCGTGTTGCGTGGCTCCGTCGTTGCGTGGCTCCGACAGTTCTTGGCCCTTTCACTTCCTTTGTGGAGTAGGATGTGATGGCATAGAGCAGGGGACAGGGCTTCCCGATTCTCTCAATTGCTGCGAGGCGCTGCCAGGTGTGCTGAGGGGCCTGTACTCGGGAAGAGAAACAGGGAGTCCTCCACCGTGAGTAACCCCACTTTCGAGTGCACCCCAATGTCCCTTACAACGTTGCCCAGTAACCTGGAGTTTCTGTCCTCTTCAGCCCTTCCTTTCTAGTTTTAACCGGTTTGCCTTTTGGACGTCCCAGTTCAGCTCAATTTTCCTCCTTCCTCTCCTTCCTCTTCTAACCCCTTCCTCCTTCCATCCTGTGCCCGCCCCCCCCCCCCGCCCCCCCCCCCCCCTCTCCCCGAGTGGTGCCCGGAGGGGTGTGGGTTCCTGGCCTCCCTCTCCTCCCCACCCCTCCCCCACCTTTCTTCATGCTTACATTTCACTTTAAATATCCTTGCACCTCCATCACCTGCTTTATTAACCTCTCTCCTTTCAGAACCCATAGTGTGCACTTCTCTGCTTACAGTTCTCATGTTAACAAGTCTGTCAGCTTGTTTGTTTTCATGTCGCTTTCTTCCCCTCCCTCCTTGTGATCTAACCTTCCCCTTTCGGCTCTACCACGCAGTTTCCTTCTTGCCTTTTTCAAGCAAGGTGTTTACACAACGCGTGAGTCCTCCTCCCTGTACAGCTCTGCCTGAGCTCCCCTCCACCCCCCGCCCGCCTTCCCAGTCTTCAGTTCAGCTTGGAGTCCTCCTCCGCGAGGACAGTTTTTTTTCTTTCCGAATGGAATGCTTGTTGCCATATCTTCTCCCCACTGTCGCTCTGATGTCTATATTCTTTAAAGCAGTTGCCAACTGTGACGAAGGGACTGATCCAGACTGGGAAAAATGGGGAAATGTCCTGGGACGTAGAAAGGGGCGGGCAGGAGAGTGGCCCTAATGGGGGTGGGGTGGGGCTACCTGTCTGTGTAACTCATTGGAAGACCCGATGGACAGAATGTTTGCTCGTGACTTCGTGGAACTTCGGCCATTGATTGTCGGGGAGGCCACAGAGCTCTTGTGAACAGATGTGGGAGCCTTTGCAGTTTTGGGTTTTGAGTGCCCTGGTGACTCTTCAGCATTCTGATCCTTCTGGTAAATCCTCACCAATAGAAAGCTAGTCTGTAAGTGGCCTGGGGTCATGATGTGCAGAAGCTTCTGTCCAGGGTCTGCCATTAGGGGCCGTCTTCCCGTGGAGAAAGGCATCGTGGAGGGTGTGCATTCTTGCTTCTTGTCCCTACAGGCGGCCCTGTAGTCCCTGTTGGTGAGCAGTGAGGTCACTGCTGTGGGCTGCTTTCGACACCTGTAGCTAAGTCCCGGGCTGAATCAAAGAACTTGATTTTCAGGACAGATGATCTAGCACCTGTGGAAATAACCATGTGCCATGTATCCCCCGCACGTTGCTTAAAGAACTCCCTTCTACTGAAACATAAGTAAGACAGAGAAGAAGAGGGGGAAATGGGATCCGTTTATAAAACGGAGATGGGTTGAATGGGAAGAGGCATGAAATTAATCGGAAAAGGCAAAAGAAAGGAAACTGAGCTGAACTGGAAAACACACTGCGACGAGGCACTTGGGTTTCTGTACGCTTCCTGCCATTTGGGTCACCAAGGACTTTTCCCCTCATTTTCTCTTTAGTATAAAAGGAGTTGATCAAAATGGGAATCCATTGAGGTTCCTTCTGACCAGCACTTTGTTCTGGGCTGTTGGTAGTGTTCAGGCTCCATGTTTCCAAGGCCTGGAAATGTAGGAAACACTTTAACAGCCTGAAAGCATGCCTTTAACCATGAAATACTAGCGATTTTTAATAAAGGAAATTATATACATTTATTAACTTGTTTTTTTTAAGTTTCACTTTTTGGTTGGTGTGTATGCCTTTGTGACGTTTTTTCTTTTTTTTTTTTTAAGAATGGCCCCAATTTGTTGCAGAAATTGCCATACTGGTTAATGTCCAGGAAAAATTACTTTCTTACTTTGGACACTTGAATTGTGTGATGGAACCTTATTTTGATATAATAACCCCTGCCCCTTTAAAATCTTAAGGACCCACTGCGTGATTCACACACGCTTTCATTTTTGACGCTTCCATGCAATCATCTGTTAATCTTACGTTTATTTTTATATTTCAGGCACTAGAAAAACACCCCAACTCACCAATGACAGCGAAGCAGATATTGGAAGTCATTCAGAAAGAAGGGTTAAAGGAAACAAGGTCAGTATTTATATGTACAACATTTCCCGTTTTTATCGACTAACAATGGCCACTAGTTGCAAAGCAATAGATGTTCCTGCATTTAGATACTATAATTGATTGTGAATTAGGTGACTGACTACCTGCGGATGTTTCTGTGTCTGCCAAGTATTTGGATGACTCTCCATTTAGATATTATAATTGATTGTGAATTAGGTGACTATCTGCGGATGTTTCTGTGTCTGCCAAGTATTTGGATGACCAAACACTTCCTTGGAACTGCCTGTCGGCTTAATAAATTACACTGGACCACTGGACGGATTGATATTGAACATACTTTGTTAGCAAAGCGCAGCGCTGTGTGAATTAACCACTTCCTGGAATCACTCCTCTTCCTCTGTCTTCCAAGAGGAGATCGATGTGTTTCTGAAAGCGGATAGGGAGAGAGAAGCACTTCTGCAGGCGTGACAGACAGGCCGGGGCACACCGATGAGCTCACTCGGATGAAGTTCCAAGTGTCAGTGATCGTGGTTGGAACCTCAGTCCTCTTGTACTTAGACCTCCTATCCGTGGAGCATCATTAATAGGCTAAGGAGCTTTTTTTTTAAAAAAAAAAATAGCACTGAGATATGATTCACACAGCATGAAACTCACCATTTTAAATGTCCAGTTCAGTGGTTTTTAGTGTATTCACAAATTTGTGCAATTATTACAACTTTCTAACTTTAGAACCTATTCATCACCCCAAAATGAAACCCCAACACCCATCAGCAGTCATTCACCATTCCCTCTCCCCCAGCCCCTGGTGGCCACTAATGTACTTGTTATGTCTACAGATTTGCCTATTGTGCACATTTAATATAAGGAATTATACAATATGTAGCCTTCTGTGATGGGTTTCTTTCACTCAGCCTAAATTTTGTTTTTCCCAAATCCATCTATATTGTGGCACAAATCAGTACTTTATTCGTTTTGGTTGCCAAATAATATTTCATTGTATGGATATACCACATTTTGTTGATCTGTGATGATCCTTTATTTTTATTTATCATTCATTTTACAGTCTTGGCTTTAGCCAGCCTATAGGACCACATAGATTATATTACTCAAGGAGAAAAGAAGTTTGTTAGAGGCTAAAATAGCCGTTGGATGTCATGTATGTGCAGGTACTAATCTGTGTGGCACAGGGTGCATGTTTTGTACAAAGCTTGTCTGTCTGCAAGCCACTGAGCATCCAGCGGTTGTAACTGGGGGTGAAAATCAAACCTGCTGAGCTGCCTTCGGAATGTTTTGGCTGATGCTGAGGTAGAACCGCTGGGAGAAGTGAATACCCATTCTCCCACGGCCGACTTTTCCTAAATCACCCGTGTTGCCTACAGCCGTGAGGTGTGGGCCACGTCCACCTCTCCCTGTTTAAATGCATCCTATGGAAGTGGGATCCCGACACGGCACAGGGCACCAGGCTCCCTCTCCCCGCTCTGGTGGAGGCTCCTGCCATCTGAGGACAGAGCCGAGGTGCTGTAACCGCTGTGTCTGCAGTCACTCTTCGCCTGCGAAGTGGAGGCAGCCAGGGAGGGAGGCTGCCCACGGCCTCACAGCTCCCTCAGAGGAGGCCTGGTCTTCCAAGCAAGATGTCAGCATGAGGAGGCAGCCAAGAGAATGGGGCACCGGGAAATAAATTCCTCCTTGCTGCCTGTCAGAAACCTTAAAATATTTATGCCGTTTAGGAAGCACGGAACATGTTTGTGCTGCAGCCGTGGGAAAACGGGGTAAAAAATCTAAGGATTTCACTGCTGTCGAAGGTGGGCCATGCAGTGAAATCTGCAGACGTGGAAGCACGTCCTGTAAGCAGCATTTGACATGTATTCATTGAGTTATTCTTCCCCACGGGGGTGACCATGCCGCTGTCAGCTGTCAGGTACCCTGAGATACAGAATCCTCGTACCCTGGCTCCAAACAGCACTTTAATTACATTTTTTATTATAACAGCATCATCTCATATTTTTAAAATGCCGGTCTGCCCACAGTGGTATATTAAAGGGCTGTAAGCATTTGTAGTTGTAGTTGAAACACAAAACAAAACAGCTGCTTTAGAGTAGAGAACAACAGAGTTGCACACACCACCTCCCGTCTGAACACAGCTGACCTCCGCCCAGCACCACCGCTGGGTCCTTCGGTAAAGAAAACGGTGTTTCACATCCTGACCCGCCAGGGAAGCAACAGGGAAAGTTCCCGCAAGGAACCCGCAAGCCCATCCCGCGGAGAGAGAGGGGACAGGCCCATTTCAGTCTCTTCTGGAAGGTCGGTTTCACAGGCAGGGGCTCAGAGTATGCGTTTCAGGTTCTCACTGATTTCTAACCCTCCTGCCCGGCTGGCCTGGCTCAGTGGTTGAGCCTCAGCGTATGACCCAGGAGGTCACAGTTCGGTTCCCGGCCAGGGCACATGCCCAGGCTTCAGGCTTGATTCCCAGTGTGGGGCCTGCAGGAGGCAGCCATCAACTATTCTCTCTCATCATTGATATATCTGTTTCTCTTTCTCTCTCCCTTCCTCTCTGAAATCAATAAAATAATATTTAAACTATAAATCAATCAATCTCCTCCGTCCCGCCGCGGGGCCTGTTCCTGAGGACTGGTGTCTCTGTGACTACCTCCCCAGGTATTCTAGTTCTAGTGTACTTACTAGAATCATCTCTGAAACAAAGCTGTCTAGATTTTGAGTGAGTTTGGGGGCTTTTCTACATATTACATATGTTTTAGGGAGCAGATTCTAACATTTGTTTTTCCTACTTAATGGACAATTTTGTTACCTTCCATGTCCTTAAATGTTTTCCAAATATGTAAGGTAGCCAAGTAAATGAAGTATGACTGTATCTATTTTCCTTAAGCAGAGTACATTTAGAAGTCCCATCACCATAGGTCATAGCTGTTTATCTCCGAGGTATTTATTAATGGTGTAATGCAGGGGAGTGACTGAGAGAGTTACTAATGTGACCGCACGTAACCCTCTGGTCTCCTCTGCGGCTGAGAGGTCATGTTAACAGTCCTCCCCACAGTAGTCCAGCTCTGACCCAGTTTCTAGAAAAGAGGAGATGGGGATTGTAATTCCTCATCATTACACATGGCTTTAAAGTAATGCCATTGGCCTCAGGTACCCTGGGGGTCTTGGGTTCCTGTGCCAGGGGGAGCTCCTGTGGCATTTACTTCACTGCACCAGGTAGAGCTGTGGCATTAACCTCACTGCACCAGGTAGAGCTCCTGTGGTATATACCTCACTGCACCAGGTAGAGCTCCTGTGGTATTTACCTCACTGCACCAGGTAGAGCTTCTGTGGCATTTATCTCACTGCACCAGGTAGCGCTGTAGCATTTACCTCACTGCACCAGGTAGAGCTTCTGTGGCATTTATCTCACTGCACCAGGTAGCGCTGTAGCATTTACCTCACTGCACCAGGTAGAGCTTCTGTGGCATTTATCTCACTGCACCAGGTAGCGCTGTAGCATTTACCTCACTGCACCAGGTAGAGCTTCTGTGGCATTTATCTCACTGCACCAGGTAGCGCTGTAGCATTTACCTCACTGCACCAGGTAGAGCTTCTGTGGCATTTATCTCACTGCACCAGGTAGCGCTGTAGCATTTACCTCACTGCACCAGGTAGAGCTTCTGTGGCATTTATCTCACTGCACCAGGTAGCGCTGTAGCATTTACCTCACTGCACCAGGTAGAGCTTCTGTGGCATTTACCTCACTGCACTGCAGTTTTGTCTGCTATGTCTTCCCATCGGTCTGTGAGCTCTACTGGTATAAAGACCGGTACCTACCACTCCTGGCTCTCAAGAGGTACTCAATCATTATTTGTTGAGTAAATAATCTTTCTAGATGTTAATTTGTGGTGTCTCCTGATGATTTTGGCTTGCATTTAGATTTAGAAGCTTCTTGTGTTTTTTATCCTCTTCAGTCGTTTGTTTTAATCAAAAGGCATCTCCCCGTTTTGTGGGAATCCCATTAAATATATGCATGCTGATAATCTCCAGCAGATCATCTATGAGCAAGCAGGGTTATTATACTGTTGCTTGTTTTCAAACACTGTAAGTGCTGCTGGTTTAAACTTGTAACATCTAATAAAAAGAAGTTTCTTGTGTTTTTTATCCTCTTCAGTCGTTTGTTTTAATCAAAAGGAATCTCCCAGTTTTGTGGGAATCCCATTAAATATATGCATGCTGATAATCTCCAGCAGATCATCTATGAGCAAGCAGGGTTATTATACTGTTGCTTGTTTTCAAACACTGTAAGTGCTGCTGGTTTAAACTTGTAACATCTAATAAAAAAATACACCAGTAATTTTGGCAAAGCTGATGTATTTGAATGTGTTCAGTGTATGTGATATTGTTAATTTATTTGACAGATGAAATTCTTGACAGCTTATGCGATCCTTTTTCTTTCCAAGTGACACTTTAAATTACATACTTTTCATGTAGATATGATAAAAAGAGGACATCTTTTCTATATCATGTTCTGTGTATCTTCTTCATGTTATTGATGGAATGTGTAGTGTATGATTAAGTACTCTTTGGAAAAGCCAGACTGCAGTAAGTACTTTCCATGTGGTTTTAAAAGGTACACGAATGTAATAAATGGTCAGAAGAACAAATGGTTTTTATTGAAAAAATAATTAATAATATCCTCACCCGATTTCCTAGAATTGCTTTTGTGATGAAAGTATATTCTGGTAAATGTTAATTTCCTCCTGTGTAACGGCAGAGAAGATTGTATCAATACAGTTTACTCCGGTCCATCTCCCACCAGCTCTCACTGACTCTGAGTGATTATTCTCAGGCTTCTGTTACCTGGTGTTTATAAGTTGCTAACAATTGATAAAACATAGCGGTATGAGTGCTTTTCAGATGATCAGAATCACATAATCAGTCAGCTAGCAAGGTTGCTTCTGGAGAGGAGTAAACTGCATACCCCAGTCTGCCGCTCTCGGACGGGTGTCCCATATGCCTTCTCAGACTCTCGGCCGAACATCCCCGGTCCTCAGGGAGGTGTGTGCTGTGCAGAATGTGGTCTTGTCTGCAGCGATTAAAATAGCGGTAGAAACAGGAGGAACTCCAGTTCCCTTGTGGTTTGGCGAATCCTGCTTTTCTCTTTTAGGTTTGCTTGTTCAGAAGCGATTGTTTCTTTGCAGAGAGGACCGAGGGATTTTTGACGCCCGCGACTGTTTTTCTCCGCTCGTGTAATTGTTAGTGATGCTTCCAGAGAGATGTGAGCTCGGTCACAGTGACACACCTGGGTCGGAAGGTCAAGGCGCGAGGCTTGTAGCACTTACTAGCGAGGCCAGAAGAGCGGTTCGTTGGCCAGGCATCATCGCTTGAGTGTTGGGCAGTATCATTACAAGATACCTGTCGTTAATGTAGCATGAACTGTGACATGGTTTTCATGTCTTTTGATAATAAGTAAATAGTTCTTTAATAGAGTGAGGCATTCATAAAACAAAGGCAAAGAAAAGCTATAAAAAACACATTTGGATTGGGGCAGGGCAGTATTTATGAGGTACATTTTTATAATGTTATAGTTGCCTTACTTTAAAAAAATCTAGATTAGGTTTTATCAGTCATTTACAGAGCAGCAGCCTATAATTACATATCACAGTAGGGACATTTGAAAAGGTGTATAAACAATCTCTGTTGTGTTTAGTGCTACTCAGAATATGGGCATTTTTTTCTATTTTACAATGTGGAACATACAATTGGCAATCTAGTATTTTGTAATTATTTTGGTATCAATGAAAACTTTTTATGCCCACTGGTAATTCTGAGAATAAATTTGTTTTTAGCTACTTGTCTTAAGGCTTTGCATGTTTTCTGTCTTGTAATTTCTGTTATGATATGCTGAAATGAGGCTCTCCGCTGGGCAGTGGTTTATTAAAGATGTTGCATTTTTTCAGGGGAATAAAATGTCAGAAGATTCTATTATCACATATAGTGACAAACAATAAGCTGTCTCGGCATTGGTCTCAGGGAGATTTACGTTTCTAATTAGTGCTATAGGAGACGATTCCTTCTCGTGGCTGAAATGTTTTGTCTGGAGATAAGACAGAAACACAAATAATTTCTACCGCAAAATCAATTCTTATCTCCAGACTCCATGTTGGCATTCATCCTTTTGTACTGACATGGCTGTTGAGTTTGTTTTTGTTGGTACATTTCAGAATTACAATGTCAACTCTCATGGCCATCCCTGCCGTTTGCTAACATGTGATCCTCTCAGTGCATAAAGGGTGTGCACATCAGCTACCTAGGGGGGGAGGGATGAGACAGTGGTGTTACTAAACAGAAACAGGGCCATCTGCATATATTTATATGTGTGTGTAGGTGTGTACGTGAGTGTGTAAACACACCTTTAGAATAACCTGTCTCTTAGTTGACAAAAACTTGATTTGTCGTCATTACTCAGATTAGAAATCGAAATCAGAGTAATTCTGAAATCTCTTCTCCTCTACCACCATGGCTGGTGTTAGTTCTATTTCCTAAATACATCCTTCTTTCTTTGTATGCCCACTCTTTGCCATTCATTCTTTCCTCTTATAATTTCTTCTTGTTAATTAAATTTATTGGGGTGACATTGGTTAATAAGATCATGTAGGTTTCAGGTATACAGTCTTATAATACATCATCTGTATATTGCCTTGTGTGTTCACAATCCAAAGTTAAGTCACCTAACCTTCCTTCACCGTATATTTAATTTTTTTACCCTTACCTCCCTCCCTCTACACCCCTTCCCTTTGGTTACCACCATACTGTTGTGCCTATGAATTTTTGTTTGTTTGTCTTGTTTGTCCATAAATCCCACATATGAGTGAAATGATATGGTTCTTGACTTTTTCTTTCTGACTTGTTTTGATACGATATTCTCAAGATCCATCCATGTTGTTGCAAATGGCACTATTTCATCTTTTTTATGGCTGAGTAATATTCCATTGTGTGTATGTGCCACATCTTTATCCAGTCGTCTGCTGAAGGACACTTTGGTTGTTTCCGTGCCTTGGTCACTGTGGATAATGCTGCAGTGGACATAGGGGTACATATATCTTTACAAATAAATTTTTTTTTGCAGTTTTTTGGGTAGATACTAGGCTGCTCTTTGTCACTATATACTTATAATTTCTAAACTATATTAACATACTAGCTTTTTATTTGATCTCTTTAAACATGGTCTCCCCTTTTTAAATCCAGTTTTTTCTTAAAAGCTACCATTGATAGTAGCATTTCTTAACCAATATCCAGCAATATTCCAGAGAATAGATTGCAACTAGTAAACTATGAATTGAAAGATATTATCAGTTGTATGTTTGGTGATAATTAGATCAAACCGGTTATGGCTGAGTAATATTCCACAGTATGTATGTGCCATATCTTCTTTATCCAATCATCTGGTGAAGGGCACTTTGGTTGTTTCCGTGCCTTGGTCACTGTGGATAATGCTGCAGTGGACATAGGGGTACATATATCTTTACAAATAAATTTTTTTGCAGTTTTTTTTGGGTAGATACTAGGCTGCTCTTTGTCAGTATATACTTATAATTTCTAAACTAGATTAACATACTAGCTTTTTATTTGATCTCTTTAAACATGGTCTCCCCTTTTTAAATCCAGTTTTTTCTTAAAAGCTACCATTGATAGTAGCATTTCTTAACCAATATCCAGCAATATTCCAGAGAATAGATTGCAACTAGTAAACTATGAATTGAAAGATATTGTCAGTTGTATGTTTGGTGATAATTAGATCAAACCGGTTTGATACTTTTTTCCTAATCAAATGATACTGGAATAAATGCGTGATATCCTAATAATGCAGAGCTTATGATATGAATAACAAAACCATACATTAATTATACCTTACAATTAGATGAGGGTTTTAAACTTCCAATCTGGTCATTTTTATATACTTTCGGTTCCTCCCCAAATATGTCAATATGTCATTGGTTGGCATTATATGCTTTTGTACATAATTAATTAGCTTTTTTGTACATAATTAACTAGTTTTAAATTAATTGCTATAAAACTTGTATGTAACATTCATAATTTATACATGGATATCACTACTTGTTGAAAAATAATTATGTAATTTGTCATAAATCAAACTTTTTTACTTGAAGCTACTTTTTTACATTGACTGTGCGATTGATATAATTCTTCAGGGGGGTGATAAGATTATATATTATGGTGGAAGCATTTCCTGGGTTAAGAAATAGTTATATGAAACATTACGCTAGGAGATCAGTTTTGAGCTCCTTAGCACACCCCTAATCAGTCTGGACTTTGGCCACTTAGAAGCCTTTATGTTCAGGCATCTGGTATTTCAGCCACAGTAGACAACTTGCTTTCATGGTGAAATTTCTCCCCTTATCTTTCCGTGATTTGGAAAGCAGAAGTAGAGGCCCACGAGGCATTCATGGACAGTGTCATGTGTGTGTATGGGGCGTTGTGTATTCACACACACTCACATGCACTTCTGGTAGTTAGCACACTGGTCCATAGAGGCTATAAGACTGTGTTGCTGAATGGGGAGGAAGCACTTTGCACGTAGAATGCTTCACACTCATTTTATTATTTTGGAAGGGGACTTTTCCTGGTTCTCAGATGGAAGTCATATGCGATTAGCTTAGTCTGCTCAGGCTGCCGTAACAAAACACCGTAAATGGGATAGCTTAAAGACAGAGATCTATTTCTCTCAGTTCTGGAGGTTGGAAGTCCCATGTCAGGGTCCAGCAGGGCAGATTTCCGGTGAGGCCTCTCTTCCTGGCTTGCAGATGGCCACCTTCTCGCTATGTCCTCATGTGGCCTTTCTTGGGTGCTTGAGTGCAGAGAGAATGGACTCTTTGGTGACTCTTCTCATAATCAGGCGACTCCTGTCAGATCAAGGCCCCATCATCCTGACTTAATACCACCCTAATCACTTCCATAGAGGCCCTGTCTCCCAGTACAGCCACACTAAGGCTTCAGCATATGAATTGGGATGGGAGGGCGATACCGAAATTCAGTTCATAACAATGATTCAGAATTTGGAACTTTACATTTCCAGAATTCATGGCATACCATGGAGTGCAGAGAGAGTGGACTCTTTGATGACTCTTCTTATAATCAGGCGACTCCTGTCAGATCAAGGCCCCGTCCTTCTGACTTAATACCACCCTAATCACTTCCATGGAGGCCCCGTCTCCCAGTACAGCCACATATGAATTGGGTGGGAGGGCAATACCGAAATTCAGTTCATAACAATGATTCAGAATTTGGAACTTTACATTTCCAGAATTCATGGCATACCATGAGGATATTTCTAGAACATCGAGTATCTGATTTATCCTGGAAGGTGCTCTTCTAAGATTATGTTTAATATTATACTGAGCTTCCATTTTTACATGCTCCTGGTATGTGTTTTCACAAGCTATTTCTAACATAAACCAATAGAATAGTTGGGCTGCTTTGTGTTCAAATATACTGTGTATAGTCACATAACATAAATTGATTTGGATTTTATTTGAAGCCTTTGGTAAAAACAGCTGTGGTGAGTGCATATAACCCTCAAAGCATCAATATTCACTAAGGTGTACAATTATAGCTATGCAGTGGCCATTTTTAAATACGTATTTTAATTTTGTCAAGCTTTCTTTCTCCATTCTTCCAAGTAATTGAACATAAAGGTGTAATTTAGGTGATTTCAGCTTTATCAAGATCTAGGTATAATTTACTCCAGAAATACTGAGCTCTCTCTAAATATTTCAGTGCAGAAATAGAAGCAGAAATGGATATAAAATTACATTGTGTGTGAGCCTTTCTGAGGAAGCTATGCAGATGGAAATCTTTGCGGAGGAATAGGCACTTAACTGGGGTGCTTTTATTTGATTTTTTTTCTAAGTGGTGTTTTTATCTTTATCTCTTGTTCTCTTAATTGCCACATGCCTAAATGATTTTAGTTTTGTTTCATTGTTTTGAACTCGACAAGATAATTCAAATGCAAAACAGTTGATATGCTGACATGGGGACTTCTTTTTATAGTTGATTTGTTTTTAGAGGAGTAAAAATTATGACATTTTGTTAAGCCAGGTTTTCTAAAAGCTACAGTGCACAATTCCTAAGAACAAGTGTTAGTGCTGTCAGGACAATTAAGGACTATTTACCCTACACCCCTTGAGAGGCCTACACAAAATCAAATTGATAATTATTGACTGGCAGTCTGTTTGAAATTTAGGTGATTTCTGTTAACATTATTTGATTTAACTTTTTAAAATATATTTTTATTGATTTCAGAGAGGAAGAGAGAGGGAGAGAGTGAGAGATAGAAATATCAATGATGAGAGAGAATCATTGATCGCCTGCCTCCTGCATGGCCCCTACTGGGCATCAAGCCTGCAACCCAACCATGTGCCCTGATCGGGGAATGAAACCATCACCTCCTGGTTGATAGGTCAGTGCTCAACCACTGAGCCACACCAGCAGGATTATTAACATTTTTCTTCAGTGAAGGCTGCTCTGGTGCTGTGCATGCTTCTGTCCTGGATCTCCTCTCCTCCGTCCGTGGGCTGTCATCTGACCAGGCTCACGATACTCAAGTGTGTGGGTACAGAGCTGTGCCAGGTGCTTAGTAGTCCAATTCAAGGACATCAGAGCAAAGAAAATAAAGTTGTGGAGACACAGATGTTATCACAAGAAGTTAGTCTATTAGATACGGTGTCTTCTCTGCCCAGTGTGTACGACCTGGGGGTGTGTGGAAGCTTTCATTCCATGGACATTTATTAAGCACATGCTTTGTCCTCAAGGCTGTAACGGTTGCTGGATTAATAAAATGTGGCCCCTGCGTTTGATGGTCGAACAGCGGGGTGACAGACCACTCTTCCCCATGTCATTTCATGAGGTCTTTTCCCCGCTCTCTGGGAAGCATGTGTTCTGCCCACCGAATCATGTTTTCATTTTCAGTTTTAAAATGTTTAAATCTAGGAATTTCTAAGTTCTCTCTTGAATTCTGGATACAATTGATTATTTTCCAGCTGCCAAGAAGTGATGTCTCTCCACCCTAAATGTAAGCTCGTTAAGCCACGGCACCCGCATCTTGGCCTCCATCCGTTTGTTTGGCTTCATGCTGAGGTGCCATGCTCTGGGCAGTGCGTCAGCCACATTCATGAGTGCACGCTGATCATTAAAGGAATGCCTAACATTTTTTATAATAACATATTAGACCAGCGATGGCGAACCTTTTGAGCTCGGCGTGTCAGCATTTTGAAAAACCATAACTGAACTCTGGTGCCGTGTCACATAGAGAAATTTTTTGATATTTGCAACCATAGCAAAACAAAGACTT
>NW_005369992.1:299148-331409 GCF_000412655.1 Myotis brandtii
GCCTGTCTCCGCCGCCCCTGGCGTGCCCTTGGCCGTGGCGCCAAAAAGTGGCCCGTCTGGGCCGCGTCCTCCTGGCTGCGTCAGACCGCTCCTCTCCTGCTAGAGAAGAAGAGGGCATGTGCCCACTCCACGCTGGGGCCCCTTTGGGTACGACTGAGCAGGAAGAGAAGCCCCCAGGACCATGGTGCCAGTCCTTTGCTTGTCACCCCAACAACCGGCGGGCAGTGGGTACGACTAGGAGGGCAGTGAGGCTGGGAGAGGTGACATGATGGCACCTCACAGGGCCGGGAGGATAAGCCAGCGTTTGAACCCAGGGCCCGTCCTCGGAACCTCTGGACCAGTGGTTCCCAACCTTTTTTGGGCCACGCCCCACCTAAGCATCTCTAAAAACCTGATGCCCCCCCCCAACCACGACATATAATTCTTATTTTTCAAAAAGTGAACTCCTAGTCACATGGAGGAAGCCTAAAAGGCCATTAACTTGGTCTAAACAAGTTTTCAAAGAACATGGCATCCATGAAAGAGAAAAATAAAAGAACCAAAGGACAGTTGAAGTACTGAGGAAGACATCACTGAGAAATTGTTAAAATAATAATAATATGAAGTGATATAAAAATAGCAAGTAAAGTCTCAAAACATATAATAGAGAACTGAAATGCATAAATATGTTACAATATATATTTATATACTGTATAGGAAGCCCCTAGAAGCTCATGCAAAAAATTCACTGTTAATAACTCATTATTGAATTGCCCCCCTTAAAAATCATATTGCCCCCCTGTGGGGTATGTGCTCCACGTTGGGAACCACTGATGTAGACAGTCCAAAAGGCAATTTTAGAGGATGTCGGTGCCTACACTTGTGAAACAGCTAAAAGAAAATAGATGGGACCAACTAGATCGTGCTGAGGAGGGGCCTGGGGAGACTAACTTAGCAACCTCGTTCTCCTTTTAAGAGATCCGTCTAGGGAAAGGAGAGGGGGGCCAAATGAATAAGTGAGTGTAATTTCAGAAGCATATCACTGCATTTCTAAGGGCAGGTTTTTAAGCAGAGCATAATCAGATATACTTTACTGTATGTAGATAGTCCAAAAGGCAATTTTAGAGCTTGTCGGTGCCTACACTTGTGAAAGAGCTAAAAGAAAATAGATGGGAGGGGCCTGGGGAGACTAACTTAGCAACCTTGTTCTCCTTTTAAGAGATCTGTCTAGGGAAAGGAGAGGGGGGTCAAATGAATAAGTGAGTGTAATTTCAGAAGCATATCACTGCATTTCTCAGGGCATGTTTTTAGGCAGAGCATAATCAGATATACTTTACTGTTGGTAATCTGCATCATAACCACTAACCCTTCTTCCTCATCTCATCCACCCACTGTATTTCCAACCAGGAGGTATAAAAACTCCCTCTCTGTTTATTTTTGCAGAAGACAGGTGTAAAGTTTCCAGGCAGAGCACGTTCCCCTAGGCCACTGTGGCTGGCCTGAATTCATGACAGTTCTTCTGTGGCATGTCTGCATGAAATACAATTTGCACAATCATTATTTTTTTAAAATATACATTTTTAAAATTGATTTCAGAGAGGAAAGGAGAGGGGAAGAGAGATAGAAAGATCAATGATGAGAATCATGGATCAGCTGCTTCCAGCATGTTCCCACTGGGGACCAAGTCTGCAACCCGGGCATGTACCCTCACAGGGGATCGAACCATAGGTCTATGTCCAACCACTGAGCCACTCTGGCTGGGCGCACAATGTTTATTATTCAATTTGTTGCTTAAAGTGCGTTTATTGAAGGTGACCTGCTGGTTGCTATATATAAAATATATGTATGTATGTATGTATGTGTATGTGTATATATATGTGTGTGTGTGTGTGTGTGTCTGTGTATATATATAGTTTATATATACACACACTAGAAAGAATTAATGGAACAAGTTGTTGCTACTGGGGTAATTTCAATAATGGCTCAAATTTTACATTCTAAAGTTTTAGGATTAGCAAAGAGCACTTTGAAATCCCCCAATGAGGAAAGTGCCGAATCTATTTGGAATTATGTAGAATGGGCTTTACTGCTTACCTCTTTTATCCATCCTTAATATTGGAAATGTTAACCTGATTTTTAAATTTTAGAATTTACTTAATTTGCTTTTTTTTAAGACACCATTCTTTTGAGCCAGCCACTTATAAATTTTAATTTTCAAAGGTTTATGAATTAGCATGTATATTAGATATAGTGATGCATTCTTATCCTTTCTCATAAGGAATTGTGAAACAGTGTCTGTAGAATTTTGAGTAGGAGCAGATCGTTATCTCAGTGTTAAGTCCAGTCTTTCCCAATTTTCAACCACCTGGTCCCTGAAGCAATTCCTAACCTTTATTAGAAGTGTTTCTCATGATGAGAGAGTAGTGGGCTGAATAATTCCTCATGGTGGAGGAATCACACCTCTGGTAAGGTCAGGAGGAGATTATACAAGGGGCCATTTGCTGGTGTCAAGACTGTCCCAACTTCAAGCCATGTTTTTGAGAATTATTTGAAAAAGCAAGCTTCTTTAAAAACAGAAGACATTCAGGGCAGCCTCTACTACTTCAGGATGCAACCTAAGATGTGAATGAAGTCAAAGTCAGAACTATCACATTTTGTTTCTGGTAAGGACTTTGATAATCATATAGTCTTAAACTTTTATTTTACACTAGAGACCCGGTGTACGAATTCGTGCACAGGTGGGGTCCGGCCCGTCTGCCCTGGATGGGGGGAAGGGGGGAATCAGGGGTGGGGCCGGCTGTGGGGAGGGGCCCCAGGTGGTTGGCAGGCCGGCCCCGCCCCCTGGTCAAACTCTGGTCAAACTCCCGGTTGAGGGGACAATTTGCATATTACCCTTTTATTATATAGGATATCACTGAGCTAAGACTTAGAGAAGATGAGTTGCCCACCATAATAGAACTAGTAAACATTTGACTCATCTTTAAACTTAGAAGAGACTGATCATTTTACAATTACAAAAGAAAGTACAAAAGCCCAGTAGTAAGTAAAGGCCAGGCCATATAAAAAAAGATAAATCTTCAATTCTAAGGTACTCTTAGAAGGGGCGTGTCTCTCAATTGATTTTCCTGAAGAGATGAGTTTTCATTGATCTAGTCACTCTTTTACCTGATTTTATTTGCCTTCCATAGAACATATTTGTTGTACTGTTGGCAGGAATTAGGGGTGCAACAGAGATTATACTGTAATGTACATGTCAAATGGTGTGCTGATATTCTTGATTCTGACCCCATTAGCTTCTTGTTGCCATCAAGACCTTGCCCAAACGTTCCTGCCTCTATGGGCTGTTGGAGAGAGCCAGTGAGCTCGGTGAGGCGCAATGCCTTAGGTCATTTGATTAAGTATGCTTATTCATTTATTCTTTGGAATTCCTGTAATGTGAGGTAATACATGAAGCACAGGCAAATCGATTTGCCTGCGGACAATTTGATACAAACAGGTCATTCAGCACCCATGGTTCTCTTTTCAGAAGTTCCCCATTGGTCTCTTGCAGCCCATTCTGTTTCTTCCCTCACACTATGAGAATATGGTTATGTTTACTTGTTAAACTTCCCCCTGTTCTCCATAAAGCATAAAATGGATAACAATGAAATATTTAGCTGTAATCACAATAAAATTGAGTGGTCTGAGATGTCCAATGGGTAAATGAAAACATTGTCAACTAATGTGGACTTAGAGCAAAAATCTAGATTTCATTTATTGATTCTTCTGGCATTAATAACTTATTTGGCTTTTCTTTATAAGTGGATCTTTAATATATTAATATAGAATGAAACATATGTAATGATAATTTTATGGACTAAATGAGGTTAAACCCAATAAAATATGGAGTTATCCAATACTTTTGTAATGAATTCATGATATCTTGTCTTACTGTTCACTTATAATATAATATTGATCTCTGATCATTCTACCTAGGGTGGTTATATAGATTAAAATTTAAAAATAAATTTGAAAGTCTATTACAATTCTATATTACTGATTATATTATATGCTCTGCAATTAATTTACATATTTTCCGATTATTTTCTCAGGTTTTGAAAATGGAGAACCAAGAAACTACTTTTAATTTGCATTTACTTTATAACATAGTCTGTTTATATAAACTAGTGTTCATGTTTGCATGGCTATAACTGAGTCCCAAAATAAGTGATTAAATTCACTAAAAGTTCCCATCTCATAGCATAGTCTTAGGTAGATAGTCCGAGTAATGATGAGATAGCTTTGCTATATCAAGACATCCAGGGAGCCAGAGTCCTCCTCCTGTCTGGTTGCTCTGCTATTCTTAGGATTTTTTCCCCTCATTCCCATGGTCACATATGGCTTGCCACCGAATCCGTGCCCTGAGCAGCAGCTGGAAGAAGGGGCATAGCCGTCCCCTCGATAGGTTCTGAAAGTTGAATGCGTCAGCCTTCTTCACGCCGCATTGGTCAGACGCATAGCTGCACTTAGCTGAATGGAAAGCTGGAGAATAGTCTATGACAGGAGCCATGTTCCCAGCTAACACGTGGGAGTCTTAACTGTAGGGAAAGGCAGTTATTGGGGAACAACTTGCAGCCTTTTCTGTAAATATTTGTAAATTAAATTCATGTTTGGGCTTGAGTTAGGTTAAATATGTATTATCATTTTTGACATTTGAAAAAAACACACCTGTCTACTTGATTTTATGCAAGTATTCACATATTTCTCACTCTGCTCAGCCTGTAATGACCTTCACCATTTCTTATCTCACACTCTGTACCTCCAAAACCCAGTTCAGATGTCATATAACACCTCCTCAGTAAAGAATTCTTGAATGCTAGCTTTAACTCATCCTTCTATCTTTGCTATTCCATTATAACACAATATGTGTGTTCCTTTATTGTAGTAGCTAGTAAACTCTCTCAACTTTTCTCTTCTTATAATAAGACAGCAGTTTCCTTAATAGTAGAGTTTATGTCTCATTGATCCTTCTCTTCTCTATGTGCCCTTCATTTAATAGGTTCATGGTATTATCTGATTGAGTGGATGAAAATTTGAATTCTAGCTCTGCTCTGTTTGTAACATAGTGTATAATCCTGGATAAGTCCTTAAGTCTTTTTTTGGTCTTTCCAGTAAAATGGGGAAAACTATAACTGTTTATCCACATTATAAGGCTCTTATGAAGATAAAATAATTTGAAAAATCTGTTGCCAATTTTAAGATATTTGATTTATGAGATTTTACTGTTTGCTGTATTATTAGGAATATGAGGAAATTAATCAAGATTGAATGGGTTGTTGAGTCAAATTTGTATTCGAAGATATTCCACAGTAATATTTTGGCACAATGGTGCCAAAAGGTTCATATTTCAATTAGAAGCAATCCTGCCTGGCAGGCATGGCTCGATGGTTGAGCATCGACCTATGAACCAGGAGGTCATGGTTCCATTCCTGGTCAGGGCACATGCCTGGATTGTGGGCTCGATCCCCAGTATGGGATGTGCAGGAGGCAGCCGATCAATGATTCTCTCTCATCAATGATGTTTCTATTACTCTCTTCCTCTCCCTTCCTCTCTGAAATCAATAAAAATATATATATATTTTTAAAAAGAGGTATATACTATTGTTTAATAATTATTTTTTATCTTAAATTTCCTGAAAAGTTGGGAAAGGGATTCTAGTTAGTTTGTATTCTTGGCTCAGATTCAGGGATAAAATTTAAAACCATGGTTATTTGATGAATCAGAGCCCAGGTTGTTTTTAACATGATATCTGATAAGGATTAATGTTGGGACTCTAGTATCAGGTATTTTCCTGATTTACAATATACCAGTGAATAAGTTATTTTTCATTAAGTGCGATGCTTTGGGGAGGAAGGACCTTAATTGTAACTCAGAAGGTGTATTTCCCTAGCTAGCTCTCATGCTTGGGCCACTTTAGCCTTTTGAATGTCCACTATTGATGCAGTATTTCCTCTGCTTTCTCGCCTTCCGGACTTGGATGTGTTAACTTGTAGTATCCTGACAATACCTCCTGCTAATTACCTAATTAGCGTGTCTTTTGGGAAAAAAGATGTGTTTCAGAGTCCTGCATACTTTTACTATTCTTCCAGACTTGGATGTGTTAACTTGTAGTATCCTGACAGTACCTCCTGCTAATTACCTAATTGGTGTGTCTTTTGGGAAAAAGATGTGTTTCAGAGTCCTGCATACTTTTACTATCATCCAAATTTTGTCTGAAATTTGATTATGAAGCTTCACATACACGGAACGAATTTTTGGAGAACAGACTGCAGTGAACAAAACCACTTTGCTGTCTCCGAGGAGGGCTATATTTGTGTAGATAACAATTATTTGGAAAATTTATGTCACTATTTGTATGTGCTGTCATTAAGGTTCTCACATTTTTGGCTTGTGTAATATTTATTGTGTGTTCACAGTATACTGAACTAGTTTTGCTGTCTATTAAACTAAATATAGGTTAGAATATATTTTACTTTTGAGTAGTGATCTGATTTCCAAGATTCTTATAAATTACATTTATGCAAATGTCTTGGTGTCTGTGGGTTGTTACCATCACTGCCCCCCTTAAAATCTCTATCATTTAAATACAGATTGTCATGTCCCCTGGGAAGCTTTCCCCACAATTTCCAGGTGTAAATCTATTCCTTCTTTCATATTCCAAAGGAGGTTTTTACCGTATCTTTTTCATAGTTCTTTTGGCTTATATGTCTTTCTCCTAATTCAACTCTGAATTCCAAAATAGCAAGTGACATATCATACTCATGTTTGTATACACTGTATAGTTCCTAGATCATAGCAGACTCTCGGTAAATGTTTATTCAATTGAACATATATTAATTACAAACATTGTTAGCCAACATCTGGATTAGGGATGTTTGAGGAGACAATATTAATATCCTTGGTCAGACCCTTAGGTTATGCAATAGAGGGTCAATATGTCAAACATGAGGACTTAAAATTTAAGAAGAGAGCACATTGTATATCACTAAGCATCCAGTGGACTGTAAGTTTGAGCTAAGCTACTGAGGGACCTATTCCTTTAAGTATAATATTTTTGGAGTCCTTAGCCTAGGTCAGTGGTCGGCAAACTCATTAGTCAACAGAGCCAAATATCAACAGTACAACAATTGAAATTTCTTTTGAGAGCCAAATTTTTTCAACTTAAACTATATAGGTAGGTACATTGTTATTAACTTAATTAGGGTACTCCTAAGGCTTAGGAAGAGCCACACTCAAGGGGCCAAAGAGCCGCCTGTGGCTCACGAGCCGCAGTTTGCCGACCACGGGCCTAGGTGATCTATTCATTCTTTGCATTTTCCTTATGGGAGATGGGTCATATTTTATGAGATGCAATGAAATTAGTGGAGAATGTCCAGAAAAACACAGTGAGTATTATATTTAGTAGGAATCTCAGGTCCAAATCGGTCTAAAAGGCTTTGGATCTTTGGTGTCTGTGGACTCATTGACCTGGAAACCAAAGCATACACGGGGCGTGTAGAGGAGGCTGTGGACTGGGCGGCATTACCAGGTTTTTCATTTTATTACAGACTGAGTATAACTGACAAGAATCGGAGGAGTCTGGCCAGTAGAGCAAGAGAAATGGAGACCAGACGACAGAATTATGTCAACCTTAAGTGGAATTACAGATGACAAGCAGTCTTAGAAATAGCCATTTACTTGAAGCAAATAAATATTTGGGCTAAGTACATAGAAAATAATGCTGTAGTGATGTAACCCATTTCATTTTATTTTAGCCACATTCTGGAAATATCGAACCTTAGTAAAATTTCTGTGCCTGGGTTGAAATTTTCCTCTTTTTTTGTAGTATTGTATTAGTTTAGGGGAAAAGGGACATCAAAAAGGAAATGTATCCTCTTTAATCTTGTAGTAAAGGCCTCAAGAAGGTAAAAAGAGTGAATTCTCTAGTTAAACTCTGGAAACTCTATATAATGTCTATCACTTTGTCTCTAAAAAGCCTGCTTGTTAAGTAGTGAGAAGGAAAACGGATATATTTTAAGTTCATTTGTTCTTGCCCTTTAACATATCATACTCCTTGGGGCTCCACTGATCATTTTTTTATTATTATCATCCCTACCACTTGCAGTTGTTATTCGTTCAAAGGTCCCCAGCCCTGTCTGCGTGATGAGCAAGGGCTGTGGGCCTGGAGCTCCGCGGGCATAGAGAGTCTGATACGCAGTTGTGGTTGGTAGGAGTATGAACGTGGTGTGGCACAGGGGGCTCCCGTAAAAGGCACGTTGGGTAACCCAGCAGAGCTTCAAGGGTTCACCTGGCATTGCCTTCCCGTAAAGCCAAGGGTTTTCTTTTTCTTTTTAAATAATATCAGGATAGTTCAGTGGTCGGCAAACTCATTAGTCAACAGAGCCAAATATCAACAGTACAACGACTGAAATTTCTTTTGAGAGCCAAATTTTTTCAACTTAAACTATATAGGTAGGTACATGGTTATTAACTTAATTAGGGTACTCCTAAGGCTTAGGAAGAGCCACACTCAAGGGACCAAAGAGCCACATGTGGCTCGCGAGCCGCAGTTTGCCGACCATGGGGATAGTTTGATCCTGCATACCACGTGCAGAAGATGAGCCTTGGAAACCAACACTGTGTTTTCTCTCTTCCCTTCAGGACAGAGTATGTTCCATTTGGGACCGCCTCAACTACCTTCCCAGGCAGCTCCAGGCCCTCCTGTGCCTACAGTGTGCCTCCTCCTGTGGAAAGGATCTTTCCGTTCATATTTTCACCCTGAGAAGGCACTGTGTTTCTGTGTACATAGGACGGGTTACGCAGCCGTCAATAAGTATGCCGTAGCAGAAGAGTGGTTTGTGGAGTGTTACTATATATACACATATGTAATATTTTCCAGTCTGGTTTCAGACCCCGGCATGGCTTGGAGACAGCGTTGGTGTGTATGAAGGATCTTCCTCGAATGAAGGATGTGGGACACCTTTCCATGATGATTATAGTAGAGCCTCAGCTGCTTTCGTGTTGGTCAGGAGGTGATGCTGAACCGAATGCTTGAACTAGCAGGCGTGGCTGGGATTGCATTGGCGTGGTTCCATTCCTTCCTTCCGGGTAGGTACCAGCTAGGGACGTCGGGTGCACACGGACACGCAGGGTCTCCCTGTATGGAACCCCACACAGTGGTCACTCATCCCCCTGTTCCTGCTCAGTGGGTTTGAGAACGAAGCCGGACACTGAAGGCCAGGCAGTGTGATCTGAACGATTGGGTAGAAGGCGATCGGGGCGATTCCCAGACTGATGTCGCTCACAGGCGTTCTCTCTGTTTCATCCGTGTGACTGGGCAGACTGGAATCAAAACAGAGAGAGTGTGATTTGTTGGAAAGGGAACATTTGGGAGGCCTTGGTGCGCTTGCTCATTTCTCTGTCTGAATTACAGTCTGTGTAAACTGTGGCCATATTTTGACTACACATTTATTTACACGTGCAAGTCCTGTCCCAGTGTGAGGTAGAAACGTTTTGTTTTCCTTTCTAGCCTTCTTCTCTGTGGACGCCGACTGCATCTCCATGGTCTTTCTTGCTCAAGTCGTGTCTGCTCCCCACCCTTTTTGCTTGGGGCTCCTTTAAGCAAAGCAGCCTGCCTACATGAATAAATATTCTTGAGGGTGATGAGCGATTTTTCCCAGAGAATGTTTTGCTTTATCGTCACAGAGAGGACTTCATTATTCTAGCCCCGTTTTACTAAGAATCACCTTGGGTTGCACTGTTAAGGCCTTTTACTGCCTCTCCTCTTTAAACTGGTCAGGCATTTTAAGATTTTACAGAGAATATGCTAGAGTGCCTTCAATTCTGAACCTGTCCTTTAGCAATTTGATCCCTCTTTTGGCTATTATTTATTTATTTATGGAATATTGTTCTAGTTATTTTCCTGGAGGGTAATGAAAAGCTTGATGCGTGTTGAACACAAAGGAAGTTTATTAGGTCCAGGGGTAGAAGGCAGGTAAATAACGGAAACAAAGAAACATAGATGTATGTGTCTGTAGATATCATTAGACCTGTCTGTTGAATGTCATTTGGCAGAAGGGCCGGAAATGAACATTTCTGCAGTAACTGATCAGCGTCAGGCACTGAGCCAAGCAGTTTCTCCTTTTTAGAAAATGTAATCCACGCAGTAACATTAAGAAGTAGGTATTGTTCCTTCATTCTACCGATGAGGAAATGGATGCTGAGAGATGCGAGGTATCTTGTTAATATCACACAGCTATAAGGAGAGGATCTGACATTTGAGCGGAGTCTGGCTGATTCCAAAGCTCAGTCTATCAGAGTCAAATGTTAGGCAACAGGAAAATGTTAGAGTTGAAGTGTGGGGTGCCCCAAAGGGGGAAAAAGGAAAGAAGAAAATGCAGAACGCCCATTAGAAGGCATGAGCAAACCAAGGCGGAAATGAGACACACAGGAAGAGGCTACACTAGCAGAAGTTTGTTTTGAAAATTTCCCGAGTTTTCTTAAAACTCAGTTTACCAAGCCAAGTGACAAAAGGAACAATTTTAGGGTCATCAGATATTTACCATGTAAAGGATTGAAGAGGTTTAAAATTTCAGATCGTATCTCTCTGTTCATTCTCTGTGTTGAAAATAAAGTCATGATACCCCGTATTTGAATCCTAAGTAACTATAAGGATCGGTATATGGAAGTCAATAAGGTAGTTAGTAATTACTGGGGGAGAGGTGGCATTTGAAGACCAGTACCGGGGGTCTTCTGTTTAGGAAAGCTTTTAAAAATATATGTGTATGTCTGTGAAACCTTTCTCTGTGAAACCTCAGCTTACCTCTGCCTTTCAGGTATAACAAGGGTGGGGATCTGTTTCCTGCCAAGGCCCATTGGGTATTTCTAACATCATTTGCTTCATACCGTTCACCTCATATAAATGTATGCTGCTTACAAAAACTCCTCGACGCATTGAATTCCGAGTCCCGCCTGCAGGTGCCTTGGCAGGGCCAGACCAGATGATTTCTCTGACCTTATACGGCCCGCAGGCCAGACCTTCCCCACCCCTGCTATATCACATGGTGCCCGTGACTGAAAATAGGGTGACTTTTTGTGTTCTGCTTACAGAGTAGCATATCTGGATTTCAGCAAATACTTGTTTTCTTTTACCTTTGAATGAACTTCGAATCGATCTTATCAGCTTTCCTTTTTGTATTGATGGACAGCTGTGTCCCACAATCACAGTGGGTTCATTGCAGGCACAGCCAGAAAGAATGTTGTTGCATGGCTGATACACTGACACCCAGGAATAGAAAGGTCCTAGATCACATGTTAAAGTGGTTATTGTTACCCTAACATGATATGCTGCTATTCATTGTGCTCACGGTACCTGAGAAAACACCCCTCCCCAAAGAGGTAAACCTATTTAACTGTAATGATTTTCAGCTTCACTGCTATCTTTTATCTGCTAGCAGCTCATGAAGCCACAGTCCTAGTTTAATTCATCACCTAAGATTTCCTGACTTAGCTTCAGGGAGATATCGATTTCATGGAATTAGGTGGCAGGTGCATCGAGGAACGATTTCCTGAAAGCTTTAAGTGGCTATTTAAAACCTCAAGAATATTCATTCAGGTCAAATGAGTGGATTGGAATTGTTCTCATTTAAATAAGATGTTCGCCAAATGGCCAGAAGCCATGATATTCCACGTTTTTTAAACATTAAAAAAGGAAAACCAGTTCTCTTATTGTTACAAAAACATAGATAGATCTCTATAATTTTAGCAACCGTTTAATCAGTTACCATTTAATTAGTTGATTAAATAGGGCTTCAGTTTTAAAAAAATTTTCTTGACTTATTACCTTGGCTCACAAATTCTTTTCCTTTCCACCCCGATTACATTTACATATTGTCCTCCCCCCTTTTAAAAAATTTTTATTGGAGCTGTTGTCTTAAGGGTCTCTGTGTTCCTGGTCGGACCATTGGTCTTGCTATAAAATAACGTACTGGAAGTCTTATTTTGTCTAAAGATACATTTCTCCCCATGGGCCTTCAAAATGCACATTTTTTTTTCCTAAGGAAGATGTTTATTTCTGTAAATCAAAGGTAATACATATATAATGTACTAGTGGCATTACTTTTGGAATTTATTAATATGTATGTGTGTCTAATTTTATAGATTTCCAAAACCATTAGCCTGAAGCCATAGTATTTATTCTCTCTTTACATTTGCATTGATCCTAGCCATTCTTACCTGTATTTTACTGTTTCATTCTGTATGGAAGAGTGTTAATAAGGCTTGTAGCAAACATCAGCATTTCTGAAGCTCCTGCTCCCAACTTATGTCTCTCCTGAATCCTGGGCCCCTGAGGGTGAAATGAAAACAAGAACTAGGTGTATAAGTCAGTTTGGGGAAGGGAAAGATGCTTGCATTCACCTGTCCTCGTATTTGCTTTTCCTTCCTCAAAGTATATTGTTTTCACGAAGGTTCCTACCTAGAAAGTAGGCCTTTTGCAAATTTTTTTTTCCTTTGTAATTCTGACTGTTGTGGCTGCATTCCGTGCCATCCCAAGTAACTATGATACTTGAATTTCATGAAACTCATGTTTTATGGTGAGGAGGGATGTTCATTAAATATCTTTATATGGTAACACTTCTAATCAGAGGAGACTCCTACCACTGAGCAAAGAAAGAGGAGAAAGAGCGAAGAGAGAAGAAAACTAAATTAAATTGACATTTGTCCCGTGGTATGAATGCCAATCTTAACAGTTTTAGTTGGTGAAGTTAATTTTAGACATTTCCTTTATCAAACATTTAAAGGTAAAAATTTTCCCAGAGCCAGCAGAATGCTGAGCTGACTTCTGTTGACATTCTGCTGATCAAGGAATTTCCAATGAGCAGGGCCAGAGTCTTTTGCAGAAAAGGGGTAGGAGGATGAATCAGAAAAGCAGTAATGGACAAGGAAACTCCGCTGTTCTCTGTGGGCCAGAGGAAGCCATTAAACATGATAAATGTTTATTGGACATGTGATGTGCTAGTCATGTTTATATTGAGGAAGATACAGATATGGTGGAAAATTTTAAGAAAGATACAGACATGATGCAACATTTTAACATGAAAAGTCATACCATTGGGGAACAATTATAAAAATTCAAATCTAACATTTCAGTCCACCTTAGAGACATGACTCTTCAGAGTTAGAAGCTGTAAAATAAATTACAAAGGAAAGGTGGACATAATTGACTACATGAAGTTTTATGTGTCTGCATATGAAACCCAAAACCTAAGTGACATTGGAGGAAATCTTTTCTTAACATTCTAGAGGGATTATGTGCAGAGATTATTAAAACAATCAGGAAAAAAAAATGAGCTTAGAGCATTGTGGTCAAAGGATATGAGCAGAGGAGCTCTAATCCATAAAACGAAGGACCCGACGAATATGTGAATAAGCATTTGATCTTAGTAACAGTCATAGAACTGCAAGGTGAAGCAACCATCGGAGGGTGTTTTTTAATGTATCTAATACATTAATCAGTCCTTGCACTTCACCCTGACTCTAAACGGTGCTTCTTGCTTGTATACTACTGATGAGAATGTAAACCGAAACAAGTCATTTGAAAAGCCACTTGGCACTATTTGCAAAAGGTCATTACATAACTTATGATGCCTGAATTGATAATGCCACTTCTGCAAGCCTATCTTAAAGTATTCTGAAATATAAGGAAAAGGCATTATGTGCACTTTGATAGTCATATCAATGCTATTTCACATATAAATAAAGGACATAATTTAAATGTTCACCGGTGATATCAGTGGTTCTCAAATGTGGCTGCATATTAGAACCACTTGGGACTATATGAGAAAATGCTGACACCGATTCCACAGCCAAAGATTTTTATTTAATAAATTTGGAGTTGCCTCAAACTTGCATTTAAAAGAATTTCCCTAAAAGTTGTAATATACGGCCAAATTGAACACCACTCACTTGAAACAAGTTGATAAATATTTTTAACCATTTGAAATATTTTTTTTAAATATATTCTATTGATTTTTTTACAGAGAGGAAGGAAGAGGGGTAGGGGGTTAGAAACATTGATGAGAGAGAAACATCGATCAACTGCCTCCTGCACACTCCCCACTGGGGATGTGCCCGCAACCAAGGTACATGCCCTTGACTGGAATCAAACCTGGGACCCTTGAGTCCACAGGCCGATGCTCTATCCACTGAGCAAAACCGGTCAGGGCGATTTGAAATATTTTTAATGGTTTCATAGTAGTATGGAAAGGGTAAAATATAAAATAGACTATTGTAATTCAATGTGTAGATAAAGGATAGATTTAAAATAGAAACATCAGAAAAATAGGCTCGGAGGAATTTTATAAAATGCTCAGGGGTACTTTAAGGAGTGGGATTTTGAGCGATTTTTCTCATCTGTTCTTCAATTGACAGATATTTCATAATGTTCTTACATTAAAAGAAAACCATATTTACAAGAAGGGTTCTTGCCAGCAAGATATAGGTAATTTTCTACTTAGCGGTTATTACTACCTATGAATACGGAGATTTATTCTGACTTCTAAAATAATCATAGCCATTGTTATAATGAAATCCTTCATAGGGTTCTTTTTTCCCCCCTTTTTTTAAATCCCAGAAACATTTTCCCATGCAGTTTTCTAACTTTTGGAATTTAATAAGCTCAAATCAGTCATTTTTCTGAGAATAAATGTAAAATACCAAATCATAGAGTTGAATACATGCATATACAAATGCAAACTAGGAACAGCTCCAGAAGCAAACATGATACATCTTCAATGGCCATTACTTCCGAAGCAGTGGGCGCGGTCGGGGAAAGTTGAGAGGGACTTTGAACTCCGTATGATGTACCTGTGCACTTTGTATATAATTTCCATAAATTTTATTTGCTTCAATAAAAATGTCTACACATGAACGTAACTTGAAACAAGGGACGAATCTCATAGATTATAGAGCAGCGATTTTAACCTTTTCCATCTCATGGCACACACAAACTAATTACTAGACTTCTGTGGCACACCACAATATACATTGTTAGCCAATCTGACAAACAACAGGTATAATTTTGATTCATTCACACTGATGGCTGTTGATGTGTTGGCTGGTGTCATTTTGTTATTTGACAACATAAGGGAAAAGGGGTCCGTGCCCCTGCCTACATAGGCAGGTATTACATGCTTTAAATTTTCTTGCGGCACATTGGTTGAAAATCGCTGGAGTAGAGAGAAGCCAAATTGTGGATAAAAGAAGAAAAGCATCAACAGTTTTAGTCTAGGTTTGGAAAATTTTCCGAATACAGTAAAATAGCATAGACCCGTGGTCGGCAAACTGCAGCTCGCGAGCCACATGCGGCTCTTTGGCCCCTTGAGTGTGGCTCTTCCTAAGCCTTAGGAGTACCCTAATTAAGTTAATAACAATGTACCTACCTATATAGTTTAAGTTGAAAAAATTTGGCTCGCAAAAGAAATTTCAGTCGTTGTACTGTTGATATTTGGCTCTGTTGACTAATGAGTTCGCCGACCACTGGCATAGACCAACAACCACCAGCTGAAATCAGTAGTTGTGGACATGTTGTCGTAGTTGCTTTGAATTTCTTTTAAATAACGTGTAGCAGGAAAAGCGGAAGTTTCTTCGATTTACTTCTTTTCTCAGCGGCAACCAGTGTCATAGATGTGCAGTATACTAGCATAGTTCAGAACTCTAGAGTTTCGCTATGAATATACAGGGGAAAGTATATTATGTAGCTGTACCTATTGATGAACATTTAGTTTGTTGACAGTTCTTTCTTTCCTAAAACGTAGTGTCTCTGTGGATGTTAGTTTATCTAGAGTCCATAGCAGAAAGCGGAATTGCTGATCCACAGAACATGCACACTACCCCCGCCCCCCCCCGCCCCCAACTAGATAAAGCCAGATGTCTTTCCAAATTGGTTGTGTACTATTGCTGAACATTTAGTTTGTTGACAGTTCTTTTCTAAAACATAGTGTCTCTGTGGATGTTAGTTTTTCTAGAGTCCATAGCAGAAAGTGGAATTGCTGATCCACAGAGCATGCACATTCCCCCCCCTCCCCCCACTAGATAAAGCCAGATGTCTTTCCAAATTGGTTGTGTCAATTTACATTCTCACTGGAGTATTTCTTGGTTCTATGTCTGGACATTCTCAACCAATAGTTGGTATTGCCAAGCTTCACGTTTTGTCCTGTTCTGTAAATTGTGAAACGTTAGCTTATCGACAGTCCTGCATGTTTTCGGAGAGTCCAAGACTGGCAGGGCCTCTGAGGGGGACACAGAGAATCTTAAGGAGGTTGGAGTCCTCAGGAGCTGGTTGCCACCCAGCCGTACAGTATTAGCCGGCACAGGACTAAATTCTACAATCGTAGGACAGGCTGTGATGTTGCAGAGGTTCGGAGACGATCCTTGTGTACTAGAGGGGTTATTAGAAGGGACGGGGACCTTGACCAATGAGTAGGAAGAGAGAACAGAGAAGTATCAAGGCAGGCAGCGTGGCTGGAATGAGCAAGCCAATAGTCAAACCATTATTAATTGCCCTTCAACTCTTAGCCAGAAAAGGGGTCAGTAGAGCTGTCAAGCACACCTGTTTTAAACTCATTGGACAGGTGAGAACATGGAGGCCTAGAAAAACGAGGTCAGTGTGCATAAATCGCATAGTCAAGCGTCAGAACTCAAGTAAGCGAAGGACTTCCTGGTTTAGTTACCTTGGGCAGCCAATAGGTTGGTCTCCAATGTGACCAGATAATGCAGAGTTCAAGAAATGACCGTTTTCCCCTCTTTGCACATGTCGCTCTGCTTCCCTTTGGTTAGCTTTGTTCTCAGCAGTCAGTCCTCCTGCAGGCAGAGGTCGGCACCAGCTCATTGTTTTTTGTACGTTTCCAGTTTACGTTTCTACTGGAAATAATGTGCGCCCTTTCCCTTTGTTTCTGTATCCGTTCCCCAAAGATACGCCCACTCCCACTGCTGGGGATAGCTCAAGCTTGCCAGCCTTCCTGCTGGGAAATGAGGACCAGTTCGTGGATGGCTGCACTGGAATCCTCGCTGAGGAAGGGAAGGTCCCTAACGGGATGGGATGCAGGGCATGCGAACATCAGACGGTCTCGCAGCCTGTGTCGTCTGCAGGGCGAGTGGCACACATGATTGTAGTCATGAGTTCAAACAGGATATAGATGATATTCATTGCGGGCGCTCGATGCCCACACATCCACGATTGTAGCAATTTTCATAGCAGTGTTTAAATTGACTTCAACCGACACCTTTTGAGCAGATTGAGATTGCTTGTCAGCTGCTACAAAGATAAATCAATGTGTGTCTCACCCCTGGGGAGTTCCCAGACTTGTTGGAAGTCGCCAGGGCAGGAAGGTTAGGAGTATAAACAACGTGGATGAAAAGCAGCCAGGAGAGAGAGGCACCGCGTTCAGATTGCAATACAGGGCTGTGACTGAAGGGGTCACCATCCAGGGGGCAGTTACCACGTTTACTCTGAGTGGCATGCAGCTCCTGGCGGCCGGTTTCATGGGGCCACAGCGGAGATGGGAAACCATGGAGGCTCGAGGTTTGGCTGCGTTGGTTCGGGTCGTGGGAGCGCAGCCTGAGAGCGGGGGAGGAAGAGGAGCGAGGTGCCAGGTGCACTGTAAGGCCAGGACCCCAGTGCCGGCTGAGGGGTTCATGAGTTCATGCTTCCTTTGTTTCATGGGCAGAGAAAACCACCGATTAAATAGTCATTTTTATAAAAACCCAGCGTATGGCGTGGCCTGAAGAGCCTGAGCAGTATTCTTTTTTTTGGCGGGGGAGGGGGGGAGTTTTATTTTTGCTTTTGTTTATTAGTTGTTTTTATTTTTATTTTTTTAAAATAAATATATTTTATTGATTTTTTACAGAGAGGAAGGGAGAGGGATAGAGAGTTAGAAACATCGATGAGAGAGAAACATCGATCAGCTGCCTGCACACCTCCCACTGGGGATGTGCCCGCAACCAAGGTACATGCCCGTGACCGGAATCAAACCTGGGACCCTTCAGTCCGCAGGCCGACGCTCCATCCACCGAGCCAAACCGGTCTTGGCTATTAGTTGTTTTTAGTAAGAATATTGCTCTGGTACCAATGGATGGGCCGCATTGGGGCAGGGAGGGATGAAGGCAGGGTTAGCGTGAGGGAGCTTCTAGAACTGTCTTTGTGATGTGAAGGTTTTTGGAGGAAGAGAATGTGTACATTGAAGATGAACTTGGTTGAGGCAGAATAATTGGCCTTGTGGGAAATGCTTCAGCCCAGGATGCGGAGGATGGCGGCCGGCGCTGATGAGAGGAGTAGGGCCTCAGGCGGCAGGTGTCTCCTGGGGGGAGGGCTCGGGTGGTTTTTATTTGGCAATATAATACTGCAAATGCACAGGGCTTCAATTACATGTGGAGACTGTTTATAACATTTCAGTGCTCTTTAAAGTTCCTGGACACGTTTTTCAGTTTTATGAATTTACACGGGGAAAAATAATCACCACACGGCATTATTTTTTTTCACAGAGAAAAACAGATATTTTAGATATTTAAGTTTGAAAAACATGTGGCTGATGAAATTAAACACTCCTGGGAGTGGAACTGCCCGGCACTGTTTCCTAATGATCCTAATCATAAATATAGCATAGCGTTTCCCCAGGTATGTTTCCAGGCATACTGTAATAGGGAATGTTGTCAAATATTATGATGGGGGATTTTTTATTAAATATGCTTGGGAAACACTGAGTTATGTATGTTTCTTGAGTTAAGTAGGGTTTTTCAGTGACGTTGGTCTATATTTTTAGTGTTTTGGTGAGTTTGCAAGGAAAGGATGCAGCATGCTGCTTCTCCGAAACTCATTTGATAATTTTTTGGGGGCATCACTTGGGACTAACATCCCATAGAACACATTTGGAAATGCTACGGGATTAGCCAAGGCTCACAAGATGGGAGAGTTCTGGTCGCTACAAGTAGGACATAGAAATTTACATTTTTATATGAAACTAATTGATCATACCAAATATAATTACAAGGCCTCTTCTTTAATATATGAAATTCAATATTGTGTTTTGGAAGATAAATGCTCTGTCCTAATTGAAAGTATTCTCTTTGCGACTGCAGTGGGGAGAACATAGCCTAGAGCAGTGGTCGGCAAACTCATTAGTCAACAGAGCCAAATACCAACATTACAACGATTGAAATTTCTTTTGACAGCCAAATTTCTTAAACTTAAACTATATAGGTAGGTACATGGTTATTAACTTAATTAGGGTACTCCTAAGGCTTAGGAAGAGCCACACTCAAGGGGCCAAAGAGCCGCATGTGGCTCGCGAGCCGCAGTTTGCCGACCACAGGCCTACAGTCCAAAGGAGCCGTGGGCTGGCTGCCTCTGCACTGGAGTAGACATTAGAAATGTGCGCACGGTCCCACCTCAGTCATCTCCTCAGAATAAACCAAGGATGACATTTAAATTCCAAATGGCTTCTTCTTGTTGTGCCACCTGCCTCAAGGCTCCCTTCCCTGCATCCCTTGTCACTCCGTATGTATTCAGAGAGTTCAGCTCAGCTCAGCCTGCGTTTCTTTTATGTGCCAAGCACTTGTCAGAGGGCCAATTTGTGTCAACGCGAGCTTGACATGTGTAATGTGCTTAATAAATGATTACTCATTTATCGGATTGTGTTCTTTTCTAACAACTCAGTTCTACAAAGAGGCATCTCCTGCGATTAGGGATCTCAATTCTGTACATCAATCTCTCAGAATTCTTTCTTCCTTAGCTTACGTAGGAAGCATCACCTGAAGGAGATGACTTCTGCAGCCTCCTGCTTTCTGTACGATGCTTGACATTTATCCTGGGGGGAGGCATTGCTGTAGGCATCATTGAGTGAGGATGGAGCCAGCCACCTTACCTTTTGCCAGCATCTGGCTTTTCTTTGCCTCTTTCCTTCAAGTACTAAATATTAGTATTCGGGTCCTCTTAGGTGGAGAAGGCAACTCTGGAGAGAGAACATGGGATGGTGGGAAAAGCATTTGCTTGGGAATCAGAGTAGAATCTGAATTTCAGCTGTTTCAGTAAGATTCCCAACCTCAGCCTCTGTTACACCTGCAAACTGGGTGGGAGTCACGCTTGTGTTTTTTGGTGGCTGTAAGGAATATTGATGATAGTTGTAAAAGCTCAGTCACATTAGAGATACTGAATAAACGGTAGCGATAATAATATATATTATTTTTATTCTTTTCTCTCTGCCTTTACTGAATGAATTATTTTCAATTCTATTCACATGTGAAAAGCTATATTTTTAAAGACCACATATTTTAGTTGGAGGTCTTTAAAATTATAATTTAGATTATATGTTTTAGCTTACACTTTTTATAGGACTATTTGTTAATTTCCTTATAGATGCTATTCTAAATTAATACTAATCAAACTTTTGTCCTTGTATTAATGTTTAGGAATTGTTGTTTCCTAAAACAAAAGGTCAATTTAAGTGACTAAAGCTATACTAATCACTGTAATTGATCTAGTGGTAGCCTTGTAATGTCAGTAAAGTAGATAAAAGATCTAAGTTCAAATGTCTTTATATTCAAGAAAAATATCTTTTTAGATTGTTCAAGCCAATCAGAGATATATTGCTTAGGTTTGGAGTCTGAAATTGTTTCACTAAATTTAAGACTTGTACAACTTATGTCATTTGGTAATTATTCTTGCCTTAATATATCCAACTCATAAAAAATACTGGGACTACGTTTATAACTTTACATTAGAGATGTGTAGAATATTGAAAATCATGTCTATATTAACATAGAAATGGGCAAAATATCGTCCTTTAAAATATGACCCATCTCTTGAATTAATTGGTTATTCCTGTCTACTTTTATGTTTTTAAACTCTAATTTTTGTTAATCCTTACATGTCAGTGCTTATTAAAAACTTTTATTAGTGACCTTTTTAGAGGTCATTTTTGGGCTAACAATTTATGTGCTAACATGTTTCATGTAACATATATAAAGGATTGTAGCCTTTAAGTTTTTATTTTCAGTCATTTTAGGGAGTTCCAGACTAGTAGTAATTTCTATCAAGAGTAAGAGGGTAGTTTGGCCTTGATTTTCTAGGGTTGTTTTCAATCGTCTAGGATGGCTAGGTGATTGATTTATCAAGTGATGTACACTGTGCTTATATGTGTTTAGGAGTCTTCCACATTCATTGGTAGAAATATTTTAATTTCCTCCACTAGTAATGACATGCCTATTAAATATGTAAATGAAGAGATCATCCAAGTTGATTATTTCTTTTATACCATTAAAGTTTGTGTGTGTGAAGTCTAACATAAAGTTAAATGCACAAATCGTAAGTAATTTAATTTCACGTAGTGAACACATCTGTAGTAAGAACTAAATAAAACATTACTTGCACCCCAGAGCCCCACATAATTTCCTCTTAAAATATAATTAAGGTATTTTCTCTGAGCTATCAACACTGAAAATACTTAAAATGATCAATTATTAATTTTTTGAAAGGAGAGTGACCATATACTTGTATCTATTAATTTATATTAGTAGCACTTAGTACAGTAACTGTCTAATAATGCTTCTTAATAAGTTTCTTGAACGTGTTGAATTTTTAGACTTACCTTGTTCAGGATTAGATTTAAAAATGTTTTCAGGAAATAGTTTTCATCTTAAGTCTTTATTGAGATACTTAATAAAATAAAGTAGCTTAAGGTTTGTATGACTTAAATACTGCTTGGAAAGCATTATTATTTCACAGACAAAGGGAAGGAAGGCCACAATCATGATGTTTTTCTGTCATGTCTGTAAATATTCCTCCAATTTCATTTCCCAGGTATTCTTCCTAGTTCTTAAAATTAGTAAAATAGATAGGCCATTCATTCCCTTGACTAAGTGTGCACTGTTAGTAAAATTTTATGTGCTCCGTCATCAATCCGATGTAATAAAGCAATGGTTTTTCAGTATTTCACACGGCACGGGTCTCTGCCAGGCATCTCTGGGGGTTCTTTGATGTCTAGACAGTTTAAATTATGCCTGCTCCCCTGCCTCCAAATTCCACCCCCGTTCTGCTTCAGGGGCTGCGGGAAACGAAAACAAACCAGAAGGCTCCATACGCCACAGTCGATGGAGAAAAACAAACAAGTAGAGTGAGCTGTATGTCCACCCTGGCAGGTGGACAGGGAAGGGCCCAAGGATGGGCAATGGCAGGAAGAAAAGAATTAGGGACAAATGTTCTCTTACTTATTGATTTCTAATTATATTCCTGTATGGAAACGCCTGTGCATTGTGGGCAGAATGAACACGTTGTAGAAGTGTTAGGGGAGAAAGTAGAGCCACCTTGACCCAGCCCCTCGGTATTCGCCTCCCTACAGCAGCCAGATCTGAGTCATTGTGTTTCTCGTACATTGTTCCATTATTGAAATGATAAGATGCAAAGTTGCATTTTAAGTTGGAAAACTAACGTTTTTTCTTCTTTTTCCCCCCCTTTGTTTTCCTTTCATAAATCGGGATGATTCTTCCAATTCACCCTTTTAGAAAGTAAGTAACTTTTGAAATTTCAGAGATTTTTTTTGGTTAAATGATTGGTTTTATTATTTCATACGCACATGTACATATACGTTACAGTATCTTTCACTTTTAAATTCTGACTGAGATTATTAACCCTTACATTTAGTGTGAATAAAAAGTTTTAATTAAAAATAGGAAACGTTGCATAGCTGTTCATGCTAAGACTTTTAACACATATAACACATCTTTTATACCCACAGCAAATCATTGTGATATATATGTATATATGTCTGTTATGTATATGTATATGTGTACTTTTTTCTTAAAGTAGGCCAAGGCATGCTTCCTAGCTCTGTTTTTTTGTGAATATAAAAATATATAAATAATACTTTTACTTATTCCTGTTCAGTTGGAGTTAAGATTCATTTCCAGGAAAAGCAATCCAGATTTCCTAGGCTTTATGAAATTGTTGAGAAGAACAGCTATAAGTAAATGGTCTGAAAGACTTTTAAAATGCACTCTTTTATGTATATTCTGCACATATATGCTAATGTTTTATTGTTTTAAATAAAACAGATCATATAAGGTTTACTTTTCTGTAAAGAATTGCAACTGACATGCATAAGCGTAAGTGACCAATCAGCCAGTGATTTGAGTTACAAAATTTGCCTTTGTAAAGTATTTTCTAATTCTTCTAAAAGGCAAATGTTGTAGGGTGTGGAAATAAAACAAACTTCATGTTTGTTTTGGGAAAGATTTGGGAAAACCTGTATTTTTGCCTGAAGGGAATAATGATAAAAAATATATGTACTAGTATTTTGAAGTATTCAGTATAACATACATAGCATCATTTATCTGGAATTTATTCATGAACAGATATTTCTGGGGAGATGAATATTTTACTTTATAAAGTATGTCTGGCCTACTTTAAATAAAAGCAAAAAAGTCATGGAGACTTTTGGAGATTGTGAATTACATATTTTTAAATATTTCTATAGTGAATCTTGAGTTAATAAACAGTATAATTAAATAATATATTTATGCTCAACAGAGCTTATTATTTATCTGAAACTGGGTGCTTATCACTTATGTTTGCAACAAGCTTAGCATTAAACTGCTATTTAATAGTCAATTTATCTTCAATTATCTTTTGTTTACTGTACCTTAGAAAAAAATTTAAATTATAGTGATGGTAAATTATATTTGTTCTGTGCTTTTTAGCTATCTCCAACGCTATGTTATTCTTTAATACTCTAAATCGGAGCTCTTGGAATTGTGTGTGCTAGGACCTTGGGAATAAAGATCAGCAAGAATGTGCATGAGGGTGGATGTTAAGAGGACAATTTTATTAAGTTATATTTTTAAAGTCTACATTGTATCATTTTTATGTATTGGATTCTATTTTACTTGTAGTGTTAACATCCTCCTGCCAAGGCTCTACAGGAAATCTGTGTTTCTGACAGTTTCACTAAATTAAAACTCCACAAATCTGGCATAATAATTCCCAGCTTCCAATGGTCCGTGCTTTTGCCTGAAGAGAATAATGATAAAAAAAATATATATTTTGAAGCATTCAGTATAACATGTATAGCAGCATCATTTATCTGGAATTTATTCATGAGCAGACATTTCTGGGGAGATGAATGTATTTTACTTTATGAAGTACGCCTGGCCTACTTTAAATACGAGCACAAAATCTTTTGTAAGGAAAATAATGAGGCTGGGAGCTTGCAGACGCTCACGAGGGAAGACATTACACAAACACGCAGCATTCTCACCATGTGGACCTCAGCGGTACAACGGCATTGTTCTGCGGCCACGTTTATGTGCGGGCTCTGCTCCCTGTCAAGCCCAGTGGCATCGTCACACAGACACGCAGCATTCTCACCATGTGGACTTCAGCGGTACGCGGCATTGTTCTGTGGCCACGTTTACGTGCGGGCTCTGCTCCCTGTCAAGCCCAGTGGCATCGTATTGACGTGTTGGCACAGAGCGCTGCTGTGTAAAGTGATAAAGATGCTCTTGTTATTATAATACTTAGAAACCGTGAGGACCAGGATGTGTGTATATGCTGACTCGCTATTAAGTATGTTGTGGCAACTCAGCAAATATGGCTCTTTCATTTTATCGGTGACTTTCCATGCTAAGGAAGAGATTTGATGATGGTGGCTTTTAGGAAACATTTAATTCGGTAATGCAAAATTATGTTTCTATCACAGAAAATAAAAAAATTTAAACCTTATTATCTTAAAGGTCCTCTTGTCCCCAAATATTTCACCTGAGAGGTGAATAGGGTGGGGTAGGGATTCTAATCAATATTGGCTCAACCAATTATTGGTCTTCTAGCATATGTGTATGGAAACATAAGTAAATGAAAGTAATAATTCTGGCTCTAAATTCTAGTTTGCAAAGATAACGGTTTGCAAACAAAACACAAAATAAAGCTCTAAAGTCTAACCCAGGAAATACATATGTGTCATACATTTCGTAAACATCTCTCTATGTAGATGAGTACATTTCAGTAATGTTTGCACATATGGGCTTCGGTATTTTTAATCACTAGTTTAATACTGTTAGAGTTATTTTTTTTTAAAAAAACTGTTGATTTCATAATTCAGTCACTTGCATCTTTCCTGCAGAACATAATTATTAGCTGGGCAGAATTCCCAAGCGCACATTTCTTGATTTGACAAATCTAACTGAGAAAAGGATGTTAGTGTTGAAGATGTGTCAGAGATAAAAACACAGATATAAATTTTTATTTAGCCTTGTGAGAAATGCAATCCCACAAGTAACTTAAATGCTTATAATTTCAAATCAGTCCTTCCCGGGTTTCTTATTATTCTTTTGTTGCTTTTCAACCTATAGGACGGAACTGTCCTTGAACTTGGGTTTATTTGATCATTCAAGTGCAACCATCAAGTTGTCTGTCATATTTAAATACCGAGGCTTCCTGGTATTATTTGCAAAATAGCACCACATAAACGTTTGGGCTTTGGTTTCTTTGAAATATAGTGTTGGTTGCTTTATGAATAAAAGCATAATTTCAATTCAGGAGGCTTGCCTGGAGCCTATAAGACAGATGCATCTGATTAACTTTGGCAAACTGGACTGGCCTGTTATTGTAATGTAGATGTTTTCAGGGTTGGGAGGATATTTTTAAAAGGCATGCAAGAGGATTTTTTTTTAAGAGGCGAGAGAACAGTTCTGCCACAGGAGCTGCGTCTCAGACTGCTTCATTTTTGTGCACTTTTGTTTTCTAGTGGGACTTCTCCATTAGCCTGTCTGAATGCAATGCTCCACACGAACACTCGAATAGGGGATGGAACCTTCTTCAAGATCCCTGGAAAGTCAGGCCTCTATGCTCTCAAAGTAAGTCGCATTGTTCTGCATCGTATGTCTGTTATTCCTGTGTATCATGCATTCCCCCTCCCCGCCCCCCCGACATGGGCAGGTAAACAAAATTAGATTTGGGTAAAGGTTTAGAAGAATGACCTCGATGCCTCTTAAATGTTTTCAGATGTCTTAAAAATGATTTCATATTAAGAATAAACAACGACATTTTTCTTTAAGGAAAACATATCTGTGGTTGCAGCCTAACATATGGTAATGGAAAATAGCTGTGGCTTTCTTAGCATTCTTGATTCCTAAAAATCCACGTGGACGGGTGCCATGGATCATCAGCCAAGAGCTCAGCTTCAGATCACAGTTGCCACAGACGATCTGGCTTAATGGCCGACGGCGGATACATAGCTTCACACCTGATGCCTTTCTGTGTTTCATAAAAAGAAGCAATCTCTCCATTCTCCTCAAAAACTTGCTGATTTAAATGTTGTTAGGTTTTTAAAGCAAACAGTGATCTCAACGCAGGCTTACTAACAGTGCATATTGGTTATGTGAGAAGAATAGAGAAAGTTGCAGATAAACGAGTCTTCATTGCTTGAGTGCAATTCCCATTTTCCACTGGAATGGGAAACGCCATCTAAGATGCAGAATTCCCGAGGACAAAGCCGATGGTCTCCCAACGCTCATGTGCCTTGGATGGAGTAAAAGCAGTGTATTATTCCTTATGAATTAAAAAGAAGTCACTGCTTTCATGAATGATGGATTACGTTGAAAGTTCATTAATTTCCTGTGAGAAGGTTTTGTTTTGAATGTTAAAAGTTATACCTGGCAAAGAAACAAAGATTCTTTCTCAGCTCCTAAGCATTAAGAATTTATCTTGTTACTGTGTGTGTCTCAGAAAATAACGACAGGTTAACCTTGTATTATTTTAGTTGCTTTTTGTAGCTACTTGGGTGTTTCATTTAGTGATTAAAATTCTGAGTTGTGAAGTCATTTCCTAACATAAAAGAGAATGTAGAATTGAAAAACATAATGAAAACAATGTATGTCAAAGGGGAATGGATTTTGTATGGATTTTAAAAGGTTATCCAAAAACTCAGCTGTGGCAATGGGCCTTGCCCAGTTTTTTGTTGTTGTTTTTATAAATACATTTTCTTTTTAAAAAAATTATTGATTTCAGAGGGGAAGGGAGAGGGAGAGAGAGAGATAGAAACATCAATAATGAGAGAGAATCATTTGATTGGCTGCCTCCTGCATGCCCCCCACTGGGGATCAAGCCCGCAACCTGGGCATGTGCCCTTGACCAGAATTGAACCTGGGACCCTTCACCGAGCCAAACCAGCCAGGGACAGTTTTGTTTTTTTAAAGGTGTACTTTTACATTAAACAGTAAGTCAGTATTAAAATTTCCAATGACAAGTAAATGTGGTGATGCTTTAGGATGCTGGAAGTGTGTTGAATGTTTTCAGTTGCTAACACATCCCCGTAAATCATTTTTTAAAACGATGTAGAAAGAGGAGTCGTCCTGCCCAGCTGAGGGGACGTTGGATTTAGGCTGCGAGTCCGAAGTGGATGGCACAGAAATGGCGGAGGCCAACGCCCGGGGGGAAGGAAACGGAGGTCAGTGAGATGGATTTCAGGATGGAATCCCTGTTCCCTTAAAAGTTATATCGAATTTCAACAATTCACTAACTTAATTCCCTACCACTATCGATAGCCTTTTCTTCTAAGTGTTTATCACCCACTTAGATTTATCATCAAACAACTGTGATTCAAAAGGTTCGTACCTAAGAAAAGTAAACAGTTTTTGGCTTTTTGCTTTTATTTTATTTTCATTTTGGATGGATTCCCCTGGATGATCTTGAGTGTTATCAGCATATTTCTCATGTCAAGTGAAAGGGTCACCTGAGGGTACCTGGTGGTTTTAGTCGTATGTGAGGCTTGAGCATGCCGGGGGTTTACATCTGATGGTGCTTGACATTACAATCTAATATAATAATAGAGGAATATGCAAATTAGCCGGGACACCATAATGTCACGACTGATCTACAAGTGGTGGAGAGCTACAGGAGGGCGGGGCAGCGAGCTACGAGCCGCCAAGAGCTACCAGCGGCAGTGGGCAGGGTGGCCAGCCGAGGCAAGCAGCAGCGAGCTGCTCGCACACAGATTCGTGCACAGGGCTACTAGTAGTTTTATAGTAGCTTCGTTTCCAGGTTTGTCCATAATAAGGTAAGCTTAGTGTTTGCATTTCTCCTAGTGAAACAAGGGCCACATAAGTCCTATTCTTGTGAACACTTTTGAAAAGTAAGCAGCCCTTCCAGTTCTAAGGGGGCATTTCCACCCCTGAGTTCTCTCCAGGTGAATTCATTTTATCTTTCTCTAGACATTTGCATATGAACCTGCTGTATATGTAGTGTCTGTGTTGCAGTTTTGGCAAAGTTTTGTTCCGCAAAAGCCGCCGTAATTATTGTCCACTTGCTGCCCACTGGTCCCACTAGTGGACCCTGGTGGTGGTTTGGGGAAGAAGGTTGTGTCATTAAAGTCCCTGTCAGTGGACTTGTAGAAATCGGTCTCTTTTCCTTAAACAGACAGACCTTAACGGATCCTTGTGGAAACAATGTATTTCACTGATAGCCAAAGCCACACGTTTTATTATTGTCACACGAGTCCCTTGGTGTTGTACCAGGCACCCTGCCTTTAAGCTGGTGTGCTCTCTGATGGTCCCCTGAGATGGAGTCCGCCTCAGCGCCTACCTGATCTGCAGTAGAGATTGCAAATCAGTGTAGGAAACACAGGGTCTTGTCTTAGTCAAATGGTTGAAATAAGCCTTGTAGAGTTTTGTGTTTTGTCAAAGGGGAATGGATTTTGTATGGATTTTAAATCAACTTTCATTGAATTTGATGTCCCTAATCCTATACCTTTTGAAAACTCAACCCACCACCATTGTAGTTGTACTGTGAGCTTGGGCAGGTGGTTAGAGGGAGGACACACCAGCGTGCGCAGCGATGTCTGGCTTCCAGGAAGGGCTGGTGAGTGGGGCAGATGCTCCTTCAGCAGGACAAAGGGAATCTTGGTGGGCCGCCCCTCTAGTTGTACTGCCCATTTGCATCAGCACTTGTGTGCTGTCTCTCAACGTGTAGACTGAGCTTGGGCTGAGCGCAAGGGCTGCTCTTGACATGGCAGTCACAACAGTGAAAATCCAGAGTGAAAAGAGACTGCTCATGGATGTCAACGTTGGTAAAGAGACAGACAATAATCATACAGACATGAAGCCCGGCCAGTGTGTCTCAGTGGTTGAGCATTGACCTCTGAACCGGGAGATCACTGGATTGATTTCCTGGTCAGGGCACATGCCTGGGTTGTCGGCTCAATCCCCAGTAGGGGGCATGCAGGAAGCAGCCGATTGATGTTTCTCTCTCATCATTTATGTTTCTATTTCTCTCTCTCTCTCTCTCTCTCTCTCTCTCTCTCTCTCAATCTCTCTCTTCCTCTCTCCTAAATCAATAAAAAAAATATTTTAAAAAAAAACAGATATGTAAAATTTATAGCTTATTCAATGCTAACAAGTGATATGGGGCAACATAAATAAGGAAATAAAAGTGGGAGAGAGGGGTACATTTGAGAAAAGACCCAGAGGGAGTGAGGGAGATGATATTTAATGGAGAGAGTTTTAGGTAGAAGCAACAGCAATTATAAAAGTCTTGGGGCAGGAGAGTTCATAGAATGTTCCAGAAACATCAAGAGGCCAATGTGGTTTGGGAGCTAGAAAGAGCAAAGCGGGGACAGGGCCAAAATATGGTAAAATAAGAAGTAAGAGAAGTTATAGGCCAGACTATATAGTGCCTTGATGTTGGCTTCTGTTTTGAATGAGATGTTAAACCACTGTAGGGTTTTGAGCTAAAGAGACAATCATCTCACTTAGGATCACTCAGTGAAATATATATATAGATACAGGCATATAGACATCAATCTGTTTTCACCTCTATCTATTTATTTATGTATGTAGATAGATATAGATTGTATGTTAACCAGGTAAAAACAGCGAGACTGGTTAAAAAGCTATTGTCATAATCTAGAGAAGAGGTGATGGTGGTCTGAATAAGAGAAAGAGCAGAGCATGTGATGATAAGTGATTGGATTCTGGATACACATGAAGGTAGATCCAATAGAAGATGCTGAATTTAATGCAGTTATGAAAGAAAGAAGAGTTCGAGATGACTCCAAGGGTTGAGTGTGAGCAAAGAGAAGAATAGCATTGTCTTTAACGTAGATGGCAGCTCTCCCAGAGAATCGGTTTGGGGCTGGGGTTATTGATCAGGAACTTAGTTTGGGACATACTGAGTATGAGATTCATTTTCAACAACCAGATTGATATGTTAAATAATTGGACTTACCTGTCTTAAACTCATGGGAAAAACCTTGCTGGAGATGTACATGTGAAAGTGGTCAGTTGATAGATGAGATTCAAAGGCAAGAAACTGGATGAGAACAAGAAACTGAAGGTGAATAGAAAAGAGAAGAGGTCCAAAGACTAAGCTCAGGGGCACTTGAATGTTAAAAGTGAGCAGGATGGTAGGAACCAGCAAATGAGGCTGAGGGTGAATGGGCAGGAGAACACGTGGTCTGTTCTGGAAACCAAGGGAAGAAAGTGTTTGTGGGGAGGCACTGACTCAACTGTAGTAAATGTTTTTGGTATGTCGACGTATAATGAAGACTTAGAAATAGCTGTCGGGTCTAGCTTTGCGAGGCTATTGTCGAACTTGACAAGGACAGTTTTTGTTGACCGGTGAGACCACAAGCCTGAATGGAGTGGGCTCAAGAGAATGGGAGAACAGAAACTGGTGACCCCAAGTGTGGACAACTCTTTCAGGGATTTTTGAGGTAAAGGGAAGGAGTGAAATGGGAAAGTGGAGCCAAGAGAAACTTTTTTTTAATAGGAGAGGTAAATATTAAAATAATTGTATACCGATGGGAAAATCCAGTCGAGGAGGAGAATTTGATAACAAGGAGGGTATCCTATTGCCATGTGCTTGATGATATGATGAGCGGGAATAGAGTCTTTTAGATATGTTTTTATTGATTTTAGAGAGAGAGGAAGGGAGAGGGTTAGAGAGATAGAAACGTTTATCAGCTGCCTCCTGCACACTCCTACCGAGGATGGAGCCTGCAACCCTGGCACGTGCCCTGACCAGGAATCATAGGGGACGTTTTGGTTCATGGGTCAGTGCTCACCCATGGAGCCACACCGGCAGGAAGGAAATGGGACCTTTTAAACAGAGGAGGAGCTAGGCCTTATTTAGGTCTATGGAGAGGTTTTCTAAGGAAGCCGTCGGAAATGTCAGGGTGTTTGGCTAGAAATAAAGGTAAGTGAGTACATGTGGGAGAAGACTTGTAGAAGTTTGCTGCTTTTGCTCAGTGAAATAGGAAACATACTCATCAGTTGAGGGTGAGGATAGGGAAGACAGTTTTGTAGAGATTTCAGGAGAAGATATGAAATGTTTGTCTAGAGTCTGACACCATTATGGATACTCCTAAAGTTGCTAATCCTGAATTGAATGAGACCAGTCAGCATGGCTGTGCATTGTTCTCAGTCATGTTCATGACCGATCACTGAACAAGTCCAGAGTAGGCGCAGAGTTGGATTTGACTAGAGTTGGGATTTTGCCAGGCGTCAATGATTAAAAGAGTGAGGGGCGAGGGAGGTGAGGGTGCATGAAATAGAGTAGTTAAGATCAGTCTCCGTGGAATTGAAGCTGGTTGAGGGGGTGGGTGAAGACCCTGTGTGGGAGGGATGGTGTGAAAGGGGGAGGCATCTTTGGGGGGAAGGGTTCTGTGATTTGTTGTTACAGAGAAAATAGGTTAAAAGAATGGGTGATGTGAGAGTGGAGTGTATTCAGGTTTATCCAGTTGAGTTTGGGGTAACGTTGTGGAATACATGTCTGAAGTGAGAGGAAAGGTGGAGGCTGGGTGTCAGGCTGTCCTGAGGGGGGGTCAGGCAGTGTGTGCACTTGCTTTTCAGAGTGGCCTGGGTGAGGGGGCATCCGTAGCTGAAAGTCAGTAGCCCGCCATGGCCCCACCTTAGTGTCCTGGAACAGGGTCTAGTGCAGTGGTTCCAAAACTTATTTGGTCTACCGCCCCCTTTCCAGAAAAAATATTACTCAGCGCCCCCTGGAAATTAATTTTTTTAAAATTTTAATAGCAATTAAACAGAAAGATATATGTATTAATGTTTCTACCTTTTTCGTAAAATATAGTAAAGAAAGGTGTAAATTAGAAACATTGAAGTTTGAAATTATGAAACTATTTATTGAACTCAGAATAGAAAGGTAATACAAAAAAAGTTAAAACAAATGCACCTGTGGCCATCACCGCCCCCCCTGGATCGCTGCAGC
>NW_005369992.1:331601-331921 GCF_000412655.1 Myotis brandtii
TCTATGGAGAGGTTTTCTAAGGAAGCCGTCGGAAATGTCAGGGTGTTTGGCTAGAAATAAAGGTAAGTGAGTACATGTGGGAGAAGACTTGTAGAAGTTTGCTGCTTTTGCTCAGTGAAATAGGAAACATACTCATCAGTTGAGGGTGAGGATAGGGAAGACAGTTTTGTAGAGATTTCAGGAGAAGATATGAAATGTTTGTCTAGAGTCTGACACCATTATGGATACTCCTAAAGTTGCTAATCCTGAATTGAATGAGACCAGTCAGCATGGCTGTGCATTGTTCTCAGTCATGTTCATGACCGATCACTGAACAAGTC
>NW_005369993.1:0-1206 GCF_000412655.1 Myotis brandtii
TAATTCCCTTTTAATGGGCACGAATTTTGTATGCTGGGTCACTAGTATAGCTACAACATTTCTATAAACTGTAGTGAGCTATTCTAGCCCCAAATCACAATAGCAAAACATTTCATTTGAGGTGAGGCAGTTTATACTGTTGGAGGTAGAGATATGTACCACCCTCCTATTTTTGTAACAAACATCAGAATTATTTCCTGTCCATCTGATTAAAATTAGAGATATTATTTGGCACTTGTATCTTCAACTCAAATTTAGGACCATGGATAAGAAACTTAACTTGCTGAAGTGTTTGAGTTTACTTGAAATACCATTATGTCATCTTCAATAAAGCATACAAGTCAAAGTATATGATACAGAAAACATTATCCCACACTAACCATAACCTCAGAGTAGTATTGGACTTGAGCCTAGCAGCTCAGAGGCTTCCTGATACCTATGAAATCTTTTTTTTTTAATTCTTTAATTTATTTTAAATTTTGTTTTATTGCTTAAAGTATTACAAAGAGTATTACATATGTTCCCCGCCCCAGATGTTCCCCTGGTTTCCCCTACCCCCCAGTGTCTTGTGTCGATTGGTTATGCTTATATGCATGCATACAAGTCCTTTGGTTGATCTCTTACCAACTATCCCCCCAACCTTCCTCGGCCTTCCCACTATAGTTTGACAGTCTGTTCGATCCTGCACTGCCTCTGTGTCTATTTTTGTTCATCAGTTTATAATGGTCTTTATTATCCATGAATGAGTGAGATCATGAGGTATTTTTCCTTCATTGACTGGCTTATTTCACTTAGCATAATGCTCTCCAGTTCCATCCATGCCATTGCAAATGGTAAGAATTCCTTATTTTTTACAGCAGCATAGTATTCCATGTGTAGGTGTGCCACAGTTTTCTAATCCATTCATCTGCTGATGGGCACTTAGGCTGTTTCCAGATCTTAGCTATGGTGAATTGTGCTGCTATGAACATAAGGATGTATATATCGTTTCTGATTGGTGTTTCTGGTTTCTTGGGATATATTCCTAGAAGTGGGATCACTGGGTCAAATGGGAGTTCCATTTTTAACTTTTTGAGGAAACTACATATTGTCTTCAATAGTGGCTGCACCAGTCTGCATTCCTCTAAGAGTGTATGAGTGTTCCCTTTTCCCCACATCCTCTCCAGTAATTCTTTGTTGATTTGTTGATGAGAGCCATTCTGACAG
>NW_005369994.1:0-1459 GCF_000412655.1 Myotis brandtii
GAACCATGACCTCCTGGTTCATAGGGCAACACTCAACACTGAGCCACACCAGTGGGCTTGCCTAGCACTCTTGATCCTGAATTCTGGAGGCTGGGAAGTCCAAGATTAAGGTGCTGGCAGATTCAGTGTCTATGAAGGTCTGCTTCTTAGCTCTTAGATTGTTATCTTCTAGCTGTGTCCTCATATGGCAGAAGGGCACCAAAATTTTTTTATTAATGGATGGCAGAGAATAAAATTCAAGTTTTTTGTCTTTGGGCTTGCCTGACACTCTTGATCCTGAATTCTGGAGGCTGGGAAGTCCAAGATTAAGGTGCTGGCAGATTCAGTGTCTATGAAGGTCTGCTTCTTAGCTCTTAGATTGTTATCTTCTAGCTGTGTCCTCATATGGCAGAAGGGCACCAAAATTTTTTTATTAATGGATGGCAGAGAATAAAATTCAAGTTTTTTGTCTTGTAAGGTTTCGTATTATTCTCACACAGACACTTTTTAGAATATCTGACACATAATAATTTGAAAAAATCAAGCTTTGATTCTTAGCTGCTCTAAGGCATCAGCTTTTGCATTGTTTGTTCTGTGAAGATCACACCATTAAGATCTGGGATTTCTTGTCCTACCGCACATAAGGAGCATTGTGATTTGGCAAGTAGTATGTGGCTTTCACCACAGTGAGTCTGAGATTTCATATCTCAGCTGATCATTGTGAGGCAGACTATTTTCTCATAGAAACAGCATTATCATTGGTGGTTGCATTCTTGAGCTATGTTCTCAGCACCAAATAAATAAAAGGGACAAGCAGTGATAAAAACAAACATAAACCTTCATAATCATTTTGAACAATCAAACTGTGCTTTCCAGGATATAAAATGATCACAATCTTTCCAAAGGTCCCCATGGTGTTCTCATAAACTGTACACACAATATATATGTAACATACAAGTCTAGGTTATAATAAGATAAATCCACAATTAATAACCTAGCCATAACATATATTAATTACACACTTAAATAATTATTTTGCTGATATTTTCAGAATTTTAAAAGGGTTTTAAAATATGATTTAAGTGAATCATAGCTCTGCAAATTTTCAGTTACCAAACAGGCTTATATCTATAAGCTTTTGGACATATCTTGGTAGAGGGATGGAGGGAGGAGATGAAAACATGTATACAAGATGAATGTCAATAAGAAGCATTGCAACAAATACTTATTGAGTCATGCACTGCATTACACATTCTACTTGTGTTATTTTATTTAATTCTCACAACTTTATAAAGAAGGCACTATTCTTATGATTACTTTAAGATGAAGAAATTAAGGTTCAGAGAAATATATAACTTGTCTAAGGATGCAGAGTTAAGAAATGACACGATGAAGATAAAGGCCAAGCCATTGTCTAAAGCCCTTGCTTTCCCAAATAATGATGACTCACTTTCCGGAGCACATACTCTGTGCTGGGCAC
>NW_005369995.1:0-591 GCF_000412655.1 Myotis brandtii
AGAGATATAGAGATATAGATATATAAAACATAGACCTTGATGCACATCTTGGTCCTTTGCAAAAACACCCAGCCCCAGCAGAGGGAGCCACAAGCTATGGATTGCTGATAGCTCCAAACAGGGTACTCAGGGCCAGTCACAAACAGCATCTGACATTGTATTTCACTAGAGATTGAAAGTAGTAGCAGATCTACCTAATACATTGACACAAACCCAAACAGGCAGCCAAAATGGGAAGCCAAAAAACACAACAAGCCCCAGTTGAAGGAACAAGAGAATTTTCCAGAAGAAGAGCTAAATGAAATGGAGATAATAAATTTATCAGATACAGTTCAGAATAATGATGGCAATGATGCTAAACAGCAAAGAAAAAGATATAGTAACAATGAAAAAAGACCAGTCAAAAAAGAAGAATGACATACCAAAAATAAAGAACGCATTAGGAAGATTACACAGCAGATTAGTGGAAGCCAAGGATCAGATAAGTGAATTATTAGAAAGGGTAGAAAAAAACCACTCACTCAGAGAATCAAAAAGGAAAAAAAAATCATTATAAAACAAGAGGACAGCTTAAGGGAGCTGTGGGACAAC
>NW_005369996.1:0-482 GCF_000412655.1 Myotis brandtii
ATCAGAATCACAGGAATGCTGACTGGGTCACAAATGCAACATCTTGGGACTGACTACAGGATTACCCTTCCCCTAGCTTTGAGGTGTTGCCTGTTGAGCAAACCTTGAGGTGAACACCTTAGGGAGGCCAGAAGAGGAAACAGACCCTGTAGATTATTTTCTCTAAAAATAACTTTAGCCACAGGAAACAGTGATGGAGGAACTGAGGACACCTGTCCACAATGACCACACAAGTCACACGTCCTTGGTCCTTGTGGGTAACGTTCAGAAGAGGTGCGATTCACCTAATTCTCTGCACTCTTTCCCACTCACTATGATACAGGGTTTCTGACCCAGTTGTAGTTCAACCTAACCCTCAGAGTCTCAATACAAGCGACACCAGCCTATGAAATGTCATTCATAACGGCACAGGGCACTTTGACAGTATGTAATACACACTGTGAATAGAGAATATAATTCACATTGTTCACAGAAGCACAACA
>NW_005369997.1:0-759 GCF_000412655.1 Myotis brandtii
CCTTTTCAATGACATCTACACCGACCATCCATCCTGTCCTCTGCCTGGAGCAATGAACCTAAGACACAGTAGTTGCTCAGAAACTTTCACTGAATAAAGGACTCATTAATGAAGGCACAGGGAGGTCCTGAGGCCCCTTTTTACTGCCCAAGGCAGTTTGGTATCATTCACGTGGCTCATTTTCAGACACGGCACTTGATCTTTGCCAAGAGTCTCTAAAGACAGTCATCAAATGCGAATGTGCTCTCTCTCTGGGGGAGGTTTCCTGTCACTCCGAAATCAGCACTGTCTCCATACTCATATCTTTAGAATTTTAACATAAAGAGAGAACAGAAGAAAAACACTTCTACTAGGACATATAATAGCGGACAGTCTGATATTATTTAAGGGAGGAAATTAATTGCGCCATTTCTGTAGACATTAGGCAAATGGTTTCACTCAGAGTTGAAAAGCAGCTTGGGACTATTAAAGCATAGGGTGCCTGCGTGCTCTTTATGATGGTCTTAGCAGACGACCTTAGATCACTTTTATTTCTCTATTAAATCAAGATTTATCTCATTGAGGCCACTACCCCACATGCCACAGCCTGGTTCATTTTGGTGCATGTGGCCGGAACTATCTCTCATGAAATGGAAAGGTGTACCTGTCCTTGATATGCGCCTGGTGTGGGTGGTCTCCAAGCTGGAGTTGTGGTCAGCATGGATCTCCATGGAATGGAACCGAGTGCATGGGCCCTCACCATGTCGGTTGAGTACTTTG
>NW_005369998.1:0-976 GCF_000412655.1 Myotis brandtii
ACAGAGAGTCTATCCAAATAAATAGTGGATGAGAACTTCCAAAACCTATGGAAAGAACTAGATCGTTGAATCCAAGAAGCAAACAGAACACCTAGTTACCTCAATCCAAAGAAGCCCTCTGCAAGGCACTTGGTATTGAAGCTGTCAAAAATTAATGACAAAGAAAAACTTCTCAAAGCAGCCAGGGGAAAGAAGAAAGTGACCTGTAAAGAAAAACCCATCAGAATTTCTTCCAACTTCTCAGCAGAAACTCTACAAGCCAGAAGAGAGTGGAAGCAAATATCCAAATGTCTGAAAGAGATAAATTACCAGCCACAGATAATATATTCAGTGACATTATCCTTTAAATATTAAGAAGAAATAAAGATGTTCCAAAACATACAGAAACAGAGGGATTTATCACCAGAAAACTTCCATCGCAGGAAATACTCAAGGGAGTTAGTCTACCTGAAACAAAGAACATAAGGTCACAACATCATGAGTAAGATCACCAAAAATCTTACAACATAAACAGGGATAATTTGTGACAACCAAAACATAGGAGGGGGTAAAGGTCTGAACTGTCAAAGGATAATGAAGATCAGATGTACTCAAAAGAAGAAGAAAAAAACTACAGTATATATGCAACTTCGAAAAATCTCCAAACCAGGACACGTAGCTTTAAAAAAGAGAAACAGAGGAAAGAACTATGGAATACCACCAACCAAACACAATAGAAAGAAACGAAAAGGAAAAGAACCAATGGAGGCACAGAGCTACCAGAGAACAAAAGATAAAATGGCTATAGGAAATTCTCATACATCACAATTACCCTAAGTATAAATAGTCTGAATTTACCAATAAAGAGGCATAGGGTAGCAGAGTGGATCAAAAAAACAAAACCAACCATATGCTGCCTATAAGAAACACATCTAAGGGGCAAAAACAAAAGCAGATTCAAAGTAAAAGGATGGAAAATGATTCTCAAAGGAAATAA
>NW_005369999.1:0-404 GCF_000412655.1 Myotis brandtii
CTAATCCAGATACATGTTATTTAGTGTATCCTATATAAAAAAGGATAATATGCAAAGTGACCCTAACGGAAGAACTACCAGAGCGACCGCTGGACCAATCACTATGAGGTGCACTGACAACCTCTTGGTCCCTTTCCTGGCCTGCAGGTTCCAATAGGCTGATGGCCACCCACGACAGGGGCAGGGCCGGTGAACGGGTGGGATCAGCCAACCTCTCAGTCCCTTCCCCTGGCCGTCAGGCACCGATCACCTGATGGCAAATGGGGAACCAGGGGTGGGGGGGCGTAGCCAGCTGCGGGCACCTGGGGAAGATGGCCCTGATCGCAGGCCAGGCCTAGGGACTGTACCCGCGCATGCATTTCTTGCACCGGGCCTCTAGTAAGATTATAAAGAAATCAATTAAT
>NW_005370000.1:0-576 GCF_000412655.1 Myotis brandtii
CTCGGCCATCTTCCTCTGGAGATTTTCTCGCCTGGCATTGGTTCATTAGAGTAGTTTCTTTTGGGACAGACTCTACACTCCCCTTCCCAGGTTTCCTTGGCAGGAGAGAATGGATGGGCCACAGAGGTGGGCACCCCACAGCCCCTCCCGGCGGCCCCTCTCTGTTCACAGTTTTTATGGCCTGACACCCCTTGCAAGACCAGTTTCCTGCTCATCCCTGCCCCCTTGTCCCACAAGCTTCTTTTAGCCTTGTGGAGCAAGGACCACGGGATGTTATGGTGAACAGGGGTGACGACCGCTCTTAGCTACTTCCTTCTGGAAAGGGACGATGACCAAGGGGTTAGCATCTCGCTTCTTCCTCTCAGAGGGGTTTGTAGGGAGTTCTTCTGGTTTCAGGCAGGCAGAGGTAAGCAGTGGTCCCACACGCTTAGAATGTTCCTGCAGGGGGCACCAGGGGTAGGTGGTGTTTTCAGCCTTGGGGGTAGAGTAGCATAGTTCATCTGGGAGGTGACCTGTTGGACGTTGGCCCTGCATACTGCTGAAACAAATAGGAGCAACATTAGTTAGCTGCACATT
>NW_005370000.1:2895-5099 GCF_000412655.1 Myotis brandtii
TCAGGGGCCCCCTCAGCAATGGGTAGAAAGGTGGCAGGATTAAGAGTTCTCACTGCTTCTAATCCTACCCTCGGACTCTCACATAACAATCCTTGGTATTGAGTCATCTGAGCATGAGTCAGCCAGTGCTGCCCCCTTGCTTCCATCAGGGTGACAACAGCATGAGGTACTTTTACATTTAAGTTTTGTCCTAAGGTAAGTTTATCCGCTTCCTTGACTAATAATGCCATGGCTGCAAGAGCCCTGAGGCACAGGGGCCAACCGGAGGCAACTGGGTCAATCTGTTTGGAGAGATAGGTTACTGGTCTTTGCCAGGGTCCAAACTCCTGGGTTAGAACTCTTAGGGCTACCCCGCTATTCTCATGAACAAAAAGATTAAAGTCTCGCATCACATCTGGTAGCCCTAGTGTCAGGGCTTCAGTGAGCTTTGCCTTTATGGTGATGAAGGCTTTCTCCTGTTTGGGACCCCAGTCGATGGGTGCCTTCTCTTCTCCTCTTAAACCTTCATAGAGAGGCTTGGCCAGGTCTGAAAACCCTGGGATCCAATTCGACAGAATCCTGCCGTTCCCAGGAATTCCCGAATCTGCTGCCGGGTGCTAGGGACTGAAATGGCACATACTGCCTGCTTCCTTTCAGTCCCTAGCCTTCGTTTCCCTTGGGTGATCCGGAAGCCTAGATACTTGACTTCTTTCTGTCAAATCTGTGCCTTTTTCTTAGACACCCGATAACCTGTTTCAGTTAATAGTCTCAGAAGGGCTCATGTTCCCTCCTAGCTCTGAGCTCGTGTGGAGCTGGCCAGTAGGAGGTCGTCTACATACTGGAGTAGAACACACCCCAAGTCCTATCCTGGGAACTTAGACAGATCAGATGCTAGTCCTCCACTAAACAGAGTAGGGGAGTTCTTGAACCCTTGTGGTAGTCTGGTCCTGTTGAACTGCTCCTTGGCCCCTGTAGTTGGGTTTTCCCATTCAACAGCAAAGAGAGGCTGACTGGAAGGTGCTAATCAAAGACAGAAAAAGGCATCTTTCAGATCTAGGCATGTAAACCATTCCGCCTATGATGGGATGAATCCCAGAAGAGTGTAGGGTTTCAGCAGTGCTGAATGCAGGGTTATAACAGCCTGCATTAACAGCCCATAGATCCTGCACCTGGCCATGTTCCATGGAGACCGGCATCGTTTAACAAGTCCCCACTGAAGCAGCCAGTCTAAGTGGATCTGGATTCCTAGGTGTGCTTCCCTTGGAATTGGATATTGGTGGATTTTAAAAGGTTGTGCCCCAGGCTCTAACTCAGTTAGCACAGGGGCGTGGTCCTTAGGCCTGGAGGATTCCCTTCTGCCCAGACCAGTGGGAGTTGCTTCTCTAATACAGGTTCTAATGGTGAGGCCTTTGTCTGGGGGATATAAAGTCTCCACTGTTCCTCCCTCAGCACTGCTAAGGACAGGATCATTAGGGAGGTCTCCTCACCTAGGAGAAGCTGTGCTGAGCCATCTGGAGCAAAATTGATTTCTGCCCTCATTTTGGCTAAAAGGTCTCTACCCATTAGAGGCACTGGACAGTCTAGCAAGTACAGGAATTCATGAATTACTTGATGACTGCCAAGTTGGCATCGGCGAGGGGGGCAGAATGGTCTATGGGTCGGGTCCCCAATAGCTCCAATAATGGTGACATCCTTTCCTGAGAGAGGCGCTACTTTCTGAGTGACTACTGAGTGCTCAGCTCCCGTATCAACCATAAAGTCCACAGTCTGGCCCCCAATTTTCATTCTGACCATGGGCTCATGGGGGCCTAGCTGAAAAGAGCCCGGTCTGTCCTAGTCGGAATCAGCCATTGCTAGCCCAATGAGATCTGCTTCGGGTGGCTCTGGTTGATAGCAACTGGGTGGAAAAGGGGGCCCAGTCTTTTTACTTTTCCATTTGGGACATTCATTCTTCCAGTGCCCTGTTTCCTTACAATAGACACACTGGTCTCATCTCAGGCTCTCTCTTCCTTTTCCCCCTGGTCTGTATCCTTGCTGATCTGGCTGGGAGCCTGAGCCTCTAAAAGCCACTGCTATTATATTGGCCCTTCTTTGTATTCTCTTTTCTTCCTCCTTCCTTGCTGCACTGTCTCGATTGATGAAAACCTTGTTAGCTATCTCTAGCAGTTCAGTAGCATTCTTTCCTGCAAACCCTTCCAGTTTCTGTAATTTTCTCCTGATGTCAG
>NW_005370000.1:8292-9424 GCF_000412655.1 Myotis brandtii
TGGTTATGCTAATATGCATGCATACAAGTCCTTTGGTTGATCTCTAACTCCTGCCCTCCCCTGCCTTCTCTCTGAGGTTGGAAGGTCTGTTCAGTGCTACCTTATCTTCGGATCTATTTTTATTTATCAGTTTATGTTGTTCATTATATCCCACATTGAGTGAGATCATGCAATATTTACATTTCTCTGACTGGCTTATTTCGCTTAGCATAATGCTCTCCAGGTCCATCCACGCTGTTGCAAATGGTAAAAGTTCCTTATTTTTTATAGCAGCATAGGATTCCAGTGTGTAGATGTACCACAGGGTTTTTTTATTTACTTTTTTTGCCTAAAGTTTCACATATGTCTCCTTTTCCCCAATTGACTGCCCCCGCCACTCCTACCCCCAAGGGCAAGCCTCCACCATCCAAGTGTCTGTGTCCACTGGTTATGCTAATATGCATGCATACAAGTCCTTTGGTTGATCTCTAACCCCCTTCCCTCCCCTGCCATTTGTCTCTGGATCTATTTTTGTTCATCAGTTTATGTTGATCATTATACCCCACATATGAGTGAGATCATGTGATATTTATCTTTCTCTGACAGGCTTATTTCACTTAGCATAATGCTATCCAGTTCCATCCATGCTGTTGCAAATGGTAAAAGTTCCTTCTTTGTACAGCATCGTAGTATTCCATTGTGTCGATGTACCACAGTTTTCTAATCCACTCATCTACTGATGGGCACTTAGGCTGTTTCCAAATCTTAGCTATTGTAAATTGTGCTGCTATGAACATAGGGGTGCATATATCCTTTCTGATTAGTATTTTCTTGGGATATATTCCAAGAAATGGGATTACTGGGTCAAATGTTAGTTCCATTTTAAACTTTTTGAGGAAATGTCATACTGTTCTCCACAGTGGCTGCACCAGTCTACATTCCCACCAGCAGTGCATGAGGGTTCCTTTTTCTCCACATCCTTGCCAGTACTTGTCGTTTGCTGATTTGTTGATGATAGCCATTCTAACAGGTGTGAGATGGTACCTCATTGTCGATTTGATTTGCACCTCTCAGATGATTAGTGACTTTGAGCATGTTTTCATATGTCTGTTGGCCTTCCTTATGTCCTCTTTAGAAAAGTATCTATTTAGGT
>NW_005370000.1:9497-16788 GCF_000412655.1 Myotis brandtii
TTAATTTTTTTGGTGCGATGGTAAATGGGATTGCTTTTTTAGTCTCTCTTTCTGTAAGTTCACTATTTGTGTATAGAAATGCCATAGATTTCTTGGTGTTAATTTTGTATCCTGCTACATTGCCGAATTCATTTATTAAGTCTAAATTTTTTTATGGAATCTTTAGGGTTTGCTATATGCAGTATCATGTCATCTGCAAATAATGACAATTTTACTTCTTCCTTTCCAATTTGGATGCCATTTATTTCTTCTTCTCTGATTGCTGTGGCTAGCACTTCCAGTACTATGTTAAACAGGAGTGGTGAAAGTGGGCATCCCTGTCTTTTTCCTGTTCTTAGGTGACATGATTTTAGTTTTTACCCAATTGAGTATGATTTTGGCTGTAGGTTTTTCATGTAAGGCTTTTATTATGTTGAGGTATGATCCCTCTATTCCCACTTTGCTGAGAGTTTTTATCAGAAAAGCGTGTTGGACTGTGTCAAATGCCTTTTCTTCATCAATTGATATGATTATGTGATTTTTGTCTCTCAATTTGCTTATGTGATGTATCATGTTTATTGATTTGCGGATATTGTACCAGCCTTGCATTCCTGGAATAAATCCCACTTGGTCATGGTGTCTGATATTTCTAATGTAATGCTGGATCCAATTTGCTGGAATTTTGTTGAGGATTTTAGCATCTATGTTCATCAGTGATATTGTCCTGTAATTCTTTTTCTTTGTGGTATCTATATCTGGTTTTTGGATTAGGATAATGTTAACTTCATAGAAAGAGTTTGGAAGTGTGCCTTCCTCTTGAATTTTTTGGAAAATTCTGAGAAGCATTGGTTTTAGTTATTTTTTGAATGTTCAGTAAAATTCCCCTGTGAAGCCATCTAGTTCAGGGCTTTTGTTTGCTCGAAGCTTTTTGATTACTGTTTCAATATCATCAGTAGTTATTGGTCTATTCAGGTTTTTTCAGTCTTCCTGATTGACCTTTGGAAGTTAGTATTTTTCTAGGAATGTGTCCATTTCGTTCAGGTTGTCCAGTTTTTTTTGAGTAGAGTTGTTCTTAGTATTTTATTACAATCCTTTGTATATCTGTGGGGTCAGTTGTTACTTTACCTCTTTCATTTCTGATTTTGTTTATTTGGGTCCTCTCTCTCTGTTTCTTGATGAGCCTGGCTAGAGGTTCATAAATCTTGTTTATCCTTTCAAAGAACCAGCTCTTGGTTTCATTGATGTTTTGTATTGTTTTTTTGGTCTCTATATCACTTATTTCTGCTCTGATCTTTATTATCTCCTTCCTTCTGGTTACTGTGGGCTTTTCTTGTTGCTTGCTTTCTAATTCTTTAAGTTGCAAGGTTAGATAATTTATTACCATTTTTTCTTGTTTTTGAGGTAGGCCTCTAGGGCTGTGAACTTCCCTCTCAGGACTGCTTTCATTGTATCCCATAGATTTTGGATGGTTGTGTTTTTATTGTCATTTGTTTCCAGGATGGTTTTTATTTCTTCTTTGATCTCTTTGGTAACCCAATCATTGTTTAATAGCATGCTATTTGCCTCCAAGTGTTTGATTTTTTCATTGTTTTTATTGTAGTTGAATTCTAGTTTTATGCCATTGTGATCTGAGAAGATGCTTGTTATGATTTCTATCTTCTTGAATTTGAAGAGACTTTGCCTGAGTTCCAATTTTTGGTCTACCTTTTAAAAATGTCCCTGTGCACTTGAGAATAGTGTATGTTCTGTAGCTTTGGGTGAAATGTTCTGAAGATGTCCATTAAGTCCATCTGATCTAGTGAGTCATTTAGGGTTGCTGATTCATGATTTTTTCTTTAGAGGATTTGTCCAGTGCTGTCAGTAGAGTATTAAAGTCCCCTACTATGATTGTATTGCTATCAATCTCTCTCTTGATATCTTCCAGAAGTTGTTTTATATATTTGGGTGCTCCTATATTGGTGCATATATGTTTACCAAAGTTATATCCTCTTGTTGAATTGCTCCCTTTAGTATTATGAAGTGGCTTTTCTTATCTCTTGTTATGGCCTTTACTTTGAGGTATATTTTGTCAGATATAAGTATTGCAACCCCTGCTTTTTTCTCTTTACCATTTGCCTGAAAAAAAATTTTCCATCCCTTCTCTTTCAGTCTGTGTGAATCCTTTGTTCTGAGGTGGGTCTCTTGCAGAGAGCAAATATATGAGTCATGCTTTATTATCCATTCAGTTACCCTATGTCTTTTGATTGGTGCATTTAATCCATTTATGTTTAATGTTATTATTGATAAGTACTTGTTTGTTATAATTTTTATTCTTAATGTTTGTGTTTCTTCTTGTCTTTCTGTTTCTTCTTTTTACTGCAGTCCCTTTAGCATTTCATGCAATGCTGGCTTTGTGGTAATAAACTCTCTTAGCCCTTTTCTATCTGTGAGTCTCCTGATTCCTTCTTCAATTTTGAATGATGGCTTTGCTGGGTATAGTATTCTTGGATTCAGTCCCTTGCTTTGCATCTCTTTGTACATTTCATTCCATTCTCTTCTGGCCTGATGTGTTTCTGTTGAGAAATCAGTTGACACTCTAATGGGAGATTCCTTGTAGGTAATTTTCTGTCTCTCTCTGGCAGCCTTTAAGATTCTTACTTTGTCATTGATGTTTGCCAATTTAATTATGCTGTTTCTTGGTGTTGGTCTTTTTGGGTTCATATTTTTTGGGACTCTATGTGCTTCTTGGACTTGCGTAGTTTTTTTCTTGGCAATATCAGGGAAGTTTTCTGTCATTATTTCTTCAAACAGGTTTTATATTCCTCAGTTTCCTCTCCTTCTGGTTCTGCTATTATGTGGATGTTGTTTCGTTTTGTGTTGTCTCAAAGCTTCCTTAGGCTGTCCTCTTGCTTTTTTTTTCCAGTTGTTGTTGTGTTTGTGTGTTTTTTTCTACCTTATCTTCAAATCACTGCTGCAGTCCTCAGCCTCTTCTCATCTACTGTTTAAGCCTCCCAATGTGTTCTTTATTGCAGCTATGCCATTCTTCATTTCCTCTTGGTTCCTTTCATGTTGGTGACATTCTCATTTAGCTCCTTATAATTCTCTTTGAGTTATGTGTATTTGTCATCCAGACATTTGAGCATCCTTAAAACGATTACTCTGAATTCTTTCTCTGACATGTTGCTTGCCTCTCTTTTATTTAATTTTTTTTCTGGTGATTCCACTTTTTCTTTTTTTGGGGGGGGGGGGTTTCTCTCCCCATTTGTTTGTTGTAATGTTTTAATTGTTTCTTAGATCCAATTTCTTTGCTACGCAGCTTCTTTTGGGAGTGGTTCTAGAGGTGCAGTCTCTCAGGTCTCCTGGGCTTGGTGATCTAGCGGAGATCCCTACTTGAGCTATTTGGGTTCCTTTGAAGTAGGTGGATCTTGAATGTTAGTTTCTTATTCATGATGAAGTCTCATCTTAGGTTGGCAATGTGACTCACCCCCTGCTTCATTGTGCAAGCTGTTTTGGATGTGATTGTGGTTCTGGCTCTTGTGGTCTGAGGTCTCACTGGTATGTGCTCATTGTGGGTTCTCAGAGTCCATGGCCTGGGAGGAAGGAGTCTCGGGGTCTGAGGCTCAGGTACTGTAGTTTTGGACAGTGTTGCATGACTTTTTCTGGATTAGCATCACTCTGCAACTCACTACGAGCGGCCCGGAGCCTGTGACAGAGGGGGATGGGTTTTTCATAGTCTGTGGTTGAGGCAGTGGAACTCTGGCCAAAGTGATTTCCCTCTCTGAATCACAAAAGGGTTCACGATCCAGCAGTTGGGGATGTGTGAATCTCAGGGTCTGTGGCTGATACAATATGACCTTGTCCAGGGAGGCAAGTCCCCAGCAATTCACCAAGCTGTCCAGAGGTAGGCAGCTGGAAGAAGGATGCCATGGATCCTACTGAGGGAGTTGTGCATCTTTGGTTGGAGAGGCACACGCCCAGTGGCAGCACACAGAGGGGCCCTGGAGCCATCAGCAAGGGGTATGTGCTTGTGGGGCCCACAGCTGGATGAGAGTGATTGTGGTGTGCCACCGGCCCCATGAAGGGAGAAGTCCCAGTTTCTGCTTCAGAAAATGTGCGCTCTTGGTTGGATATGCATGCCCAATGGCTGCTTATATAAGCACCCTGGAGCCGTCTTCTGGGGAAGTCGACTTAGGGGCCCTTGTGCCAGGGCGGCACTACTGCGGGGACTGGATGCCAGTGGCCGGGGTTGTGCCTTGTGGCGGTTTAGAGAAGCACCCAGGGGCTGCCTGCCGGGGCAGTGGGCTCAGGGGGCTTGCACCCTGGATCGGTGCAACTGCAGTGACCGGAGATTAGCAGCTGAGGAGGGGGAAGTCTGAGTTTCTGCTGCAGGGCCTTGAGCCCTTGGTTGGATACAAGTGCACCTAGTGGCAGCTCACAGAGGCACCCAGGAGTTGCCTGCTGGGGTGGTGTCCTTAGGGGGCCTGCATGCTGAAACCATTCGACCATGGTGTCTGTGAGTAGGCAGCCAGGAAGGGGGAAGTCCAAATTTCTACTGCTGGAGCTGTGCACCCTTGTTTGGATACAAGCACACCCAGCTGGGGCTCAAGAAGGCACCCAAGAGCCTCTTATAGGGGCAGCGGGCTCAGTAGGCCTGCATATTGGAAAGGCGCAACTGTGGTGTCCAGAGATCAGCAGCCGGGGAGGGGGATGTCCCCATATTTACTGCCTTGCACCCTTGGTTGAAATCACACATTCCCAGCAGGGGCTCACAGTGGCACCCAGGAGCCATCTGTCGGGGTGGTGGGGCTCAGGAGGCCTGCACTCTGGAAAGGCACAACTACGGTGTCCAGAGGTTGGCAGCTGTGGAATGGGAAGACTTAGTTTTTGCTGCTGGGGCCTTGCATCCTTGGTTGGATTTACGTGTGCCCAGCGGTGGTTCACAAAGGCACCCAGGTGCCATTTGCCAAGGCATCGCAGTCAGAGCGGCCCTCGCATTGAAGCTGTGTGATTGAGGTGTCTGTGGGCAGGAAGCCAGAAGGGGGAGAAGTCCAAATTTCTATTGCCAGGGCTGTCTATCCTTGTTTGGATATGAGTGCACCCAGCGAGGGCTCACAGAGGCACCCAAGAGCCACCTTTGGGGTGGTGGGCTCAGGAGGCCTGTGCGCTGGGAAAACACAACGGTGATGTCCTGAGGTTGGCAGCTGTAAAGTGGGAAGACTCAGTTTTTGCTGCTGTGCCCTTGTTGAATTTGTGAGCTCCCAGTGGTGGCTCATAGAGGTGCTCTGGGGCCTTTTGCCAGGGCAGTGCACTCAGAGAGGCCCTTGCACTGAAACTGCATGACTGATGTGTCTGTGGGCAGGCAGCCGGGGATGAGGGAATTTTGAATTTCTACTGCCAGGGGCCTTGTGCCCTTTTTTTGGGTTTGTGTGTGCCCTGTGGCAGCTCACAGAGGCACCCAGGGTCCTTTTGCCAGGGCGGAGCACTCACACACTCAGCAGGGGCCCTGGTGCTGAAGCCTCCCAACCAAGGTGTCCGGAAAGGGGGAATTCTGAATTTCCATTGCTCAGGCAGTGTGCCCTTGTTTGGTTAAGAGCACTCCCAGTGGGGCCTCACAGAGGCACCCAAGAGCCACCTTTGTGGCCTTGGGCTCAGGCGGCCTGCACGCTTAAAAAGCAAGTCTGTGGTGTCCAGAGGTCAGCAGCTGTGAAGTGGGAAAACTCAGTTTTTGCTGCTTAGCCCTTGGTTGAATTTGCGTGTGCCCAGTGGTGGCTCACAGAGGTACCCCGGGGCCAATTGCCAGGGTGGTGAACTCAGATAGGCCCTTGCAATGAAGCCGTGTGACTGAGGTGTCTATGGGAAGGTAGCCAGGAGTAGAGGAAGTTCGAATTTCTATTGCCGGGGGCCTTGTGCCCTTGGTTGGGTTCATGTGCACCCAGTGGCTATGCGCACACTCACTCAGAGGGGCCCTGGCGCTGAAGCCATATGACCCAGGTGTCTGTGGGCAGGTATCCAGGAAGGGGGAATTCAGAATTTCTACTGCAGGGACAGTGAGCCCTACTTTGGATAGGAGTGTGCCCAGCAGTGGCACCCAAAAATGGCCTGTGGGGTGGTGGGCTCAGGAGGCCTGCACACTTGACAAGCATGACTATGGTGCTGGAAAAGTGCAACTGTGGCATCTGGAGGGGAAGTCGCACTTACTGCTGCAGGAGCGGTGCACCTTTGGAGGTGGAGGTCCTAGGGTCTGCAGGTCTGAGGGTGTGGCAGCAGGATTTTGGCTGGAGTGGCTGCCAAGTTCTGGGCAGTGTCCAAGGTCTGTCTGGGTGGTGGTGTTGATGAGTTCCTAGAAAAGGCCACTTTCCCCTTAAAGATGGTGTGGGCTCCATGCCCGAGCCCCACAGCCCGGGGAGTGCCCGCAGTGGTGGTAGGTGCTCCCTGTCCAGGAGAGCCTGATCTGTCAGCTCCTGCTACTCCTGCCGGATTTAACTGTCCCTCACTCACTCACACACACGCCACACACATCCACACACTCTCCTTTCACCCCTTCACTCACTCACACCCTCTACCTCACCTCCATCCTGCCCGCTGCCATCTTCCACCCTCTGTCCATTTCCTTTGTCGTTGTTGATTTGTTGATGATAGCCATTCTGACAGGTGTGAGATGGTACATCATTGTTGTTTTGATTTGCATCTCTGGGATGATTAATGGTCTTAAACTTTTCAATCCAATTACATTTTTAGTAATTATTGATAGTAAAAAACTTGCTATCAACATTTTATTAATTTTTTCTTACTTTTTGGTAATTGCTCTGTTCTTTTCTTTCTCTCTTGCTATCCTCTTTAGTGACTTCTTGATTTTCTTTTTGTAGTAGTGTGCTTTGTTTACTTTCTATTATCTTTTTTGTAACTATAAAAAAGATATAAGTTTTTCCTTTGTGATAACCATAAGACTTACATGAAACCTCTTTTAGTTATGACAATTTTTAAGCTGATAATAACTTCAATTGTATATAAACCTGTTTTACTTATTTTCCTCACATTTATGCTATTGTTCACAATTTATCTTTTATAGTATTTATTAACAAATTATTACAGCATGGTTATTTTAATCCTTTTGTCTTTTAACTTCCATAGTAAAATTAAAAGTGATTAACACTCTACCATTATAGTATTAGAGTTTTGTGACTTTTTTATTTACTTTTAATGGAGAGTTTTATACTTTCATAGGTTTTCAGGTTATTACTTAGTGTCCTTTCTTTTTCTTTTTTTTTATTCTTTTAAAAAAATATTATAATAAGTATTACAAAGGGTATTACATATGTGTCCTTCCCCCCCC
>NW_005370000.1:22682-36170 GCF_000412655.1 Myotis brandtii
CAGCTCTGTTTTCCAGGCTCCCCAAAAACAATCTTCCCCTACAAGCTCCGCTAGCGACCCCAACTGGGCAATCACATGCACTGGGATCAACAATCAAACTCACAGATTTAAGAGGAAGTGTGTAAACAAGAGCCTGGGAGGCTGTGGGAACTCGCAGGGCTCCACCTTCCAGAACTCCGCGGAGTCTCAGAGCTGGTTTTTTCTAGTGTCCTTTCTTTTCAACTTGAAGATCTCCCGTTAGCATTTCTTTTAAGGCAGGTCTAATGGTGATAAATTCCCTCACATTTTTTGGTCTGGAATTTCTCTATTTCCCAATGACATTTTGTTATGTATTATATTCTTGATTTTAAAGGTATTTTTTCTCTTTTAAAAATTTAAATATATTAACCTACTATCTCCTGTCCCATAAGATTTCTATTAATAAATTCAGTGACAGTCTTATGTGTGTTTCCATGTATAGGACAAATCATTTTTGTCTGGCTTGTCTCATAATTTTCTCTTTGTCTTGACTTAACAATTTTATTATATTTTATCTGGACTAATCTTCTTTGGCTTGATCTTGCTTGAGTCCTTTGAGGTATATAAACATCTCGGTTCATGAAAATCAAAGGACTCAAGCAAGATCAAGCCAAAGAAAATCATCTAAGACACATTGTAATCAAATATTTATAATAATAAAAGCATAGTATGCTAATTAGACTGGACGCCCTTCCGGATGACCTTCCTGATGAAGCCAGGGCTGGGAGGGAAGCCTGGGTCCCGGGTGCCTGCCCAGAGCTGGAGGGAAGCCCGGCACAGAGCTACCAGAAAACAAAAGATAAAATGGCTATAGGAAATCCTCAGACCTCAATAATTACCCTAAATATAAATGAACTGAATTCACCACTAAAGAGACACAGAGTGGCAGATTAGATTAAAACAAAACAAAACAAAACAAAACCCAACTATATGCTGCCTTCAGGTGACACATCTAAGCTGCTGCAAAGGGAAAGGTAGATTAAAAGTGAAAGGGTGGAAAATGATTCTCCAAAAAAATAACATCCACAGAAACGTAGGTGTAGCCTACCTTTTTAAAGCTGATACTTATACCTGACAAAATAGATTTCAAGCTAACAAGAAATAAGATGGATATTTTATAATAATAAAGGGGACATTACTTCAAGAAGACATAACACTTCTTAATATATATATGCACCTAATCAGGTAGCACTGAAATATATAAAGCAACTGCAGACAGAACTACAGGGAGAAACACAGAAAAACACAATCATATTTAGGGACCTTATTACTCCACTGACAGCTCTTGATAGATCATTCAAACAGAAAATAAATAAATATCACCTTTAAATGACACATTAGACCAAATGGACATAATTTATATTTACAGAGCCTTTCATCCAAGAACATCAGATTATACATTCTTCTCCAGTGCACATGGAACATTAATTTGTTGAGTCACAAAACCAACCTCAAAAAACTCGAGGATTAAAATTATTCCAATCATACTCTCTGAAATTATAAATGCTCTGACATTAAAAATCAACTTCAAATAGGAAGTAAAGAAACCCACAAATATGTGGAGATTAAATAACATTCTACTAAAAAATGACTGGGTCAAGAAATAAATAAAAAGTGAGATCAAAAGGTATAGAAATAAATAAAAATGATAATATGATATCTCAGAACTTCTGAAATGCAGCAAAAGCAGTAATAAGAGGTAAGTTTATATCATTACAGGCCTATCCCAAGTAAACAACCTAACATTACTTTTTAAAAAATATTGTTATTGATTTTTAGAGAGAGAGGAAGGGAGAGAAAGAGAAACATCAATGTGAGAGTAGAACATCAATCAGCTGCCTCTTATGTGCCCCTCACTGGGGATCAAGCCTGCAGCCTGGGCATGTACCATGACCAAGAATCAAACCAGCAACTTTTCAGTGCACAGGAGGACACCCAACCAACTGAGCCACACTGGCTAGGGCATAACATTACATCTTAAAGAAATAGAAAAAAAAGACCAAACACAATCCAAAATCAGCAGAAGAAAGGAACTAATAAAAATTAGAGCAGAATTTAATGAATTAGAAAAGACTATACAAAAATTAATGTATCAAAGAGCTGGTTCTCTGAAAAGTTTAATAAATTTGACAACCCCCTGACTAAGCTCACTAAGGAAAACAGAGCAAAAACTCATATAAACAAATCAGAAATGAAAGAGAAGTTACAACAGACAACACAGTTACACAAAGGCTCATATATTAAAATACTATGAAAGACTATATGCCACCAAATTCAATAACCTAGAAGAAATGGACACATTTCTAGAAATATATAAGCTTCCTAGACTGAATCATGAAGAAATGGAAAATCTAAATAGACCGATAAACAGAGAGGAAATTAGAACAACCATAAAAAACCTCCCAAAAAATAAACGTCCAGGATCAGATGGCTTCACTAGTGAATTCCATGAAACATTCAAAAGAGATTTAATAACTTTTCTTTTCAAATTCTTCCAAAAAATTGAAGAAGAGGCAATACTTCCTAACATATTTGATGAGGCCAACATAACCCTGATACCAAACCTGGCGAGGATAATACTAAGAAACAAAAAACAAAAAACAAAAAACAAAAAACAAAACAAAACAAAAAACTACAGACAAATATGTCTGATGAATATACATGCAAAAATTCTAAACATAATTTTAGCAAATTGAATACAACAATACATTAAAAAAACAATAGATCACAATAAAGTAGAGTTAATTTCAGGGGCAAAAGGATAGTTCGAAATATGCAAATCAATCAATGTAATACACCACATTAACAAAACAAAGGATAAAATTATATGATCTTATAAATAGACGAAGGAAAAGCATTTGATAAGGTAAAACATTCATTTTTTATTAAAAACTCTACAAAATGAGTATAGAAGGAAAGTACCTCAACATAATAAAGGCCATATATGACAAAACCTCAGCTAATATACTCAATGGTGAAAAATTGAAATTCTTTTCTCTAAATTTAGAAAAAGACAAGGATGTCCATTCTCACCACTTTTATTTAATACAATTCTGGAAGTCCTAGCCAGAACAATAAGGCAATGGAAAGAAAAAAAAATTATCCAAATTTGGAAGGAAGAATTAAAAGTATCACTTTTTGCAGATGACATGATTTTGTATATAGAAAAACCTAAAGCCTCCACCAAAAAAGACTATTAGAAACACCAAACAAATGCAGTACAATTGCAGGATACATAATCACTGTACGAAAATTCCCTGATTTCCTATATACTAACAATGAAACTTCAGAAAAATAAATGAAAAAAATTCCTTTTGCAATAGCAACCAAAAGAATAAAATACCTAGGAATAAACTTGTGAAGGACCTATATATTGAAAGCTACAACACATTATTAAAAGAGATTGAAAGAGAGACAATGTAATGGAAAGATATGCCATGTTCATTGCTTGGAAAAATCAACATAGTTAAATGACCATATTACCCAAAGCAATATACAGATTTAATGCAATCCCATCAACACCCCCAATGTCAGTTTTTAAAGAAATAGAACAAAAATTCATCATATTTGTATGAAATCACAAAAGACCTGAAATAGCCAAAGCAATCCTCAGAGAAAAGAATGATGCTGGAGGTATATCTAACTTCAAATTATACTACAGAGCAATGATAATCAAAAGAGCATGGTATTGGTAGAAAAACATCCACAGAGACCAATGGAACCAAGTTGAGAGCCCCAAAATAAAACCACAGTCATATGGACAAATAATTTTTGACAAAGTAACCAAAACTATACAATGAAGAAAAGAAAGAACCTTCGATAAATGGTGCTGGAAGAATTGGAAAACCACACGCAAAAGAATAAAACTGGATTACAATTTTTGTCCTTGTATGAAAATTAGTTCAAAATGGATGAAAGACCTAAATATAAGGTCTGGAATAAAGTACATAGAAGAAAGCACAGGAACTAAACTATGGACCTTGGTCATAGAGAACATTTTATGAATTTTATCCCAAAGGGAAGGGAAGTAAAGGAAAAAATAAATAAATGTGACTATATCAAACTAAAAAGTTTCTACAAAACAAAAGAAACCAATAAAAAAACAAAAAGGCAACCAACCAAATGGGAGATAATATTTCCAAACAGCAGTTCCAACAAGGGGCTAAATCCAAAATATATAAAGAACTCATATAACTCAACAGCAAACAAACAAACAATCCAATTAAAAAATGGGCAGAGGACTTTGTTAACATAAGAAACATTCAGCCCTAACCGGTTTGGCTCAGTGGATAGAGCGTCAGCCTGTGGACTGAAGTGTCCCAGGTTCGATTCCGGTTAAGGGCATGTACCTTGGTTGCCCGCACATCCCCAGTAGAGGGTGTGCAGGAGGCAGCTGATGGATGTTTCTCTCTCATCGATGTTTCTAACTCTCTATCCCTCTCCCTTCCTCTCTGTAAAAAATCAATAAAATATATTTTAAAATAAAGAAACATTCAAACTTGTAAATAATTATTGTGAGTTTATTTGAGCCAAACTGTCAACAATTGCTGGAAAGCAGAATCTCAACTCATTGAGAAGATACTCTGGATAATGACAGTTTTTCACTTTGTTTTATACATTACAAGGAGGAGACATAAGTGGGTTACATGAAATCCATTGGTGATAGATTAGGGAGGCAGGAGGTAGCAAAGTGAGGAAGCCTCTGGGATTTAATATAAAGTAAAATGATAGACACATGCTTCTTTTACATAGGTGGGTACAGGATAGTTAACAGTCAACAATAACAATGAGGGAATTTGTGGTCTCTTCCCTGACACCCTGGTGCATTGGTTGTGCCCTGAGGGGTCCAGAAAAAGGGAAGTTACAAGTTACCCTGACATTCCACAGGTATGTTATCATAGATGCAAAAAGACAACAGGCTCAGTTAAGATCAAAGTTGATATTTGTCAGGGAAGATACTGGCCTAGGACATGACTACCCACTATAAACTACTTTTTAATTAAAAATATTTTAATTTCAGACCATCCTTTGTGGTTACTTTAGGTCTCTGAGTTTGCAAGGATGCCACACAGGCCTCCCCTTTAGTTAGTTATGGTTGGTACGTGGCCCTTTTTTGTCCAAAACTTGAACAGACACTTTTCCCAAAAAGATATAAATGGGCAGCAGATGTATGAAGAGATGTTCAACTTCACTAGCTATTAGGGAAATGCAAATAAAAACTGTAATGAAATACCACCGCACAAGTGTTAGAATGACTGTTATCAACAAGACAGGTAATAACAAATGTTGGAGAGATTGTAGAGAAAAAGGAACCCTCATTCACTGCTGGTGGGAATGTAAACTGGTACAACCACTATGGAAAACAGCATGGTGGTACTTCAAAAAACAAAGAATGGAGTTACCATATGACCCAACAATCCCTCTTCTGGGTATCTACCCCCAAAACTCAAAAATACTTTTTTGTAAAGATATATGCACCCCTATGTTCATTGCAACATTATTCACAGTGGCCAAGAATGGAGACAATCCAAGTGTTTTTCGGTAGAGGATTACATAAAGAAGATATGGCATGTAATATACTATGGAATACTATCCAGCCTTAAGAAAAGATGAATTATTGCCATTTATGGCAACATGGATGGACCTTGATAACATTATGCAAAGCAGAATAAGTCAGCCAGAAAAAAGCTAAGAACCATAAGATTTAACTCATATGTGGGACATAAACCTAAAACTCACAGACATAGACAACAGTATAGTGATTACAAGAACAAAGGGAGTATGGTGGTAGTAAAGTGTGCAGGGGGCCAAAATATGGTAATGGAAGAGGATTTAACTTTTGGTGGTGGGCACACAATGCAGTATACAGATCATGCATCATAGTAATGTACACTCGAAACCTATATGACCCTAAAATCAATGTCATCCTAATAAGACTAATAACATAAAAAATCATGGACCACCTTTTATTGATGTCTGTGTGCCTTTTTAATATTGTTTGGAATGATGTAAATTCTTAATTAAAGCTTCTGAAAAATGAATAATTAAACTAATAAAATATTTTTTCATTGAAACATAGCATAAGATGAAGAAAATTAATAAAATATAGAATATATAAATAATTTTTGAAAGTCTTACAAAGTAGATGTTACTGCACACTTTAAAATTCACCCATTTAAAGCAGTTTAAACACGTACACTAGGTTTTTAAAATAACCAGGAAGACAGCCTTATAAATTATTTTGTAATCAAGTTCTAAGCATTGTTATTTAACAAATACTTCTTTTTTTCTTTTTCCTTATATATTGAACTTTTGGAGTGATATTGGTTAATAAAATTATATAGGTTTCAAGTGTACAATTCTATAACACATTACGTGTATATCATATTGTGTGTTCAAGACCTTAAGTCATCTCTTTCCATCACCATTAACAAATACTTCTTAAATATCTATTGTATTCCAAACAATGTGGAGCATTCTCATATTTTAAAAAAAATACAAAAAAAAAACACTATAGAGCTAGACAAAACATTTATAATTTTAGTTGAGACTTATATTTAATATAATAAAAGTATGTACCAAACATCAATGGTCTATATGCACAATTGGACATATATTACTAGCATTTTGGGGTATAATACAGCCTGGGGAGGAAGATAAGTTAGGTGTTTGTCAGGCATACTTCATGGAGAAGGTCAGAAAGAGGTTTAGAAAGGGCATTTCATAGAAAGGGAATGATATGTGTGAAGACATACTCATGAAGAAGCAAGACTTATTTAGGGAATTCAACAGAAATTGAATATTATTTTATTGTAAGGTATCATGAAGCCAGCAGTGAAATAGAAAGGATGGGGACATAGGCAGTGACAAAATCATAAAAGGTCTTGTATAGCCTATTAAAAACTTCGAATTTTATCTTAAAAATTTAAGAGTACCACAGAATAATAGTGAGCAAAGGAATAATGTAGCTGGTTATATATGCTAGGAAAACCAATCTGGAGACAAGTGGAGAATAGGATGGAGATGAGAAAAATAAAGTTCATTTAAGTGAGTTAATTCTAATTCTGATAAGAAATCATGAATGCTTTGAAAAAGTATGTGTCAGAATGGGGAAGCAGGTGTCCAATTTAAAAGATTACTAAAATATATAATTAATAGTATTTAGTGGAAACTTCAAGTAGAAGAGATAAGGGGTGAAGGATTGAGAAGAGTCTAAAATTTATAAAAGTGATTTAAAAATTTTTTGAAATAATTATAGTTTAAATATTATGTCTTCTTGGCAAAGTGACCATTATAGTATCATATAATGCACATTTTTTGACCTTGTAATTTTCTTTGCTCTGACATCTACTTTATATAATATTAATAAGGCTACTCTTGCTTTCTTTTGGTTAATATTAGCATGGTATATTCTTTTCAATCCACTTACTTTCAACCAACTTATATCATCAAATTTGAAGTGAATTTCTTCTAGACAGTCTCAAGTTGTTTTAAATCCACTCTGCCTATCTCCATTTTTTTAAAATTAAATCTTTATTGTTCAGATTACATTTGTTCCTCTTTTTCTTTCCCCCAATAACTCCCCTCCTCCCAGTTCCCGCCCCACCCTCCGCCCTCACTCCCCACCCACTGTCCTCATCCATAAGTGCACGATTTTTGTCCAGTCTCTTCCCGAATCTCCCACTCCCCTTTCCCCCCCAAGAATGGTCAGTCCATTCCCTTTCTATGTCCCTGATTCATTATAATCACCAGTTCATTCTGTACATCAGATTATTTATTCACTTGATTCTTAGATTCACTTGTTGATAGATGCATGTTTGTTGTTCACAATTTGTATCTTTACCTTTTTCTTCTTCCTCCTCTTAAAGGATACCTTTCAGCATTTCGTATAATACTGGTTTAGTGGTGATGAACTCCTTTAGCTTTTCCTTATCTGTGAAGCTCTTTATCTGACCTTCAATTCTGAATGATAGCTTTGCTGGATAAAGTAATCTTGGTTGTAGGTTCTTGCTATTCATCACTTTGAATATTTCTTGCCACTCCCTTCTGGCCTGCAAAGTTTCTGTTGAGAAATCAGCTGACAGTCGTATGGGTACTCCCTTATAGGTAACTGACTTGTAGATGTCTAATTGTTCCAGCACCGTTTGTGGAAAGACTATTTTTGCTCTGTTGTATTACCTTTCCTTCTTTGTCAATTGTGAGTGACAATGTTTATGGAGACCTGTCTCTGGACTCTAGTCTATTGAATTTACCTATTTGTCTATTCTTTTGCCAGTATCATACTGTCTTGATTACTGTAGCTTTACAGTAAGTCTTGACATTGGATAGTGTCAGTTCTCAAACTTTGTTCTTATTCTTCAATACTGTATTGGCTATTCTAGGTCTTTTGTTTATCCATACAAACTTTATAATTACTTTGTCTGTATCCCCAAAATAACGTGCTGGGATTACATTGAATCTATAGATCAACTTGGAAAATCCTGACATGTTGACAGTATTGAGTCTTCTTATCCATGAGCTTGAAATGTATCTTTGCTTATTTAGTTCTTCTTTAATTTTGTTCACATTATTTTTAATATCAGGAATGAGTGCAAGAATGAGTAGGAATTACTAAAGAAAATATCAGAAAAGAACATTTGATGACCTGAATTTATCGAATCTCTTATCATTAATTAATTAAATCCAAAAGTATGGCAAATTCAGTCTGTAGTTTATCCAAACAAACAATTTTTTTAAATTAAAACTTTTTTGTTCAGGTTACATTTGTTCCTCTTTTTTTCCCCCTATAACTCCCCTCCTCCCAGTTCCCGCCCCACCCTCCGCCCTCACTCCCCACCCACTGTCCTCATCCATAGGTGCACGATTTTTGTCCAGTTTCTTCCCGCATCTCCCATTCCCCTTTCCCCCCCAAGAATAGTCAGTCCATTCCCTTTCTATGTCCCTGATTCATTATAATCACCAGTTCATTCTGTACATCAGATTATTTATTCACTTGATTCTTAGATTCACTTGTTGATAGATGCATGTTTGTTGTTCACAATTTGTATCTTTACCTTTTTCTTCTTCCTCTTCTTAAAGGATACCTTTCAGCATTTCGTATAATACTGGTTTAGTGGTGATGAACTCCTTTAGCTTTTCCTTATCTGTGAAGCTCTTTATCTGACCTTCAATTCTGAATGATAGCTTTGCTGGATAAAGTAATCTTGGTTGTAGGTTCTTGGTATTCATCACTTTGAATATTTCTTGCCATTCCCTTCTGGCCTGCAAAGTTTCTGTTGAGAAATCAGCTGACAGTCGTATGGGTATTCCCTTGTAGGTAATTGAGTCTCTTTCTCTTGCTGCTTTTAAGATTCTCTCTTTGTCTTTTGCTCTTGGCATTTTAATTATGATGTGTCTTGGTGTGGTCCTCTTTGGATTCCTTTTGTTTGGGGTTCTCTGCGCTTCTTGGACCTGTAAGTCCATTTCTTTCACCAGGTGGGGGAAGTTTTCTGCCATTATTTCTTCAAATAGGTTTTCAATATCTTGCTGTCTCTCATCTTCTGGCACCCCTATTATTCTGATGTTTGTACGCTTGAAGCTGTCCCAGAGGCTCCTTACACTATCTTCGTATTTTCGGATTCTTTTTTCATTTTGCTTTTCCGGTTGGGTGTTTTTTGCTTCTTCGCATTTCAAATCTTTGGCTTGATTCTTGTGCTCCTCTGGTCTGCTATTGGGTGTCTGTATAATATTCTTTATTTCAGTCCGTGTATGCTTAATTTCTAGTTGGTTCTTTATCATAGCATCGAGGGTCTCATTAGTTTTCGTGACTCTCTCCTCAAGTTTATTGACAGCTTCTAGCACATTTTTGCAAGCCCTCAAAATTGCGATTTTTAGCTCTATATCCTCCATTTCTGTCATGTTTTTTTGTCTCCGCATTTTTTATGCTTTCTTGGTGCACCCCCTTGTGGTCTTTGTGTGCAGTCTTGTTCTAGTTAAGCCTTGATTGTTGTAGTTAATACTAGAGGGATTTGACCACCAGGCCGACTGGCTGTGAGAATCAGCTGTCTATCTCCATTTTTTTAAAAAAAAATATTTTCATTTACATTTTACATTGAACATTATTTTCCATTAGTTTCAGGTGTACAACATAGTGGTTAGGCTAGTGGTTCCCAACCTTTTTTGGCCATGCCCCACCTAAGCATCTCTAAAATCCTGTAACATATAATTCTAATTAATCAAAAAATGAACTCCTATTCATGTGGGGGAAGCCTAAAAGGCCATTAACTTGGTCTAAACAAGCTTCTGAAAAACATGGCATCCATGACAGAGAAAAATAAAAGAACTGAGGGAGATTAAAAAAATAATATGAAGTGATATGAAAAAATAGCAAGTAAAGTTTCAAAACATTTCAGAGAACTGAAATGCATAAATATGTCAATATATATTTATATACTGTATACGAGGCCTCTAGAACCGTAAGAAATGCAAAAAATCACTGTTAATAACTCATTCTTGAATTGAGTTATTAAAAATCAAACTGCCCCCCTGTGGAGCATGTGCCCCATGCTGGGAACCAATGCCCTAAGTGCTCCCAAGTATACAGAGTTGGTGACAGCCTGGAACATGAAAAGGTGCTATAGCAGCACTGGAGAAATAGCAGAGGTGTAAGGAAGGGGAGCCCACAGGAGAGAGTCCTCCACAATGTTTAACAGTCAAAGAGGACCTGCCCCTCCTTTCTGGGCTGGGCTTCCTTGTAAAGTGAGTTACCTTTGCGGTCTCTTGGATCCTACAAGCTGTGCTGATGTCTACTGAGTCACAACCCATCTTGCCTAACTCAGGCATCCTCAGTTAGCTTGTGGTTTCCATTTCTGATGGGAAATCTTCCCTGTGGCTCATTGCCCACCAGCTGCCAGTAGTATCGCTCCTCTATGAAAAGGTTCTCACACTTTTGTGTGAGCTGCCTGGCTGCCGGCCGCCATCTTGGCTGTCAGTTAATTTGCATATCTCCCTGATTAGCCAATGGGAAGGGTAGCGGTCGTACGCCAATTACCATGTTTCTCTTTTATTAGTGTAGACTAGAGGTCCAGTGCACCAATACATGCATGGGTGGGATCCCTAGGCCTGGCTGGCGATCGGGGCCATGGAGGCCACCGGAGGTTGGCCAGGGGGGAGGGGCCCAGGGAGGTTGGCTAGTAGGGGGTAGAGGGACTGCAGGAGGTTGGTGAGCTGGGGGGAGGGGCTGCAGGAGGCTGGCTGTGGGAAGGCACTGATGACCAGGGGGCAGCTCCTGCATTGAGCATCTGCCCCTGGTGGTCAGTGTGTGTCATAATGACCAGTCATTCCCAGTCATTCTGCTGTTAGGGTCAATTTGCATATTACCCTTTTATTATATAGGAGTGCCTGGCCAGCCTGGGTGAGGAGCTGATGGCTGTTTGCAGGCTAGCCAAGCCCCCCAGCGGGGACCCTCACCCCATGAGGGTGTGGCCATCCCGGGTGAGGGGCTGATGGCTGTTTGCAGGCTAGCCAAGCCCCCCAGCGGGGACCCTCACCCCATGAGGGTGTGGCCATCCCGGGTGAGGGGCTGATGGCTGTTTGCAGGCTAGCCAAGCCCCCCAGCGGGGACCCTCACCCCATGAGGGTGTGGCCATCCCGGGTGAGGGGCTGATGGCTGTTTGTAGGCTGACACAGCCCCCAGCCACCCAAGCTCCCAGTGGAGGCTGGCTGGAAGTAGGTATCTGGGATTTATTTGTCTTCTATAATTGAGAATTTGTTGCCATGAGCAGAGGCCACAGCAGGCTCAAGGCAGGCGGGAAGCTTGGCTTCCTCCATCGCCTGGGTAACCAAGCCTCCTCCTTGCTCCAGCTCCATGGCTTCCAGCCATCTTGGTTGGGTTAATTTGAATATAGTAGCTCTGATTGGCTGGTGGGCGTGGCTTGGGTCATAGCGAAGGTACGGTCAATTAGCATCTTTGTCTTTTATTAGTGTAGATTACTAGAGGCCCGGTGCACAAAATACGTGCACTCAGGGGGGCGTCTCTCAGCCTGGCCTGTGCCCTCTCACAGTCTGGGAGTCCTTGGGGAATGTCTGACTGACGACTTAGGCCCGCTCCCTATGGGGAACGGGCCTAAGCCGACAGTCAGACATCCTTAACACTGCCACAGAGGCAGGAGAGGCTCCTGCTACCACCGCTCTGCTTGCCAGCCATAAGCCCAGTTTCTGGATGAGCAGCAATACCCCTGTGGGAGTGCACTAACCACCAGGGGGCAGCTCCTGCATTGAGTGTCTGCCCCCTGTGTTCAGTGTGTGTCATAGTGACCAGTTGTTCAGCCATTCAGTCAATTTGCATATTTGCCTTTTATTATAGGAACAACTGTAAGCCTACTTTTACCCTACCTTGGATACACTTATATAATTTTACTAGAGGCCTGGTGCACAAAAATTTGTGCACTCGGGGGGCGGGGGGAAGGGGGTCGCTAGCCAAGCCCCCCAGCGGGGACCCTCACCCCATGAGGGTGTGGCCATCCCGGGTGAGGGGCTGATGGCTGTTTGTAGGCTGACACAGCCCCCAGCCACCCAAGCTCCCAGTGGAGGCTGGCTGGAAGTAGGTATCTGGGATTTATTTGTCTTCTATAATTGAGAATTTGTTGCCATGAGCAGAGGCCACAGCAGGCTCAAGGCAGGCGGGAAGCTTGGCTTCCTCCATCGCCTGGGTAACCAAGCCTCCTCCTTGCTCCAGCTCCATGGCTTCCAGCCATCTTGGTTGGGTTAATTTGAATATAGTAGCTCTGATTGGCTGGTGGGCGTGGCTTGGGTCATAGCGAAGGTACGGTCAATTAGCATCTTTGTCTTTTATTAGTGTAGATTACTAGAGGCCCGGTGCACAAAATACGTGCACTCAGGGGGGCGTCTCTCAGCCTGGCCTGTGCCCTCTCACAGTCTGGGAGTCCTTGGGGAATGTCTGACTGACGACTTAGGCCCGCTCCCTATGGGGAACGGGCCTAAGCCGACAGTCAGACATCCTTAACACTGCCACAGAGGCAGGAGAGGCTCCTGCTACCACCGCTCTGCTTGCCAGCCATAAGCCCAGTTTCTGGATGAGCAGCAATACCCCTGTGGGAGTGCACTAACCACCAGGGGGCAGCTCCTGCATTGAGTGTCTGCCCCCTGTGTTCAGTGTGTGTCATAGTGACCAGTTGTTCAGCCATTCAGTCAATTTGCATATTTGCCTTTTATTATAGGAACAACTGTAAGCCTACTTTTACCCTACCTTGGATACACTTATATAATTTTACTAGAGGCCTGGTGCACAAAAATTTGTGCACTCGGGGGGCGGGGGGAAGGGGGTCCCCCAGCCCAGCCTGTGCCCTATTGCAGTCTGGGACCCCTCGGGAGATAACGACCTGCTGGCTTAGGCCTGCTCCCGGGTGGCAGAGGGCAGGCCCAATCCCTAAGTGCAGCCCCTGGTCAGGCTCAGAGCAGGGCCGATTGGGG
>NW_005370000.1:37260-41082 GCF_000412655.1 Myotis brandtii
TGAGAGGCTGGCAAGTGAGGCGGGGAACGTTGGAGTCCGCAGCAAGCAAGCCTCATGCTCGCTTCAGTGCCTGGCTGCCGGCCGCCATCTTGGCTGACAGTTAATTTGCATATACTCACTGATTAGCCAATGAAAAGGGTAGCGGTCGTATGCTAATTACCATGTTTCTCTTTTATTAGTGTAGATTAATATTTTGCTCTACTGGCTCAAGTCTAACTCTTTTTGGGTGGCAGCGGGGGAAGGGGAAATCAACATTTTTAGCAAAACATAATAGTCCAGAAGAAAGAAAGAAAGCTGGGTCTTAAATTTTCACATATGCATTCTTGAAAGTAAATAAGGCCCTGGGCAGTTTGGCTCAGTGCATAGAGCGTCAGTCTGTTGACTGAAGGGTTGCGGGTTCAATTCCGGTCAAGGGCACATACCTTGGTTGCAGACCAATTGATGTGTCTCTCTCACATTGATGCTTTTCTCTCTGTGTCTCCCCCCTTCTTTCCACTCTCTCTAAAAATCATTGAGAAAGTATCCTCAAGTGAGGATTAACAAAACAAAAAAAGTAATAGGTGTTTCTGTAGCTAATCATATTTTCCTGGTTACTTCCCTTGTATTTTAACAGATGTATGAACATTTTTAAAAAATTTAACGACAATGTGTAATTTATCAGTATATACTGATGAGAATGTTATATCCATAAAATCTAAGAAAGAAATTGATCAAATTGGTATACTTGATCTTTGCACACTCAATGAAATGCATCTATAAAAAGACATTATCACCCTGACCGGTTTGGCTCAGTGGATAGAGCGTCGGCCTGCGGACTCAAGGGTCCCTGGTTCGATTCCGGCCAAGGGCATGTACCTTAGTTGTGGGCACATCTCCAGTCGGGGGTATGCAGGAGGAAGCTGATGGATGTTTCTCTCTCATCGATGTTTCTAACTCTCTATCCCTCTCCTTTCCTCTTTGTAAAAAATCAATAAAATATATATTTTTTAAAAAAGACATTATGATCCATTCCCACTTCATTTATTTTCATGGGATTTGAATGGCCAGTAGAACTGCAACATTTTTTGATATTTATACTATGTATTCAAACCCTAAATAGTTAGCAAGAACATAGGGAAGCTGTGTACATTTACTTAACACTAAAGGAATAAATACCCCTTAAATTCTCTAATTTTTATTTAATGTTATAGTTAACAATGATTCTTAAGTACTCCTTACACATAAAATATCTATAACTAGGGGCCCAGTGCATTAATTCGTGCATCTTGAAAAGATCTGTGGGCTGCAAGACTGTGGTGGGCAGAGGGGTGGGTCTCGGCCCATCCTCCATGCCCCTGCCCGGCCCCTCCTGCCACGATCCCTGGTAACCTTTCTGCTGGCATCCCGCTCCTGCTGCTGCTGCTCCCATGTGCTGACAGCACTGGCCCTGCTCACACCTGCTGATGGCATGGAGCAGTTGGGGCCAGCAGTAGGTGTGAGAGGCAGCTGCTGGCCCTGATTGCCCCTTAAGAGCAGGGGGAGGTGGAGAAGCCCTGAGGAGTGATGGGGCCAGCACCAGGTGCTGGCAGCAGGTGCGAACAGCGGTTCCAGTGTTGGCAGTGGGTGTGAGTGGGGCTGGCATTGGCAGCAGGTGCTAGATCTAGGCAGGACTGCAGCACACAGGAACAAAGAATTTTCAGTAACCACCAGAGGCTTGCCCCAATGACAGCGACTGGTGTCCCACCCCAACTTGGTCTGGCGCCCCCGCTCACCTGCTCCACCATCACGCAGCAGCTGACGCCCAACATGTGCCACACTCTCCCCCCTGCTGCCTAGGCCGACCATGTTCCGCGCATGCCACCTTGTGGTCAGGGACTGTCATAGCGACTGGTTGTTCAATTGTTCCGCTGTTTGGTCTATTTGCATATTAGGGTTTTATATATATATAGATAGTGATAATTGACCCAGTTTTTTTGTTTTTTTTAAATAATTGATTACATTTGCAATAAACTAACTTGGTATTACTGCATAAGCACTTGATTATAGTAATTTTATATCTTAATTGTACTTGATCAGACTTGGTTCTGACATACTATATGTTGAAATAATACAAAGCTGAATCTGGTTTTCCCACATATTAGACTCTTTTCATAGTCTTGATGCATAATTTTTCATAAAATGGGTATAAATATATATATATATTTCAGTATCTTTGTACTCTGCTGTGTAAAGCTGGTTAATGTCTTTATATATTTACTAGTGGCTCAGTGCACGAAATTCGTGCATGGGGGGGGGTTCCCCTCAGCCCATCTTGCACCAGCTCCAATCTGGGATCCCTCGGGGGATGTCCGACTGCCAGTTTAGGCCCAATCCCGGGGAACGGGCCTAAACAAGCAGTTGGATATCCCGCTCTCAATCCTTTACCGCTGGCTCCTAATCGCTCATCTGCCTGCCTGCCTGGTTGCCCCTAACTCCCCCCCCCTGCTGGCCTGATCACTCCTCACTGCCTCTGCATGCTGGCCTGATCACCCCTAACTGCCCCCGCTGCCAGCCAGGTCGCCCCCAACTTCCCCCTCCCTGCCAGCCTGGTCGCTCTTAATTCCCCTCCCCCCCACTGCTGGTCTGGTCACCTCTTAATGCCAGCCTGGTCACCCCTCATGGCCCCCCCACTTGCCTGGTCGCCCCATGCAGCCTGCTTCTTCAGTCATTTGGTCATCCCTCACTAACCCCCCTGCTGGCCTGGTCATAGGCAGCCACCTTGTGAGGGCGTGAGGGTTAATTTGCATATTATATCTTTATTATATAGGATATATAGATATATATAGAGAGAGACATTTCTGCATTTTTTCTCTGGTTTTTATTCCTTTTTTTGCCTTTCTATGAGTTACTCAAACATTATTTAGAATTTCACCTTGATTTATTTATATTTTGACAGCTATAGTAACATAAAATTAGCATTTCATAAAATTCAAACATGCAAACTGTACAAGTGAATTGTTTTAATACCTTCATAGAAATCTGCAATAATCACTACAGACAAGTTTTGAACATTTTCATTACCCTAAAAAAGAAACCTAGAACATTTTAGTAGTCACTCTTGTTTTCTCATCTCTCTAGCTCCACAGAACGACAAATCTACTTTCTGTCATTATATACTTTCTTACTCTTTCTATTTCATATTAATGGAATCAAAATTTATGCATTTTTTGTAAATGCAATCGTTTCTAACTCAGTGACTTCTTTTATTTTGCATAATGTTTTCAAAAGTTTATCCCTGTTTTAGCAGTTGTCAGAGCTTTACTCCTTTGTATTGCTGAATAATATTCCATTTGTGTATCCATTCATCAGTTGATAGACATTTGGTTTATTTATAGTTCTTGGTTATTATGAATAATGCTGTTATAAACATTGTTGTAAAATTTTATATATAAATGTATATGTTCATATATATATTTATATCTGGGAGTGGAATTGCTGGGTTGTGTGGTAGCTCTATGATTCCCATTTTGAGGATCTGCAAAACTGTTTCAAAATTGGCTGCACCATTTTACCATTTTACATCCCCCCAGCAGTGTTTGAGTATTTCAATATTTCCACATCCTCACCAGCACTTGACACCATCTGTGGTTTTATTTATTATAGCCATCTTATTATGTGCAAGATGATATCACATTGCATTTTTAAAACTATTTTCTGTACAACTTAATTGAGATAGCTTATCCTATCTAATAATAGACAAACATGGTAATTAACCATACCTCTGCTACGCTTCCCATTGGCTAATCATCAGGATATGCAAATTAACTGCCAACAAAGATGGTGGCCAGCAGCCACGCAGCTGAA
>NW_005370000.1:41172-41443 GCF_000412655.1 Myotis brandtii
GTTTCAACTATAGAAGCTAAACAAACCCCAGATACCTGCTTTCAGCCAGCCGGGGCCTCAGAGCTTAGAGCGGCAGTGATGGCAACAGAGTTTCAATTATAGATGCTAAACAAACCCGGATACCTGCTTTCAGCCAGCCGCAGCCTCAGAGGTGGGAGCGAGCAGGACAGCAACAATGTTTCAATTATAGAAGCCAAACAAATCCCAGATACCTGCTTTCAGCCAGCCATGGCCTCAGAGCTGGAGCCGGGCCTCAGAGCTGGAGCCGGCT
>NW_005370000.1:42066-50474 GCF_000412655.1 Myotis brandtii
TGTCTGATTGCCATCTTAGGCCCAATCCCTTGGGGAGCAGGCCTAAGCCAGCAAGTGGTCACCCCCGAGGGGTCCCAGACTGCGAGAGGGCACAGGCCGGGCTGAGGGACCCCCTACCCCCGAGTGCACAAATTTTTGTGCACTGAGCCTCTAGTATACCATAAAATTCACCCATTTAAAGTCTGCAATTCAGCCATGCCAGCATGGACAAAGAGGCTTCTTGGGCTGGGGCACTTATGTATGACAGAATCCCTCTGGCCTCTGCTGGATACTCACTTGGTTTCTTTAGGAAAGTAGGAGTTTCAAGTTCCTGGGGAAGGGAGAGCAAGAGAAGCGACTTTCTTGAATGAGCCCTTTATTGTGACTAGGATCCCCACTGTAGGTATAGAGGAGGAGGGCTTCAGACCAGTGGGGATGAAGAGACACCCCAGGATGAATTGCTCCTCTGCCTGCTTCTGCCAGTCCTTTCTGGTGTCTCTGGATGAGAAAGGGTTGTCAGGCTCACAGTCATAAAGACTTCCTAGATAAGCCCTGGAAACACCTCAGGATCTCTCAGTGTGTGGAAAGATGTATTAGGCCCTATGGTGAAGAGCACTTCCTTTGGCCACTTATTTTTAGCCAATCTATCCCCCTTGCTTGTGGTGCAAGGCTCACCTGGTGTTCTTGGCAGGGCTGCCATCCATTAGGGAGTTGGAATGAACCTACTTGAACTGCCTTCTTTTGCTAGGTTTCCAGCCAGAAAATTCTGGCTTAGGTTCACTTTCTGCTATTAAATGGGACAGATGCAATGTGTCCTGCCTCTGTGTTTTTTCTCTAGTCCTGGAGTCATGACCAATCTTCCTACTTCATATCACCTTTCGGAATTCTCCTCTGGTTGCTTCCTGTTATTTCCAGGGTTTATATTTGTACTTGGCAGGCAGGTGTATCTATACCATCTTGACTGGACCAGAGGCCTTTAAACTAATATTTTAAAATTATATTTATTAATTGAAAATAAAAATGAGACAAAAAAGGATTTGCATTTGTTAGGGTAGAGCAGGAATGGAAAGTTATCATTTAATGGGTATGGAGTTTCATTTTGGGAAGATAAAAAACTTCTAAAGATGGATGGTAGTGATGGTCACACAACAATGTGACCATACTTAATGCCACTGAACTTACACTTAAAAGTGGTTAATGTGGCCCAACCAGTATGGCTCGGTGGTTGAGTGTCGACCTATGAAAGGGGAAGTCATGGTTCTATTCTTAGTTGGGGCACATGCACGGGTTGTGGGCTCAATCCCCAATGTGTGAGGTATGCAGGAGGCCCACGTTGATGTTCCTCTCTCTCTTTCCCGTTCCCTTCCTCTCTGAAATCAAGAAAAATATTTTTTTAAAAACTTATAAAAATGGTTAATATGGTAAATTTTAGATGATGTATATTTTACCTGAATATAAATAACAATAATAAAATATTTTATAAATAACATAAATAATATATTTTAATGAAAAAAGCTACTATCTTTTTCAAGACAAAAAGTAGTAGGTGGCATGTTTTACATTTTTGTAAATTTTAGAAAACACAAGAATATAAAGGCACATATTTTATTACCTGTCAGAGTAATGCAGTCACCATACATCATATAGTTACTAGAAAGCACCAGTCTACATTTGTAAGAGAATGGCAATGAAAAAGGAAAATAATATCTTATTTCAAGATAATTTTGACCTCCAGGAGTTCCTAAAAGAATCTCAGGGTCCCTCCACATTTCCCCAGATCATACTCCAAGAACCTACATTTTAGTCTAATCGACACTTGGACTGGTTGGATCCACAGTTGAAAATTGTAGTGAAGGTTCTACTGCCCAGAGTGACTATGCAAAATGGACAAAATGAGAAACTTAAAGGTGGGTCTTAGTAAAGTTTTTATTTGTATTTTACACAAATTGTTCAGAATACAAAAGAAACCAAATTAAACAAATAATAGCAGATCATGGCTCAAATTCTAATTTTAAAAGAAGATTTAGTGAAAGTTTTCTAATTCATAATAGAATAATTTAGTATAGAATTTTGTAGGGATAACTAATCAAAATTTATTTTACTTGTGTATCTATGGTGGTCTTTTGGCTCCATTAACAGGGTGCCTAACATCTCCCAAGCAGCCATCTAAAGATTCGTTATGCTCTTCATTAGAATAATACAGATAAACTCTAGAAATATAATTTATCTCAAAAAAGTACAGTGTTTCTCATCAAAACCTTAAGCCAAAAAAAAGTAATTTTAAGTTAATGTTATGAATAAGGAAGAAAATTGTGTTAGTAAAGTGGTTGGAATGCTTTACTAAAACTGGAGTTTTATTTTAATTAATTCTAACTGATGAACTGCATAATGTGAAAAGGAATTTTAGAAATTATAGTATTAACATTTATGAGGACAGATAATATTAAAGGTTGCCTATTCAGACATGTATAAAAAAGTGAAATCATTTGTATGTCATCTGGAGATTGAATAGGATAGATACCACCAAGAAAAGGGGGGAAAAAGACAACTAATTTAACTGTTGCCTTTCATTGTGAATGATCTGCTATTTCAGGGAAATTTGTAGCTATTATTATTCTAGAAAATATTAATTCACCCCTCTCTGATCTATGCTAACTAATTGCAGAGATACACAGTAAGTCCTCACTTAACAAATAGGTTCTCAGAAACTGAAACTTTAAATAAAACAACGCATAAGGAAACTAATTTTACCATAAGCTAATTGATATAAACAAGAATTAAGTTCCTACAGCATATTTTTTATCACAAAAACATTACCAAACTTCTAAAGACTCAAAGCACTTCTAATATTAAACTTTGAAAGAACTGTGAGCTATACATACACTTTCATTGTGAATGATCTGCTATTTCAGGGAAATTTGTAGCTATTATTATTCTAGAAAATATTCATTCACCCCTCTCTGATCTTAAGAAAGTTAAATAAAAACAAGTAAGATTATTTTCCAACCTGTTTATTTCAGTTCAGAATCTACAGTGGCTGGAGTCTATCCCAGAGTTCAGGACACAAGGTGGGCTCCCATACTGGACAGAGCACCCTTTCATCATAGGCTTACTCACACATAGGCCCCCACTCACTCAGACTGAGTCAATACAGTTATGCCAATTAACAAATGTATACATCTTTGGGATGTGGGAGGAAATCAGAGTACAGGGAAAAACACACACACACAAGGAGAGAACATGCAAATTTTATACAGAGAGGTGTTCCGGGCAGGGAAGCAATTTTTCCCCATCAACATTATACAAAAACTAGTGGCCCAGGCACGAAATTCGTGCACAGAGGGGGGAGGTTCCCTCAGCCCAGCCTCCACCCTCTTCAATCAGGGACCCCTTGGGGGGTATCTGAATGCCATTTTAGGCCCTATCCCTACAGGCATCCCACAGGGATTGGGCCTAAACTGGCAGCTGGACATCCCTCCCTCAATATGGGAGAGCTGGCTCCTAACTGCTCACCTGCCTTCCTGCCTGATTGCCCCTAACTGCCACTGCCTGCCTGTCTGATAATCCCTAACCTCTTTGCCTGCCTGCTTAATCGCCCCTAACTGCCCTCCCCTGCTGGCCTGATCTTGCATCCAACTGTCCTCCCCTGCCAGCCTGGTTGCCCCCATCTGCCCTCCCCTGCTGGCCAGATCTCACCCCCAATGGCCCTCCCCTGCCAGATTGATCGCCCCTAACTGCCTCTGCCTGCCAGCCTGGTTGCTCCCAACTGCCCTCCCCTGCCAGCCTGATCGCCCCTAACTGCCTCTGCCTCGGCCCCCACCACCATGGCTTTGTCTGGAACGAAGTTGGACATCAGGAAGATGGCCAGTCGACCCGGTCTAATTAGCATATTACCCTTTTATTATTATAGACTAGAGGCCCGGCAGCTGGTCACACCCCCTTCAGGGTGGGGGTCCCCACTGGGGTGCCTGGCCAGCCTGGATGAGGGGATGATGGCTGTTTGCAGCTGGTCACACCCCCTTCAGGGTGGGGGTCCCCACTGGGGTGCCTGGCCAGCCTGGATGAGGGGATGATGGCTGTTTGCAGCTGGTCACACCCCCTTCAGGGTGGGGGTCCCCACTGGGGTGCCTGGCCAGCCTGGATGAGGGGATGATGGCTGTTTGCAGCTGGTCACACCCCCTTCAGGGTGGGGGTCCCCACTGGGGTGCCTGGCCAGCCTGGATGAGGGGATGATGGCTGTTTGCAGCTGGTCACACCCCCTTCAGGGTGGGGGTCCCCACTGGGGTGCCTGGCCAGCCTGGATGAGGGGATGATGGCTGTTTGCAGCTGGTCACACCCCCTTCAGGGTGGGGGTCCCCACTGGGGTGCCTGGCCAGCCTGGATGAGGGGATGATGGCTGTTTGCAGCTGGTCACACCCCCTTCAGGGTGGGGGTCCCCACTGGGGTGCCTGGCCAGCCTGGATGAGGGGATGATGGCTGTTTGCAGCTGGTCACACCCCCTTCAGGGTGGGGGTCCCCACTGGGGTGCCTGGCCAGCCTGGATGAGGGGATGATGGCTGTTTGCAGCTGGTCACACCCCCTTCAGGGTGGGGGTCCCCACTGGGGTGCCTGGCCAGCCTGGATGAGGGGATGATGGCTGTTTGCAGCTGGTCACACCCCCTTCAGGGTGGGGGTCCCCACTGGGGTGCCTGGCCAGCCTGGATGAGGGGATGATGGCTGTTTGCAGCTGGTCACACCCCCTTCAGGGTGGGGGTCCCCACTGGGGTGCCTGGCCAGCCTGGATGAGGGGATGATGGCTGTTTGCAGCTGGTCACACCCCCTTCAGGGTGGGGGTCCCCACTGGGGTGCCTGGCCAGCCTGGATGAGGGGATGATGGCTGTTTGCAGCTGGTCACACACCCTTCAGGGTGGGGGTCCCCACTGGGGTGCCTGGCCAGTCTGGGTGAGGGGCTGAGGGCTGCTTTCAGGCTGGCGGTTGTTGACTGAAGCTCCCAACCGCTCCTTTTTTTTCTCTTTTTTTTATTTTATTCTGGGCCAGCTTTAGCTCTGGCTCTAGCTGTGAGGCTTCCGCTGCTGAAAGCTGGTATCTGGTTTGTTTGCCGTTCTATAATCGAAACAATGTATAACTTCAGCTCTGAGATCCCGGCAGGCTGAAAGCTGGTTTCTGGGCTTTTGTTTAGCTTCTACATTTGCAACATAGTACATAGTTGCTTAGAGTTGCAACTCAGAGGCCGGCAAGTCAGGCGGGGAACATTGGAGTCTGCAGTCACTGGAGCAAGCGAGCCTCCCTGCTTGCTTCCAGCTGCCTGGCTGCCGGCCACCATCTTGGCTGACAGTTAATTTGCATAAGGATATGCTGATTAGCCAATGGGAAGGGTAGAGGTCGTACGCCAATTACCATGTTTCTCTTTTATTAGTGTAGATAGATTATATAGGATAAGATTGCTTAAATGGGGGGGGGGCATTTTTCATCAGGAGGAGATGCTCTTGGCAGACAAAAATACATAATCCCTATATCTGGACTGATAGCCAGCCATATGCACTATACTGCCAAACCAGTCATTAAAAAATTGAACTGCTTTCTTACACCTTACACCAAACAGCTGTTGCCCTTAAACCTTCCCCCTCAGCTCTCACCTTAGGTTCTGCCTTCGTAGTTCACCCAGATTAGGTCTGATTGGTCGGTTTCTGTGCCAGTCAGCATCAGAAGCTCCTTCTCCTAGTTAGCCGTTGGCTCCTCGCAGTTCACCCAGATTTGGTTCTGATTGGTCAGTTTCTATGCCAGTCAGCATCTCTGGGCCTATATCTGGGCCTGATCAGAGAGGTGGGGCTGACAAGCAGTCACCCCAGGCTGCTGGCGATTGGGCTGAACTGCTGATCAGCCCTTGCCTCTCTCTCTCTCTCTCTCTCTCTGGGCCTCTCCAGCAGCCTGGGGTGGCTGCTGATCAGCCTTGCCTCTCTCTCTCTCCAAGAGGTCAGTAGTTCAGCCCGCTCGCCAGTCCCCTCCCACCCGAGCAGGCTGTGTGCACAGCCTGGCGTTCAGTCGAGCCTTCAAGTCATTTGGGACGTTACGGACCCTGGCTCTTTATATATAGAGATAGTAAGAATAAATGCAGAATTCTCAGTTTGTCTCTTTTTTCTCAATGAAACACCTACTTATTTTAGGACATTTACAACTTTGAGGTGAAAGTAATGGTAACAAAAGTAAAAAAAGATTCTCAAAAAATTTTTGTAGCTGCTCTACATAATTTAAAGTTTCTTGAACCACACAAATAATTTATTTCATGGAAGCTCAAAGGCACTATAGATAAGATGGCACAGCCTTTGTTTATGACAGTTGGTGAATTTTGGAAATAGAAGAAGCTGATTAAAATGCATGATTAGAAACACATAAAGGTAATATTCAAGAAGGGGAGAAAGTTGCCCTGGCCAGCGTCACTCAGTGGTAGAGCATTGGCCTGTGCATTGAATCAAGGTTCGATTCCAGATCAAGGCCACATATCTGGGTTGCAGGTTTGGTTCCCACCCCCAGTCGGGGTGCATGTGGGAGGCAACCAATTGATGTGTCTATCTCACATTGACGTTTCTCTCTCTCTTCCTCCTCTCTCTTTCTCTTTTCCCCTTCTTCCTCCCTTCTGATCTCTCTAGAAATAAGTGTGTGTGTGTGTGGGGGTGGGGGGGGGGGGGGGGGGGGAAAATATCCTCACTCCTTAGGTGAGGAGTAAGGAAAAAAAAAAAGAAAGGGAGAAAGTAATTTTCTCACCCCAGAGACTTGTGAGCTTAATGTTACTATTGGTCAAGATTCTTGAAAGAAGTAAGATTATTAATTACAAAATAACTAATAAGAGCCAGTGCAGGTTCACAAAAGGTAACTTACAGAAAGGTAAATGAATGTCATATTTAGATACTACTATTAGAATATATAAACACTCATTTCTCATCTTATATTCATGTTATCTATACTGTATAATGCTTCAAATTATAAAACAGATTAAATGAATTTTTATGTTAAATATAATTTTTTTGTGTTTTTAAGATAGTCATCCCATAGAAAGTACTTAACCATGGTATTTTAAGACATATAACTGAAATTCAGATTGAATACAATGGTGCATATTTTTATTTTGTGATAAACAGTATTGTCACCCCTCCAAAAATATTCATGTTCTAATCCCCAGACTTGTGAATATTTTGGCTTACATAGAAATAATAAATTTGCAGGTACAATTAAGAATCTTGAGATACAGTGATTATTTCTAGATTATCTGAGTGGGCCTGGTATAATTATTAGTTTCTATAAGAGGAAGATAGAAGGTCAGACAGAAGTGAAGATCTTTTGCTTGTGGTTTTGAAGCTAGAGGAAGGGCATAAGCTAAGGATTGCAATAAGCTTCTGATAGCTGTAAAAGGCAAGGAAAAAGATTATCCCTGGAAACTTCCAAAAGGAGAGCATTTTTACCAAAAATGTGACTATAGACATTTGACTCTAAGAAAATAAATTAGTGTTTCAAGTCAACAATGAATCTCATATTTGACTGTGGTCCCCTAAGATTATAATGAAGCTGAATTTCCTGTAAGAAATGGCAGAATATGTGGATCAGGAGTTCTTTTTCCTTTGATGGAAGCAATATCTGTGGGGCTCAGTAACAGATTTCCTTTCACTCAAAGCACCCCAATTTTATATGCACAGATTGTATCCAAATCAGTCAGCCACAAATCTGTTTCTGCACAAAGGAGATTGTCCCCCCAGAGCTACATATTCAGTGGCACTACAGCTTTCCCAGATCTAACTTGATGGTCTTCAGAGTACATTGCTGTTAATTCTTTTTTGAGGACCTAAGATCCTCTATGAACACCCAGATCCATAGGAGATATTTTAACAATTTTAATAAAAGCTGTCTACCTGAGGATATGTTTTATTTTTATTTTTTTAATTCTCATGCTAGGGTGAGAGTATATATATATATATATATACACACACACACACTGAGTGGCCAGATTATTATGACTACCTGACGTTTGTAGGCAAATTAGCCATACACTGCATCGTATGGGATATGGAAGCCGAAGGCCTGTTTGAACACCTTTGCTGTCTGCAGTTACCAAGATAAAACGTCTCCAATTCGCACAGGAACACAAGGATTGGACAGTGGCGCATTGGAAAAAAGTCATGTGGTCTGATGAATCACGTTTCCAGTTGCATCATGCAGATAGCAGAATGAGAATTTGGCGGAAACAGCATGAAAGCATGCACCCCACATGCATGAGTACAACCCTTCAAGCTGGTGGGGACAGTGTTATGGTTTGGGGCATGTTTTCCTGGCATGATTTGGGCCCTTTAATTCATGTGGAACAACATCTGAATAGCACAACATACCTAAGTATCATTGCTGATCAAGTTCATCCTATCATGTTGATGGCGTATCCCAAT
>NW_005370000.1:50582-74405 GCF_000412655.1 Myotis brandtii
CAGGCATGGTGTCAGATTCCTCACATCACCTTTCAACATCTCGTGGAGTCAATGCCAAGAAGAATTGCCGCAGTATTGAAGGCAAAAGGTGGCCCAACAAAGTACTGAAGGGGTGGTCATAATAATCTGGCCACTCACGTTCAAATATATCCCTCGTTCAAAGGCTGTTAAATTGTGTTGTTTACCCATATCTTCAGAAAAAAATCACTTTTACTGTTGTGGTAAACAACCTGCTTCCCTATTTATAATGGTCTGGCCCTCTAGCAAGTTCAGCGCAAAATTATAGCTAATTTATCTACAAACGTCAGGTGGTCATAATAATCTGGCCACTCAGTGTGAATTTTAGAGAGAAGAAGGAAGAGAGAGGAGCATCAATGTGAGAGGGAAACATTGATACCTTGCCTCCCAGACGTGCCCTGACAGGAGATTGAACCCACAGCGTATGTATGTGCCCTAACTAGGAATCAAACCCACAACTTTCTGATGTATGGGACGACACTTCAACCAACTGAGCCACCAAGCTAGGGTGCATAAATAAGTTCTATATATTCCATTAATTCAATGCCAAAGAGATCCTTTTGCACATTACTAGATTTAACATTTAAAATTCAGTAATGAAGAAAGAGGATTAAAATTCATATAAGGCATAAAGAATATAATGCAAATGGTGAAAGTAAATCCTAACTTTTCAATAATTACATTAATGTTAAATGAATTATTTGCTCCAATCCGAAGTCAGTAATTGGCAGAATTGATAACAATAAAAAAAAGAAAAAAAATGATCCAACTATATGGTCTGTAAAAGACAAAGATTCAATTCAAAGACACAAGCATATTGAACGATGAAAAAAGGTATGCCATGCAAACCATAAACAAAAGATAGCTAGAGTGGCTATAACAATATCAGAAAAATATAAATTTTAAAATAAAAATTGATTCTAGGGACAAAGGACATTTAAAAATGATAAAAGTTTCAATCACTGAAGGCAAGTCACAAAAGAGCCGTATAATACATGAAGCAAAAACTGACAAAATAAAGAGGAACTTACATAAATTGTACTTATAAATACTAGTTGGAGACTCCAATACTCCATTTCCAATAACATGTAGAATTGTTGAGGAGAAACTCAACAGGAAATAGAAGACTTGAAAAACTCTATTAACTAATCAGACCTAACTGACATAAATAGTATATTCAACAACAGCAGAATAAATACTTTTCTAAAAGGGTCATGAAATATTTTCCAGGACATATTTGTTTTTATTTTAAAAAGCATCAATTTATTTAAAATATTTGAAATAATAAAATCATACAAAGTATATTCTCCAATGACAAAATAAATAAAATATGTTAAAAAAATAGAAGAGTCCAGCCAGGGTGTCTCAGTGGTTGAGCACTGAGCTATGAACCAGAAGGTCAGGGTTCAATTCCTGGTCTGTGTTATGCCCAGAGTTCGGGGTCCCCAAAAATCAACCACCAAGGAGCCTCTTCCAATGCAAGAGCAAAGAGTCTTTATTCAAACCCGGGTTTGGCTCCCAGCATCCTTACCGACGCAGAGGTGAGACGAGAGAGCGAGTCCCAGGAGAACAAAGGTTATATAGGGCTAGTCATTCTGGTGGGCTTAGGTAAGTGATGTGGGTTACAGAGATTGGTCACTCTGGTCAGGGTTTTTCAGCAGGGTCTTACAGCACAAAGGTCAGGAAGTGACCAACACATTCTGAGGTTTAAGCCACCCCCCACTATTTCCTGATTGGTCAACAGTGACGCATAGGGAGCATCCTGTGGTATAGCCTTATTAGGACCTTAGCTGCATTCCTGGAGCTTCATTGGTCCACTCAGGCGGTGGCTGAGGGAGTTAGGATATTACTGGCATTCCTGTGGTCACTCTCAGAGAGGGGAGGGGGTTTAGCCTGAGGGCCCAGCCCTACAAGATAAGATGCAGGAGAGTTCGTTTCTGCTTTGTCCTTTCAGTCTGGAGACATACCCAGGTTGCAGGCTCTATCCCTAGAAGAGGGCATGCAGGAGGCAGCCAATCAATGATTCTTTCTCATCATTGTGTTTTTATTTATCTTTCCCCATCCCTTCCTTTCTGAAATCAATAAAATATATTTTTTTAAAAAAGAGAAGAGATTCTAAAGTGATGGCATAGTAAGTGGAAGCTACACTGATACTGTCAGGACCAATCTGGGAAAACAATTAAAATACAGAAAAACCATCCTGAAAAATCAACTGAAGTCTAGCTGAAGAGAACCCTGATAACTAAGGATGGAAAGTGAAAATTGCATTTGGACTGGTAGGAACTGTGGAGGTGCAAAAGGACTGGCTAGAGTAGCTGAAGTTCCAGAACACTTCTCACTCCAATATGTGGTCATAGAGAGAAATCTTGGCTGTGGGGAGTTACCACTGAGAACTCTGGGGTCTAAACCCTAATCTTGGCTCTCCAGCCCAAAGCACGAGAACTGAGAAAGGTATCCACATAATATCAGCCTATGAAAAGCAGCAGGGTTGCTGTCTGCCAGGGGAGACAGTTGGAAATGCAGGCACACTCTTAAAGGGACAATGCACAAAATTTCATTTACAACCACTCACCCTTGATTCTGGCAGAGGGAGGGCAGAGGGACTGGAGATGTGGGAGCAGAAGCAAGTATTGGGACTTCTCAGGTTGGAGTTCAGAGGGCAGCCACCCCAGTTTCCTGTGCTGAGTCATTCCCTCATGCTGTATAGGAAATCTTTCTCCAGCAGACCTTTCCTATCCAGGCTGTTTTGGCCTGGAGGTTAGAAGTTGTGCTACCCTATTGGAACACTTCTCACTCCAATATGTGGTCCATAGCCTGAGGCTAATATAGTCTGAATGTCAATGGGCCTATAGGCAGAGGTGGGTCTCTGGAGGCTTTGAGTCTTTGTCTGAATTAATGCTGGTACAGGGCTAGGAAAACCAGACCCTGGTGCATATCTTGGCTCTTTCCAAAAACACCCAGCCCCAGCAGAGGGGGCCGCAAGCTGTGAATTGCTGATAGCTCCAAACAGGGTACTCAAGGCCAATCACAAACAGCTTCTGATATTGCCCTGCACTAGAGATGGGGAATCATAGCAAATCTACCTAATACACAGAGACAAACATCCAAAATACGCAGTCAAAATGGGGAGAAAAAAACGAACACAAAAAATACACACAAAAACAAACAAAAAACAAGCCCCAAATGAAAGAACAAGAGAATTCTCCAGAAGAAGAGAGGTAATTAAAATGGAGATAAGAAATTTATCAGACATAGAGTTCAGAACAAATGATGTCAAAGATGCTCAACAGCATGAGAAGATATAGTAACTATGAAGAAAAATATAGCACTAATAAAGAACACAGAGGAAGGAATACACAGCAGATTAGGGAAAGCTGAGGATCAGATCAGTGAATTAGAAGACAGGGTAGAAAAAACTCACTCAATCAGAGAACCAAAAAGAATAAAAAATTAAAAAACAAGAGGACAGCTTAAAGGAGCTGTGGGACAATATTAAACATAACAATAGTCACATAATAGAAGGGGAAGAAAGTGAATAAAGGATAGAGAACATGTTTGAAGAAAAAATGGTGAAAACTTCCCTAATCTGAAGAAGGAAAAAAATCGAAAAAGTCCAGGAAGTACAGAGTCCCAAGAAAGAAGAATCCAAACAGGCCCACATCCACCCACATTATAATTTAAATGCCAAAAATTAAAGACAAAGAGAGAATCTTAAAGGAAGCAAGAGAAAAGCAATTTGTTACCTACAAAGGAGATCCCATAAGGCTGTCAGCTAATTTCTCATCAGAAACAATACAGGGTAGAAGGGAATGGCATGAATTATTCAAGAGACAAGAATCTGAAAAAAGGAGTACTCTATCCAGTAAGGCTATAATTCAAAACAATTGGTGAAATAAAGAACTTCCCTGACAAAAATAATAATAATAACTAAATAAAATAAAATAAAATAAAATAAAATAAAAAGGCTAAAGGAGTTTATCACCACCAAACCATCATTGCAAGAAATGTTAAAGGAACTAAAATAAGAAAAGAGAAAAAGAAACACAGACATAAGGAATAAAAATTACAATAAATAACTACCTATCAATAATAATCTTAAATGTAAATGAATTAAATGCTCCATTCAAAAGACAAAGGGCAGCTAAAAGGATAAGAAAACATGACCCAACTATATGCTGTCTGCAAGAGACCCACCTCAGAACAAAAGACTCACACAGGATGAGAGTGAAGGGTTGGAAAATATTGTTCATGCAAATGGAAAAAAAAAAGTGGGGTAGATTCTGAGATCTGGAAAAATAGACTTCAAAATGTAGGCCATCACAAAAGACAATAAAGGTCACTACATAATATTAAAGGGATTGATCCAACAAGAGGATATATAACCCTGATAAACATATGCAACCAATATAGGCACACCTAAATATATATTAAAAAATCTCTGGAGGACTTTAAGGGATAGATCAATAGTAATACACTAATAGTAGGGGACTTTCAAAATCATGCTGACTATACTGGATAGATCTTTCAGACCACAAATTAAGAAGAAAAGAGACTCTAAATGATACACTTGATCAGATGGATTTAATTGACAGTTATAGAACATTTCACCACAAAGCTGAAGAATACACATTATTCTCAAGTACACATGGGTCATTCTCAAAGATAGACCACATGTCAGGACACAAAACAAGTCTCTACAAGTTTAAGAAGATTGAAATCATATGAAACTCCTTGGATCACAATGGAACAAAATTAGAAATCAACGATAGTAAAAACACTAAAAAACATTAAAAGACATGGAGGCTAAATAGCATGTTGTTAAATGATAAATGGGTTACCAATGAGATCAATCCTATATAATAAAGAGGTAATATGCAAATTGACCATCACTCTAACACACAAGATGGCTGCCCCCATGTGGACACAAGATGGCCACCACAAGATGGCCAGGGAAGGCAGTAGTGGGAAATCAGGCAAGCAGGGGAGGGCAGTTGGGAGGGACCAGGCCTTCAGGAGAGGGCAGTTAGGGGTGACCAGGCCAGTAGGGGAGGGAAGTTAGGGGTGACCGGGCCAGCAGGGGAGAGCAGTTGGGGGCGACCAGACCTACAGGGGAAGATAGTTAGGGGCAATCAGGCCTGCAGGGTACCAGTTAGACATTGATCAGGCTGGCAGGGGAGTGGTTATGGGGTGATCATGTTGGCAGGCAGAAGCGGTTAGGGGCAATCAGGCAGGCAGGCAGGCGAATGCTTGGGAGCCAGCAGTCTTGGATTGTGAGAGGGATGTCCAACTGCCCAATAGGGCCTAAATGGGCAGTCGGATATCCCTTGAGGGGTCCCATATTGGAGAGAGTGCAGGCTGGGCTGAGGGACACACACCCCCCATGCACGAATTTCATGCACCGAGCCTCTAGTAAAGAAATAAAAAAACTTCCTGGAAACAAATGAAAATGTACATACAACAACCCAAAATCTCTGGGACACAGTGACAGCAGTCCTGAGAAGGAAGTTCATAGCACTACAGGCCTACCTCAAAATATAAGAAAAAATCAACACTAAACTATCTAACCCTACAACCTAAATAACTAGAAAGAGAACAAAAAAGAAAAGTCCAGAGTAAGTACCAGGAAGTTAATAATAAAGATTAGAGCAAAAATAAGTGACATAAATGTTAAAAAAAATACAAAAATTTAATGAAACCAAGAGCTGTTGTTTAGAAAAGTTAAACAAGATTGATGAACTGTTAGCCAGACTCATCAAGAAATAGAGAGGACCTAAATAAATAAAATCAGAAATGAAAGTGGTGAAGTAATAGCTGACATGACAAAAATTCAAGATATTGTAAGAAAATACTATGAACAACTATATACAAACAAGGTGGAAAATGTGGAAGAAATGGACACATTAAAAAAAATACAATTTTCCAAAATGGAATAAGAAAGAATCAGAAAACCTGAATAGACAAATAACAACTTAGGAAATTGAAGTAGAAAAACAAACAAACAAAAGACAAACAAACAAACAAAAAACCTCCCAGCAAACAGAAACCCGGGTCCAGATGGCTTCACAGGGGAGTTTTACCAAACCTTCAAAGAACAACTAACATCTATCCTCCTCAAACTATTGCAAAAAAATTCAAAAAGAAGGAACACTTCTGAGTGCTTTTTATGAAGCCAGCTTTATTGTAATTCCCAAGCCAGATTGAGACACTGAAAAGAAAGGTCAGTATCTCTGATGAACATAGATGCTAAAATACTCAACAAAATATTAGCAAGTAGGATCCAGCAATATATTAGATCATACACCATGACCAAGTGGGATTTATTCCAGGGATGCAAGGCTGGTACAATATGTGCAAATAAATAAACGTGATACATTACATAAAGGAATTAAAAGACAAAAATCACATAATCATATCAATAGATGAAGAAAAAGCATTCAAAAAAATCCAAAATCCTTTTTTTTAAATAAAAAAATCTCAGCAAAGTTGGAATAAAGGGATCATAACTCAACATAATGAAGGCCATATATAACAAACCTACAGCCAACATCAATGGCAAATATTAAAATAATTTCTCCTAAGAACAGGAGCAAGACAGGGGTGTCTGCTTTCCACATTTTTATTCACCATTGCACTAGAAGTGCTAGCCACTGCAATCATACAAGAAGAAATAAATGGCATCCAAATTGGAAAGGAGAAAGTAAAACTCTCATTATTCATAGATGACATAATATTGTATATAGAAAACTCCAAAGACTCCACCAATAAACTACTAGATTTAATAAAGAAGTATAGCAATATAGCAGGATACAAAATTAACACCCAGAAATTGATGCTTTTTTATACACCAATACTGAATTATCAGAAAGAGCAACTAAACAAACAATCCCAATTACCATTGAAACAAAAAATTAAGGCCCTTGGGAATAAACTTAACCAAGGAGGTAAAAGACTTGTACTCAGAAAACTATAGGAATTTGAAAAAATTGATAGAGGAACATTTAAACAAGTGAAAGAATATACCGTGTTCAGGGATTGGTAGAATTAACATCCTTAAAATATCCATACTACACAAAGCAATCTTACAGATTCAATGCAATCCCTATTAAAATACAAATGTCATATTTCACAGATCTAGATAAAATACTCCAAAAATGTATATGGGAAAAAAAGTGAATAGCTGAAGCAATCTTGAGAAAGAACAACAAATTTGGAGAGATCACAATACCAGATGTCAAATTACACTACAAAGCCACTGTAATCAATACATCTTGGTACTGGCACAATAATTGCCATATAGATAAATGGAACAGAACGGAGATCCCAGAAATTGACCCGAGCCATCATGCTCAATTAATATTTGACAAAGGATGCAAGAGCATACAATGAAGTCAAAACAGCTTCTTCAATTAATGGTGTTGGGAAAATTGGATACATACATGCAAAAAAAGTGAAACTAGACCACCAATTTATACCATACACAATAATAAACTCAAAAGAGATAAAATACTTAAATGTAAGATTTAAAACCATAAAAATCCTAGAACAAACCTTAGGCAGCAAAATCTCAGATATCTCTCATAGTGCTATGTTTAGGGAAACATATCCTAGGACAAAGGAAACTAAGGAGAAATTAAACAAATGTGACTACATCAAAATAAAAAGCTTATGCACAGAAACAATCAACAAAATGAAAAGGGAGCTGACTGTAAATGAGAACATATTTGTCAATGATACATATGATAAAAAGTTAACAACCAAAATATATAAGAAACTCATACAACTTACCAAAAGGAAGAAAAACTATCCAATTAAAAAAAATGTGCAAAGGACCTAAATAGACACTTCTCTAAAGCATAAATATACAAACTGCCAAGAAGCATATAAAAAAATGCTCAAAGTGACTGATAAGAAAGATGTAAATGACAATGAGGTATTACCTCACACCTGTCAGAATGGCTATCATCAACAAATGACAAGTGGTGAAGATGGGTAGAAAATACCCTAATACACTGCTGGTGGGAATGCACACTGGTACAGCCATTATGTAAAACAGTAAGGAGTTTCTTTAAAAAATTAAATATGGAACTTCCATTTGACTCAGTGATCCCACTTCTAGGAATATATCCTAAGATACCCAAAACACCAATCAGAAAGAATGTATGCACCCCTATGTTCATAGCATCACAATTTACACTAGCAAAGAACTAGAAATAGCCCAAGTGCCCATCAGTAGATGAGTGGATAAAATGTAGTGGTACATATACACCATGAAATACTATGGAGCAGTAAAAAAGAAGTATCTCTTACGTTTTGAGACAGCATGGAGGGACCTGGAGAGTATTATGCTAAGCAAAATAAGCCCATAAGAGAAAAACAAGTATCACATGATCTCAGTTATGTGTGGAATCTAATGAACAAAATAGATAGAAGCATGGAATAGACTGTGGAATGTCAGAGGGAAGGCAGAGGTGAGTGGGTGGGTGGGAAGAGAACAACCAAAGAACTTGTATGCATATATGTATAACCCATAGACACAGAAAATAGGATAGTGAGTGCCTGGGGCATAGTATGGGGGCAGGCTATAAGAGGTCGATGAAGGGAAAAAAGGGGACATATGTAATACTTTCAACAGTAAAGATTTCATTTTTAAAAAAGAGAAAAATTTATGAAAATTCTATAAATATGTAGAAATTGAAGCAGATATTCCTTGATAAAAAATGAATCAAAAAAGAAAATACAAGGGCAATTAAAAATACATTGACATCAATTAAAACAAAACACAACATACAAAAAGTCTGTGAGATGTAGTGAAAGCAGTGTTCAAAATAAAGTGTATAGCTGTAATTGCCTATATAAAAAGGAAGTTTGAATAACATCTGTATATGTAAATGAACATGTAAATACTTATATTTTATTATGATAAAAAGACAACATGAAATTTACTCCCAACAGTATTTTATTTATAACACAATATAGTTAACTATATGAATATTGCTGTAGAGCAGATCTAGAAACTCTTGCACTACCAAAACTTTATATCCATTCAATAGAAAAATTATGGAACAGGTAAGGTATACAGTAGTCATGTATACCCTTTATAAATTCTGTCTAAGCTTTTCTTGTTATACTGTTGTAATTATTATTAGGGTCCTTGTACACTTTTTAAAAGTTTATGTTTTGATGATAAATTATGCATCAATGTATCAGGAGTATATGGGATTTAGTCCATATATGGAGTATGTGACTGGAGAAAAATATAGAAAATATAAAAATAATTTGTGTATTTTCAACAAAATAAAAATTGCAATACATGGATAACGAATATTTATTAGATTTCAGTGGTGAAATAATAATGTTTTTCCTTTGCTTCTATTTTCTTACTGAATTAAAGAGCAAGATCATCAACTGACAGTATAGAAGAGGAAGCGTTCTTATGGATTCTATTAGAATGCAAATGCTGTGAAATATTTATCTTAGATAATGTGATGGTAAATTGACCAGGGACATATAATAGGAATGCTGTATAATGCTGAGGGCCTATTTTGAGCTTGAATATGATAGCAGAAACACAGTGAAGGACAGATTTTACAACAGATGGTTCAAATGAAGATACTTAAATGAAGAAAAACTTTAGGCAATGTTAAAAAAAAATCCCAAGGAACCAAAAAGACAACTGGAAATAGTACCAAGTAATGAGAAATTAATGTTAATGTGGACTAGGTAAATATGTGACTTTGGGGAAGGAGTTGCCAGAAGGAGATTTAGTAGTGGAGTAACACAACTGCCAAAGATTCTCCACCAGACGCTGAGAGAGATTTGGGACAAAATACATTAACTTCTCTCTCCCTCCAGTACCTGATCCAATACTCATACCTCCCATTGCCAGAATCAAACAACTGCCACCTAGCAAGAAACCTTTCTATTTATCTGCCTTTTAGGACACAGAATCAACTCAGAATTGTGAAGAATGGATCTGGAAGAGGTGTCAAACAGAAAATCAACATTGCTATAAATTTAATGTAAAATATATTAGAATTGATGTTTTGTTTCTATCTAACATTAGTTTCTTTAATATAGTCATGAAAATTATAGAATTTAATAAAAAAATAAATTTGACTTTTAATTATTGATATTTAAAAAATGGCATTTTTCTTCAGGAGTCTTTGTAGCATTTGAATATTTTTGCTAGCAATATAATTCTTAAAAATGGTAGTTTTGAAAGCAAAATCAAAACCACCAGATTACCTGAGCCAGATCCAATTGTTTGTTAGTACCTGAAACGTAAAAAAAATCTAGGTTTATTGAGACTTGCCATGTAAGGGTATGGTGATTTCACTCCAGAAAGCTCAGATCTTACCAACATGAAGAGGAGAGGATTCAGCATGAATTGAAGGAGGGAAAAGGTGGGTTTGGAGCAAGGGCTAAGGAACTACATTGAAATACTTATGACATCATCTTTGATTTATGTCTAAAAAATGAAATGTGTAATAAATGATGATGGCATCTAGGACCCTTCCTCCCTTCTCCCCACACTCACATACTCTTCTAGTTTCTTATTTGGGTCTTTTAATTTCTTTAATGATACCCATGGTCTAAGTAAAAGCTCTATCAATATATAAACATCAAAGAAGATTAGAAACACATTTGCTTTTCATATAGTAAGAAAATTTTATTCTGATATAAAATAACAGAGAGATACTGATTTACTGTGAAATGAATAAAGCTTGAATTTCAGAGCTTCTCACTTGTACAGGTTGTTCAAAGACCCTGTACTTAATTTTGTCTTGGTAATACTATATTCTTTTCTTATTCAAGGACCCCAAAATTCTATAAACTTCAGACTCCACAGAAGCTGGTAAGTTGTACAGAGTAATTCTGGGAAATATGATGTCAAATAAATATATTTCTGGAAATACTTCTGTATTCTCTTTCAAAATTCATGGTAGAAACAACTAAAATCCTTTTAGAATTACAAGTACATTAGCCATATGCTTTTTTACACCCAAGGATACAGATGTAGTTGATTTCTAATATTCCACTGGTATATTATAAAAATGAGCATAATAAGAGCCATATGTTCAAATAATATCCATACCACTTTAGGTAAGCTTAAATCAGAATTGTAAGTATATGGAAACAAAATGTAAGAGAAAACCTGTGTCCATTCCATGCTAAAACATCTTTCAATATCAGAGCACAACCCTCATAATTGACTTCCTTAGAGTAATTTGAAATGAATATAAATGTGCTTGATTTGTGTACAATTTCTCATTTATTTTCTTACTAAAGCAAAGTATGATAAGGATATAAAAGAAGTATTATACCTGTGAAACAAGAGAAACAATTATTCAGTTTGATATGACACAATAATGCATCTGACTTATTTCAGTCTTATAATTAAAAGAAGTGACATGATCCAAAAGTGGCAGTGGAGTAGGTGAAAGCTACACACATCTCCTCCCAACACCAAATCAGATTATAGCTAAATTATAGTGCAGTAAACCTGACTGACCAACTGAAGGACTACTGAACAGAACGATTATATCCAAGTTCAAGAAGCTCAGAGATTCCCAATTAATATGAACCCAAAGAGACCCACACCAAGACATACAATAATTAAAAGGCAAAGGTTAAACACAAAGAGAGAATTTTAAAAGCAGCAAGGAAATGACAGTTACTACAGGGGAGCTCCTATAAGACTGCCAGCTGATTTCTCAACAGAAGCAAGACTACTCTATCCAGTAAGGCTATCATTTAAAATTGAAAGTGAAATAAGGAGCTTCTCCTCTTAAAAAAATCTAAAGGAATTCATTACTACTCAACAAGTATTGAAATATTGCTAGAAATGTTAAAGGGCCTGCTTTAAAAAGAAGAAAGAAAAAAGAAATCAAGAGAAAAAGGGAAATATAAGTATTAAAAAATAAAATGGCAAATGTGAACCTATCAATAATAACTTTAAATTTAAAAGGATTAAATGCTCCAATAAAAAGACATAGGGTAGCTGAATGGACAAGAAAACATGATTCATGTATATATGTGGGTTACAAGAGGCCTCCACCTCAGAACACAAGATGCAAGCAGACTGAAAGTGAAGGGTTGGAAATAATATATTTTTGCAAATGGAAACAAACAAAAAGCTGGGGTAGCAATACTTATAAGCAAAATAGACTTCAAAAAGAGGACATAACAAGAGACAAATAAGGGCACTACATAATGATAAAGGGAGCAATCCAACATGAGGATATAACCCTTGTAAACATTTATACACCCAACATCAGAGTGTATATAAAACAAATTATGATGGACATAATGGGGAAAGACTGACAGTAATACAGTCATAGTAGGGGATTTTAACACCCCATAGACCTCAATGTATAGATCTGCCATACAGATAATCAAAAGAAACAACAGCCCTAAATGACACACTGGATTAGGTGGATTTAACTAATATCTTCATAGCATTTCATCCCAAAGCAGAAAAATATACATTATTTTCAAGTGCATCTGAAACATTTTCTAGGATAGACCACATGTTACAACACAAAATAAGTCTCAATAATTTTTAAAAGATTGAAATCATAGCAAGCATCTTCTCTGACCAAAATGCTATGAAACTAGAAGTCAATCACAGGAAAACAACTGAAAAAACACTCAAAGGTGTGGGCTTGTGGAGGCTAAATACCATGTCAGTAAACAATGAATGGGTTAACAATGTGTTCAAGGAAGAAATCAAAAGCTACCTGGGAACAATTGAAAATGAACACACAAAACCCAAAACGTATGGGACACAGAGAATTCAGTCCTGAGAGAGAAGTTTATAGAATTATAAGTAAATAATCTAATTTTACACTCAAAAGAACTAAAAAAAAATAACAACAAAGATGAGAGTTAGTAGAAGGAAAGAAATAATGAAGACCAAAGAGGAAATCAATGATATAGAGAATAAAAACATAACAAAACAAAAACAATACAAAAGATCAATGAGACCAAGAGCTGGTTGTTTGACAAGATAAACAAGATTGATGAACCTTGATTAGACTCATCAAGAAAAAAAGAGAGAGGACCCAAATAAGTAAAATGAGAAATGAAAGAGGAGGAGTAACAACTGACATTACAGAATTCCAAAGGTTTGTAAGAAAATACTATGAACAAATATGTGCCAAGAAATTTGACAACCAGGGCAAAATGGATAAATTCCTAGAAGCACACAATTTTCAAAACTGAATCAGAAAGTATCAGAAATCCTGAATAAACCAATTACAACTAATGAAATCTGAGTGATAAAAAAAAAACTTCCAGCAAAAAAAAAAAGTCCTAAAAGGAATGGTTTCAAAGGCAAATTTTATCAAAGATACAAAGAACTAACACCTAGCATGCTCAAACTATTCCAAGATATTCACTAAGAGGGAAGGCTTCCATGCTCTTTTTATGAGGCCAGCATTATTCTATTTCCCAAACTAAATAAAAAGAAACAAAAGCATAGGCCAATAACATAGAAGCTAAAATCTTCAACAAAATATTAGAAAGCTATAGCCAGCAATACATTTAAAATGTTATACACCATGATTAAGGGGGATTAATTCTTGGGATGAAAGGTTGGTATAATATTTACAAATCAATTAACACAATACACATAAATAAAATGAAGGATAAAAATAACATAATATCAATAGGTGCAGAAAAAGAATGTGATAAAACCCAGTACTTATTTATGATAAAGAAAAAAAGAACACAACTCTCAGCAAAGTGCAAAGAGGGGATCATACCTCAACACAATGAAGGCCATATATGACAAATCCACAGCCAACTTCAAACTCAATGGGCAGAAAAATCATTTTCCCTAAGATTAGGATCAAGACAGGGATGTATGCTTGCACCACTTTTATTCAACACAGGACTGAAAGTTCTAGACACAGCAATCAGATAAGAAGAAATAAAAGGCATACAAATTGGAAAAGAGGAAATAAAATTATGTCATTATTTGCAGATGACATAATACTGTATGTAGAAACCCCTAAAAACTCCACCAAAAAACTACTGGAACTGATAAGTGAAATTGGTAAAGTAGCCAGATAAAAATTAATATTCAGAAACCATTGGCATTTTTATCCTATATAATAAAAGCCTAACATGCTAAGTGTCCAGTTGTCCGGTTGTCCATTCAACCAATCAAAACGTAATATGCTAATGATATGCTAAGGCCGCTCAACCACTTGCTATGATGTGCACTGACCACCAGGGGCAGACGCTCCAACCAGTAGGTTAGCTTGCTGCTGGGGTCTGGCCGATTGGGACTGAGCCAGACAGGCCGGACATGCCCTGGAGCCCTCCCACAGCCCCTCCCTGGCTGGCTAACCTCCGAAGGCCCTTCTTGGCCCTGATCGTGCACCAGTAGGGTCCCTCAGCCTGGCCTGCACCCTCTCACAATCCAGAACCCCTTGGGGGATGTCGGAGAGCCGGTTTCAGCCCAATCCCACAGGCTAGGCCAAGGGACCCCACTGGTGCACGAATTTGTGTACTGGGCCTCTAGTACACCAATAATGAACTATCGCAACTGCTATTAAAGAAAAAAAGTAATAAGGTAGTTAGGAATAAATGTAACCAAGGAAGTAAAAGAGCTGTACTCAGAAAATTATAAGATACCTAAGAAAGAAATTAAGGAAGACACAAATAAGTGGAAGCATAGATCATGTTCATGGATTGGAAGAACTAGCATAATTAAAATGTTCATATTACACAAACTAATCTATAAATTCAATGCAATGCCTATTAAAATACCAAAAATACCAATGGTGTATTTTATAAATGTAGAACAAATATTTCAAAAATTTATATGGAATCACAAAAACCCCAAATGGCCTCAGCAATCTTGAGAAAGAAGAACAACGTTGGAAGTATCACACTATAAGCCCATAGTAATTAAAACAGGTTTGTATTGGCATAAGAACAGGCATATAATTCAATGGAACAGAACAGAGATCCCAGAAATAAGCCCAGACCTTTATGGTCAATAGATATTTGACAAAGGAGGCAAGAACAAACAATGGAGTAAAGACAGTCTCATCAGTAAGTGGTGTTGTTAAAAATATAAAACTAGATGAACATCTTATATAATACACAAGAATAAAGTCAGATTGGATTAAAAGAAATCTTAAAAGTAAGTCACAAAACCATAAAAATTCTAAGAGAAAAAATAGGCAGTGAAATCTCAGACATCTCTCATACCAATATTTTTGCTGATATATCTCCTTGAGCACGGTAAACAAAGGAAAAATTAAACAAATGAGACTACATCAAACTGTAAAGCTCTTGCACAGCAAAAGAAACCATCAATAAAATGAAAAGGCAACCCATTTAATGAAAGAATATATTTACCAATACATCTGATAAAGGATTAATTTTTAAAACACATAAAGAACTTGTGAAACTCAACACCAAGGCAAACAATCCAATTGAAAAAAGGAGCAAAGGACCTGAATAGACATTTCTCCCAAGAAGACATTCTGATGGCCAATAGATATATGAAAAGATGCTCAATGTCACTAATCATCAGAGAAATGCAAATTATCACTCAATGAGATATCACCATGCCTGTAAGATTGGCTATTATCAACAAATCAACAAATAACAAGTGCTGGCCAGGATGTGGAGAAAAGGGAACCTCATGCACTGATGGTGGGAATAAAGACTGGTGCAGCCACTGTGGAAAAGAGTATGGAGTTTCCACAAAAAAATTAAAAATGAAACTGCCTTTTGACCTAGCAATCCCACTTCCAGGAATGTATCCAAAGAAACCTGAAACACTAATTCTAAAGAATATATGCACCCCTATGTTCACTCCAACATCATTTACAATAGCCAAGATCTGGAAAAAGCCCAAGTCCCCATTAGTATATGAATGAATAAAAAACTTGTGGTATGACAATGGAATACAACAGGGCCATGAAAAAGAAGGAAATCTTAACCTTTTGCAACAGCATGGATGGACAGGGAAATTATTATGTTAAGTGAAATAAGCCAGTCAGAGAAAGAGAAATACCATATGATCTCACTTATATGTGGAATATAATCAACAAAAATTAACAAACAAAATAGAAATAGAAGCATAAATACACAGAGCAGACTGACAGCTGTCAGAGGAGAGAAGGGTTGGGGGACTGGGTGAAAAAAGGTGAAGGGATTAAGAAAAAATTATATATATGACACAGAGACACAGACAGCAGTATAGTGATGGTCAGAGGGAAAGTGGTTGGGGGGAGGTGTAAGTGGGCAAAGGGTGAATAATTGGGGACAAAAAGAGACTTTTTGGGTGGTGAGCACACGATGCAGTATGCAGATGATGTTTTATTGAGCCGTATACTTCAAACCTATATTGTTTTATTAACCAACTAGAGGCCCGATGCATGAAATTCATGCAAGAGGCTCAGCTCTCACAGCCCCTCATAGCCTCGGCCGGCCCTCGCAGCCCCGGCTTCGTCCAGAAGGTTGTCCGTATGGTCATCCGGACGGTCATTCTGCTTTTCCATCTAATTAGCATATTAGCTCTTTATTATATAGGATGTCACCCCAAGAAAATTCAATAAAATAAGATAAAAAAATAAAGAGAGCATGCACCTTTCCTAGTAGTGGTTTAAGAAAAACAACACACACTTTTCTTTCTCTCTTCTGTTGCTGATAGGGGAACATGCCCTGTGTGTTTAATCTGTGACTAGTAATAATTCAATTGCCAGTGGTCAAATTCACTTCAGTGGTCTCTGGATGGATAGACTGGACTGGGTTCCAGTGGTTGTTTATGCCATAAAACTGGAAAATTGACCAGGACTCTTATTATATAAGTTTCATCATCCTTCTCTGAAAAATATCAGCCAATATTTGAGTTTTTAACTAATTTGAGTTTGCAAACTAATTAGCATTGTTTTCTTTTACATGGATAGCCCGAAATATTTTCCTGTTGCATTTAAAAATATGTCTACTAATTTTCTTTATTAATTTGTTTAGCTCTTACAAAATAAGTCACTTTGCATTACCTTAATAAATAAATAAATAAATAAATAAATAAATAATAAAAGAATTGCTGAGTTCACCTTGAATGACATACTGCCATATTTTCTTAAGACAGAAGACTAATATAGTTCATCCATTATTTTTGAGAAAGAGAGATAAAGAATGTTTTTTTATAAATATTTAAAACTATTTGATTCTAAACTAAATAAGGCGACATACAGGTTATATTCTGCATAGTTAAAGATTTGTGAAATTTTAAATATTTTCACATATAGTGGGTTATTGGAAACACAATAACTCCATTTTAGAATTCTCCTTGTCATAAGAGTGCTAGCTGAATTTGGTCATGATTGATTTCCAGTTTCTTATTATAAAAGCCATCCTTACATGTACTATCATTTTGTCTGATTTTCATTGCCTTTTTATTTTCAAAATCAGTTAGTAAATATTCTCAATTATCTTTATATTGGGCAAATTTTTTTCATTAAAAGCTGTGTTTTTGTTTTATCCAATGAACAAGATACTGAAATAATATGAAAAAAGTGAAAGGATACATTAAAATAAAAATAAATTTTATTTTCCATAAAATGACAAAAAATCAATGCCAACATCAACACAAAGGTATGCCAAGGACATAAAATCAAGTTACAATGGGTACACTGTCTTTGCAAATCCCTGTTTTAAAACTTATACTCTATGCTTCATAATTTTTTAAGCTCAGAACTTCATTTTAGTCATAACTAAGAAAGTTTTAAGTTCAAATATCTCTCCATTTGATATCTTGCTCCAGTCTTATCTGAGTTGCATAAAAGTCTGAGGCTATCTCAAAAGAGTTACTAATCTGACTAGAAATGAGATATGACTTCATTATATATATTTACTAAACTAGATATGTAATATTTTATTGTCTTGGCATAAGTAGACCTCTAGATAATCTTTTCAAATCAAAGATCTGCTTGATATCTAGATCACTACAACACCATTTGACATAATTTATGGGTATGGACCTAGTAATTGAAATAATATCAATAAGAGGTTGTTTTATATTTAAAAATTCATTTTTAAAACATTTTATTGATTTCAGAGAGGAAGTGAGAGAGATAGAAACATCAATGATGAGAGAGAATCATTGATTGGCTGCCTCCTGCACGCTCCACACTGAAGATCGAGCTCGCAACCCAGACATGTGCCCTGACTTGGAATCGAACCGTGATCTGTGACCTCCTGATTCATAGGTCTAAGCTCAATCACTGAGCCACGCTAGCCAGGCGATATTTAAAAATTCTTTTATAAAAAATATATTTATTGATTTCAGAGAGGAAGGGAGAGGGAGAGAGTGATAGAAACATCAAGGATGAGAGAATCACTGATCAGCTGCCTCTTGCACGCCCCCCACTGGGGATTGTGCCCCTGACTGGAATAGAACCTAGGACCCTTCAGTCCACAGGCAGATGCTCTATCCACTGAGCCAAACCTGCCAGGGCCAAACATTCTTTTTATGACAGGACACGATGTACTGACACCCCTATTAAATGAAAGACAGAGCTCTGTGTTACTTATGTTACTCCAAAGAAGAGAAGTCTATCAGGCAGGGCCACACAGGCAGTTGTACACTGAGGACATGGTAATGGCAAGATGGAGCTGTAGGGAGCAAACTATGTATGGCAAGCAAGATCCCTTTAGCTGGTTTCTCAGATTCGCTGTGGACTGACTAATTTGAATAATTTTGTGATCTCTGGGGCACAAGAGTTCTGACTACTTGTCTAGTGCCTGGTCCTAGAGAGTGGCAGCAGGCTAAAGGGTGTGGTTGAGGTATATAATCTGTAGCCTTCAAGAATGGGACTCCAATTAGAAAGAGAGTTGGGGTATGTGAATAATGGCCCTAGAGAGTTAGAACTTAATAAGGAATATGATTCGAGTGAGGGCTGAGAAAACCACCCACAAAGAACTAAGATTTTTTTTTGCCATTACTTTACAACTGACTTAAGAAGCATGTGTGAAATGTATTACAGGGCTAATACTTTCTTGAAAATTAACTGTATGCCTGGTACCAGTTTACATACATTATATGGATGACATCATTTGAAGCAACTCAGTAAATTTATGGAGCCACTAAATTTTGAGTTAGTGTTTTATGCATCATTATTATTAAACAGAGCAATATAAACTTCTTTTTACCCTGTTTGGGATCCATTTGGCTTCTTGAATGAACATATTGTTGTGTTCTGGGAATATTTTAGCTTTTGCTCTCAAATTATTTTCTGCACTGCATTTTCTTCTCCCATTGACCTGGCACTACAATTAAATATAGAATAAATTTTCTTGCTCTTTCCTTTATGTATAATTGAGCTATTAACTACATTTTTATTGTTTCTTTTCTCAATTGTATCTCTAGTACATTTTGAAGAATTCCTCTGATTATTTATATCAACAGTTTTTTCAAAACTTTATATAATCCTCTCAAACCTTATCATTTGTTGTAGCCATTATAGTATTCATTTACCAAATTCCTATATGATACTTCTTTAAATATTTTATGACACCTTTTGTAATTTGCTGGTTATGATCACAATTTTAAATATTAACCTATATTTATTTAAAAAGGCAAGTAGAATTATTGCATAATCTGTGTTTCACTATCCTGGTACCTCAAATTTTATGTGTCTCTATTGTTTATGGATAGAACCAGCTTCATTGGTGTGTGGCCTGTGCAGTTGCACAGGGCTCCGTACTTAGAAGAGCCCCATACCTGCCATTTTGAAATTCTTGATTACTGCCCCTCCTCAAATTATATAGCCTTACTGTCTATAATTCTGTTTTTTCAAAGTGCCTTGTTTGTTTGCCTGGATTTATTTGATTTTACACTAGAATAAATGTTTTTAAAAATATATTTATAGAAATAATTAGAGTCTTAGGATGATTATATTTTCCTCTAGAAATTACTGCCAATGTTACTGGTCCAGAGCATCTTAATGATATGAAGATGGACTACAAGCTCTTATGAAGGGTTATTGACTTTCAGCTCTCCCTTACCAAGGATTTATAGCTTTTTGAATAGCTGTTTGAAGTATAGGGTTGTCTTAGGGTCCAATAATTTGATAAACAGTAGGCTTTGATTGATGTCACTAGTCTTGTAAGGCCACCAAAAGAATAATTCACTTTATCAACTGTTTTTTTTTTCAAGATTATAAAATATCCTCAGAGAAAAAGTACCTTTGAATACTAGAGTTGACATCATGGTTCTTATTTCCTTCTGGATTTTGGCTAAATACTTCCTCACTATTTGTAGGATCTATGTTATCTCTGAATATATATTACAATAAATCCATTTAACATAGTAGTTGGTCTCAAAAAACAAGTTTGATCTTAATTAACAAATTCTCAATTGTAAGAATACTTTTTCGATTCTATTTTTAAATTCAGTAATAATATTTTCCATTTGTTTTTTATCTTTCAAGTTTGTTCAAATTTATTTCTAACTTTATTTTCTCATTTATTTTCTAACTTTATTGAGGAATAATTGGCAAATATAATTGTATATAAACTTTACAATGTAATGACTTTATATACATACACATTGTGGGATGCTTAGCAAGATCAAGATAATTAATACAACCATCACCTCACATAGTTGGCACCTTGTTTCGGTGTGGTGAGAATGCTTTATATCTACTCTCAACAACTTTCATGTATACAATACTGTATTATAACTATAGTCACCATGTTCTACATTAGGTAGAAGACTTTCTTCTTATAACTGAAAATGTGAAATCTGTATCCTAGTCTTTGTATCATATGAAGCCATAAAATCCTGCGACCTACATCACCCAACACTATTCTATTCTCTGTTTCTATGAAATTGGATTTTTTTTTAAAGATTCCACATATCAGTAATACCATAGTGTATTTGTTATTCTCTGCTTGACTTATTTTACTTAGTATATGCATTCTAAGTACATTGATGTTGCAAATGGCAGGATTTCCTTCTTTAATATATAAAAACCCAGGGTCCGTAATGTCCAAAATGACAGAAGGCTCGACCTACCGGAAGTCAGTTCTGCAGTCAGTGCTGGGTTGCCATGGCGACCTAGCACTGACTGCCACCGCTGTGGGTGCTGCGACTCAAAACTGACTTCCCAGGGGGCTGTAGATCAGGCCTGAAGAGAGGCCTAGAGAGAAAAGCAGGGTCTGATCCCTAGCCTCTGTGACAGCTGTTGATCAGCCCTTCCCTCTCTCTTTCTCTCGGGCCTGGCCAGCAGCCATGCCTCTCTTTCTCTCCGGCCTCTGCTCAGGCTGCTGATCAGCCCTGCCTCTCTGATCAGGCCCTTTGATAGGCCCGGAGACGCTGACTGGCATGGAAACCGACCAATCAGAACCAAATCTGGGTGAACTCTGAGGAACCAATGGCTGCCTATGAGGCAGAGCTTTAGATGCTGACTGGCATTGAAACCGACCAATCAGAACCTAATCTGGATGAACTGTGAAGGGAGAACCTAAGGTGGGGGCTGAGGAGGGATTTTAAGGGCAATAGCTGTTTGGTGTAAGGTGTAAGAAAGCAGTTCAATTTTTTAATGACTGGTTTGGCAGTGTAGTGCATATGGCTGGCTATCAGTCCAGATATAGGGATTATGTATTTTTGTCTGCCAAGAGCATCTCCTCCTGATGAAAAAGGCTCCCCCACACACACATTTAAGCAATCCTATCCTATATAATCTATCTATACTACTAAAAGGGTAATATGCTAATTAGACTGGGTTGACTGGCTATCTTCCGGATGTCTGACTTCCTTCCGGACAAAGCCATGGTGGTGGGGGCTGAGGCAGAGGCTGTTAGGGGCAATCAGGATGGCAGGGGAGGGAAGTTCGGGGCAAGATCAGGCCGTCAGGGGAGGGCGAGATCAGGCCAGCAGGGGAGGGAAATTGGGGGCGATCAGGCAGGCAGAGATAGTTAGGGGTGATCAGGCCAGCAGGGGAGAGCAATTAGGGGCAAGATCAGGACTGCAGGGGAGGGCAGTTGGGGGTGAGATCAGGACATCAGGGGAGGGCAGTTGGGGCAACCAGTCCAGTAGGGGAGGGAAGTTGGGGGCAAGATCATGTCGGCAGGGGAGGGCCATTGGAGGCGAGATCAGGCCAGCAAGGAAGGGCAGTTAGGGTTGATCAGGCAGGCAGAGGTAGTTGAGGGGGAGATCAGGCCGGCAGGGGAGGGCAGTTAGGGGCAATCAGGCAGGTAGGCAGGTGAGTGGTTAGGAGTCAGTGGTCCCAGATTGCGGTTTAGGTCGGCGGTCGGACATCCCCCAAGGGGTCCCCATTTGGAGAGGGTTCAGGCTGAGCTGAGGGAACCCCCTCCTCATGCACAAATTTCGTGCACTGGGCCACTAGTCTATAATAATAAAAGCATAATATGCTAATTAGACTGGACTACCTTCCTTGACGAAGCTCCAGAGATGGGGGCCAAGGCAGAGGCAGCTGCCACGGTGGCAGGGGCAGAGCCCTTTGAACAAATTTTGTGCAATGGGCCTCGAGTGTTTGAATAATATCTCATTGTGTTTGTAATATATATAATATCTCTATGTCTCTATTTCTATCTCTATCTAATCATCTATATCTAGATAGATATAGATAAATGATAGATAGATGTTAGATAGATGACAGATATTGCATTTCCTTTTATCTGTCCATGCATCAAAGAGCATTTATATTGTTCCATGCTTCTTTGTTATAGTCCAGAACTTTCTCTGAAATATTTTTTGACAGTATGTAGTTGTTATTTATTGTTTTGTTTTTTTGTAGTGGAGAGGAGCTCCACAAGCTCCTAGATCTCCATCTTAATGTCACGTCAAGATAGGTTTGCTCATTATTTCTTTTATCATGCACATATTTTATAACTTGTCTTTGAACACTTTAAGTTGAGTAAATGTTACAAGTTTAGGTTTGTATCTGATAATTTCAATAAATGATGCTTCTGTTAATCTTACTCTACTGCATTTTTGCAGGTTTTTCTTCATGGTATCCTGTTATATGTGTTTTTAGTGATATTTGAAATCTACTTATTTCCTTAAGAATTTATTCATAGTAGTGTGGCCATAAAGAGGAACTTTATTTGTCTCTGTCAGATGCCTGAAGGCTCAACAATTTCTAGATATTTTAAAATTAATTTCAGTCGTAATATTTTGTTGAGTGAAAGAAGCCCTACACGAAATACTATAAATTGTAAGGTGGCATTTACAAGAACTTATAGGACAAGCTAAACTAATCACTTTGTGTTTTTTTATGTTTTTTTTTTTTAGTAAAAATCAGAACATTGGTGACCTCTGTGAGAGTATGGGCAATATTTAGTGGGAAGACAGATTAGGGAAATTTAGGAATGATTATAATATCTGGATTAAAAAGGTATATGCATTTATTAGAATTCAGAAAATGCCATTTAATATCTGTGCATTTCATATAATATAAATTTTAGATAATAGTTTTCAAAACTATAAATAAATGTTTAAACCTATATAAGTATATAGATGCAGAAATATTTAGAAAGTGTACTGATGATTGCAATTTATTTTAGAATTTATAAGAAAATACGTTGAGGGAGAAAAAAATGGCAGAGGCTTAGACGGATGTGTTGGTGCTTTGTCCCGGACCAGATAAGGGCGAGCAGCTGAAACGGGTAACATACAGCCCGAACAAGCAGAGGAGATTCAGCTGAGAGACAGTCTGCAGCCAGGAAAGACAGAGAACTCCTAGAAAATGGGGATGGTTAGAGATTGAGGCTGAAACCTCCCCCTGGGCGCCAGCTCAGCCGCGAGAC
>NW_005370000.1:80654-95226 GCF_000412655.1 Myotis brandtii
AAGTTGAGATAGATGGAAAGATAGGTAAATGTCGAGGTACTTATAGTAATATCTATAATAATAAAAGTGTACTATGCTAATTAGACTGGACAATTGACCTTCTGGAAGTCATTCCGGACATCCTTCCTGACGAATGGGCCAAGGCAGAGGCGGTTAGGGGCAATCAGGCAGGCAAGCGAGCAGTTAGGGGTGATCAGGCAGGCAGGTGAGCAGTTAGGGGCAATCAGGCAGGCAGGCAAGTGTTTAGGGGCGATCAGCCAGGCAAGTGGTTAGGGGTGATCAGGCAGGCAAGCAAGTGTTTAGGAGTGATCAGGCAGGCAGGCAGAGGGGTTAGGGGTGATCATGCATGCAGACAGAGTGGTTAGGGATGATCAGGCAGGCAGGTGAGTGGTTATGGGTGATCAGGCAGGCAGGCAGGCAGGTAAGTGGTTAGGAGCCAGCTATCCCAGGATTAGGCCTAAACTGACAGACATCCCCTGAGGTGTCCTGGATTGTGAGAGGGTGCAGGCTGGGTTGAGGGACTCACCTCCCCATGCACAAATTTCATTCACAGGGCCTCTAGTGTTAATGATAAAATCTTGATGGTGGATATATAAATGTTCACTGGAAGGTCCATTCATTTTTGCTTTTATGTTAAAAAGTTTCATAATACAATGTTGTAAGTATATATTTTTAATTTAAATTCTTTGTTTAAAGTATTACATAAATCTCCTTTGTCCACCATTGACCTCTCCCTGGGAGCTCCCATTCCCCAGCACATACCCTCCCCCTCTCCCCCCACTGTCTGTGTCCATTGGTTATTCTCATACAAAATGGGAAACCATGAAAAGGTTTAACAAAGTGCATGTAACTGAGTCCTTTGGTTGATCTCTTACCCTCCCACCCACGCCTGCTTTCCCTCTGACATTTGATGGTTTGTTTGTTGCTTCTGGCTCTATTTTTATTCATCAGTTTATGTCGTTCATTATATTCCACAAATGAGTGAGATCATGTGATATTTATTCTTCTCCGACTGGCTTATTTTGCTTAGCATAATGCTCTCCAGGTCCATCCATGCTGTTGTAAATGGTAAGATTTCCTTCTTTCTTACAGCAGCGTAGTATGCCATTGTGAAGATGTACCACAGTTTTCTAATTCACTCATCTGCTGATGGGCACTTAGGCTGTTTTCAAATCTTAGCCATTGTAAATTGCACTGCTATGAACATAGGGGTGGATATATCCTTACTGACTGGTGTTTCTGATTTCTTGAGATATATTTCTAGAAGTGGGATTACTGGGTCAAATGGGAGTTCAATTTTTAATTTTTTTAGGAAAATCTACATTGTTTTCCACAGTGGCTGCACCAGTCTGCATTCCCACCAGCAGTACAAGAGGGTTAATTTTTTCTCTGCATCCTTGCCATCACTGCATGTTTTCATATGTCTCTTGGCCTTCTATATGTCCTCTTTCGAAAAATGCCTATTTAGGTCCTTTGCCCATTTTTTGAATGGATTGTTTATCTGCCTTTGTTATGTTGTATGAGGTCCCTGTATATTTTGGAGATTAAACCCTTTTCGGAGATAAATTTGGCAAAAATGTTCTCCCATGCAGTGGGCTTTCTTGTTTTGTTGATGGTTTCTTTTGCTGTGCAAAAGCTTTTTATTTTGATGTAGTCCCATTTGTTTATTTTCACCTTAGTTTCCATTGCCCTAGGAGTTGTATCAGTTAAGATATTGCTAGGAAATATGTCTGATATTTTGCTGCCTATGGATTCTTCTAAGATTTTTATGGTTTCCTGTCGTACATTTAAGTCCTTTATCCATTTTGAGTTTATTTTGTGTATGGTGTAAGTTGGTGGTCTAGCTTCATTTTTTTGCATGTATCTGTCCAAGTTTCCCAACCCCATTTATTGAAGAGACTGTCTTGATTCCATTGTATGTTCTTGCAGCCTTTGTCAAATATTAATTGAGCATCATGTCTTGGGTTGATTTCTGGGTTCTCAGTTCTGTTCCATTGTGCCAGTACCAGGTAGTTTGGAGAACAATGACTTTGTAATATAGCTTGATATCTGGTATTGTGATCCCTCCAACTTTGTTCTTCTTTCTCAGGATTGCTGTGGCTATTCGGAGTCTTTTTAAATTTCTTATGAATTTTAGGAGAGTTTTTTTTAAGTCTGTGAAATATGCCCTTGGTATTTTAATGGGAGTTGCATTGAATGTATAGATTGCTTTGGGAAGTATGGACATTTTAATGATGTTGATTCTACCAATACATGAATACGGTATGTTCTCCTATTTGTTTATGTCTTCCTCTATCTCTTTTTACTATCTTCTGTAGTTTTCTTAGTAGAGGTCTTTTACCTCCTTAGTTTAGTTTATTCCTAGATATCTTAAATATTTTTGTTGCAATGGTAAATGGGATTTTTTTTTTAGTTTCTCTTTCTTTGAGTTAATTATTGGTGTATAAAAAAGCCACAGATTTCAGGGTGTTAATTTTGTATCTTGCTACATTGCTGAATTCATTTATTAGGTCTAGTAGTTTTGTTATGGAGTCTTTAGAGTTGTCTATGTAGAATATCATATCATCTGTGAATAATGACAATTTTACGTCTTCTTTTCCTATTTGGATGCCTTCTATTTCTTCTTATTTTCTGATGACTATGGCTAGCACTTTCAGTACTATGTCGAACAGGAGTGATGAAAGTGAGCATCCTTGTCTTATTCCTGTTCTTAGGGGAAATGATTTTAGATTTTGCCCATTTAGTATGATGTTGGCTATAGGTTTGTCATATAAGGCTTTTATTATGTTGAGGTATGATCCCTCTATTCCCACTTTGCTTTGAGGTTTTATCAAGAAAGGTGTTGATGTCCTAGCTGGTATGGCTCAGTGGAGAGAGTGTCAGTCTGAGGACTGAATGATCCCGGGTTTGATTCTGGTCAGGGGCACATGCTTGGGTTGTGGACTTGATCCCTAGTAGAGGGGGTGCAGGAAGCAGCCAATCAATGATTCTCTCTCATCATTGATGTTTCTATCTCTCCCTCCCTTCCTCTCTTAGAAATCAGTAAAAATATATAAATAAAAAGGTAAGGTGTTGGATTTTGTAAAATGCTTTTTCTGCGTCTATTGATATGAGTATGTGATTTTTGTCTCTCAATTTGTTTATGTGATGTATCACATTTATTAATTTGTGAATATTGTACCACCCTTGCATCCCTGGAATAAATCCCACTTTGTTATGGAGTATGATCTTTCTAATGTATTGCTGGATCTGATTTGCTAAGCTTTTGTTGTGGATTTTTGCATTTGTGTTCATAAGGAATATTGGCCTATAATTTTCTTTCTTTGTAGTGTCTTTATCTAGTTTTGGGATTAAGGAAATGCTGGCAACCAAAGTCCTGCCTTAGTCTGGTGCCCCTACTCACTTGCTCCGCCATCTCACCATGCCTGAAGCCCATCATGTTCCTTGCATGCCCCCTGGAGGTCAGTGCACATCATAGCAACTGGTTGTTCGGTTGTTCTGCCATTCAGTCTATTTGCATATTAGCCTTTTATTATATAGGATGAGACTGGCTTGATGTTTCAATCTTGTTTATTCTTTCAAAGAACCAGCTCTTGGTTTTATTGATCTTTTGTATGATTTTTTGTTTTGTTTTTGGTCTCTATGAACCGCTTCCAGCACAGTCAGGGGTGAATCTGAGGAGGGGCGGTGAAAGATTAAAGAAGACGGACAAGAGATTACAGTTGGGGCCAGGTGGATCACTGTTCTCAGCTGGAGAGACAGTGACATAGCCTGCAAGCCACGTCTTTATTTTATAGTCAGATCTCATGAGGCAAAGTAAAAGCGTGGTTAAGATGTTTACAATGTTCTCATGGGTTTTGAATCTACTCAATTACATGCACCTAAGAACTCTATTAAGCTTTGCTTTGGCAGCACTTGCTGTACCTCCCTCAGCCTACATCACTCAGCCACCTGGGACCACAAGTTCGGACCATAAGGTCAAGCTTACAACCATAGCCTTTGGCTATAATTGTGATGGGAGGGCTTTGCCCTTCAAGTTGGGACCTGCACGTGGCATTGCCATGAGAGGGCCATGCCCTCTCATTAGTTCAAGGCTTGTATCTCTCCAAACACTTTAGCCACTCTTCACAGTCTATGTTGTATATTTCTGCTCTGATCTTTATTATTTTATTCCTTCTGCTTATTCTGAGCTTTTCTTGTTGCTCTCTTTCTAATTCTTTAAGTTGCAGAGTTAGATAATTTATTACCATTTTTCTTGAAGTAGGCCTGTAGAGGTATGAACTTCCCTCTCAGGACTGCTTTCATTGTGTCCCATAGATTTTGGATTGTTGTGTTTTCATTGTAATTTTTTTCAAGGATGCTTTTTATTTCTTTTCTGATCTCTTTGTTAGCCCAATCATTGTTTAATAGCATGCTATTTAGCCTCCAAGTTTTGATTATTTGTCATTGTTTTTATTATTTTATACCATTGTGATCTGAGAAGATGCCTGATATGATTTCTATCTTATTGAATTTGAAGAGATTTTGTCTGTGTCCCAATATGTGGTCTATCTTTGAAAATGTCCCATGTGCACTTGAGAAAAATATGTATTCTGTAGCTTTAGGGTTAAATGTTCTGAAGATGTCAATTAAGTCCATCTGATATAGTGATTCATTTAGCATTGCTGCTTATTTGCTGATTTTTTGTTTAGAGGATTTATTCTGTGGTGTCAATGGGGTATTAATTTTTTTTTAATGCATTTGGATGCTCCTGTATTGGATCACTCCACAAGAACCAAGTAATTGATTTTTAAATATATATGATTCTACATATTTCTGGGCCATAATGCTTCATTATATTTAAATGAAGCTTTTTAATGATTTACTTACCCAAGAAATTGTGTTGTCAAGTCATCAGTGTTTTGGATTATTGCCTCCTTCACTGTTTTTCCAAGCCTGCTTTTATAAGTCCTTTAATTAAGAGTATTAATTCCTTCATTGAAAAGTACTCATTTTGTATAAACTAGAATATTTATTGTCTAGACTTTTTTATATAATGAAGGTTTAAAGGAGTATGCCATTTTGATAGTTTATCAGTTCAAGATATTCTGCCAGTTCAAGATATTCTTCTTCTCTATGATAAGTTTTGGAGATAAATGTTACCGATTGGGGTTACCAGCTAGGACCTCAGTTCTTTTTGTCAACATAGAAAAGACTTTAAGGTCAACAAAAATCAAAGTAAAGCAAAATGGAGTATATTGAAGATACATCCTAAATGAATAATGGGCCAGTTGAAGAGAGAGAGAAAGACAGACAGAGAGAGAGAGAGAGAGAGAGAGAGAGAGTAACTGACTAGGCTGCTTACATTCCAAATGAGGAGAGGGTCATTTGAGAGAAACAATGGCCAGGCTGCTCTAGCTCACTGGCAAATCAGAGAAAGGGGGGTCTTGGAGACAGGTTCAGTGGGTTAGCCTGGGAGGTGCTGCAGCTGTCCATTTCTCCCCCGGTTGCAAGTCTCATGTGGTCCCTTAGAAATTGGGGTATATGGGGAAGGGTAGAGGGAAAGAAATGGCATGGGTGTTCTCCTTGGAGGTAGAGCATGTGCAAGGAAGAGAGCATGGCCCCCAACTCTTGGATTTAAAGGAGGGATTTTCTGAGTGGAGCATTTCATTTGCATTCAGGAATGATTGACAGAAAAGGATTACATAACTATATTTCTTCAGGGCATGTCCTTACCCACAATGTATACAGAAAAACCCATGGGGGATGGGGTCAAAATCAAAGTACAAATTTTATTATACTTATCCCAGGGCCCTAGTAAGGTCACATTGGCATTGAGTTCATATCATTTTCACCTGAGTTTGTGCCAAGAACCAGCTGGCTCTAAACCTGCCCAGAGGCGGTCTGCTGGCAGTCTTCTGGGCTGCCCATAGAGAGGTGGTCTGAAAGCAGGGTTGGTCTAGTCCCTGTTCAGGACCCCCATGGCAGATCCCACCCTAGCCACTCATGTCCTATCTTAAATAAAGGCATGGTAATTATTTATGTTTTCGTTTGATTAGCAAAAGGTTGATATAATCTATTTATTGATGAAAACTGGCACCATACCAAAGCTATATTATTTTGGTCATCTAGATAACTCAACCGCATTAGCTCTTCAAATATTATGTCTTTTTAAAATATTTTAAATAATTTTTGATAATCACTTTACCTCCAGTCCCCCCTCCCCAACCTGACCCTCTTCCCCTTTGACTTCTGTCAGACTGATCCATGTACATATGCCTATGGTTATATTTTGTTCATTAGTTTATTTTGTTCATTAGATTCCACATATTAGTGAGATCATATAAAACTTGTCTTTCTCTGCCTGGTATATTTCGCTTAACATAATAATCTCCTGGTCCATTCATGCTGTCACAAAGGGTATTCCATTGTGTAAATAAACCACAGATTTTTTTATCCATTCATCTATTGATGGGCACTTGGACTGTTTCCAGATCTTGGCTATTATAAAAAATACTGCTATGAACATAGAGGTGCCTATACTCGCTATGATTGGTGTTTCAGGATTTAGAATATACTCCCAGAACTAGGATTGCTGGGCCTTTTTAAAATTTAAATGTAATGTAGCCAAAAATATTAATTCAGCTGATGAAACTACCAAGCCCAATAGCATGAACTAAGTCTGCATTTAAAATAGAGGTTGTAAGCATGGAAGCTAAATAGCATGCTATTAAACAACGAATGGGTTACCAAAGAGATCAAAGAAGAAGTGAAAAAATCCTGAAAAAAAATGAAAATGAGCACACAACAATCCAAAATCTATGGGACACAGTGAAAAAAGCAGTCTTGAGAGGGAAGTTCATAGCACTACAGGCCTACCTAAAAAAAAAAAAAAAAAAAAAAAAAAAAAAGAGGTTATAACTTATCTAACACTACAACTGATAGAATGAGAAAAAGAACAATAAGAAAAGCCCAGAGTAAATAGAAGGAAAGAAATGCTAAAGATCACAGTGGAAATAAATGACATAGGATACAAAATACAAAAGCTAAATAAAACCAAGAGCTGGTTCTTTGAAAGGATAAACAAGATTGATGAACCTCTAGCCAGGCTCACCAAGAAGCAAACAGACAGGACCCAAATAAACAAAATCAGAAATGAAAGAGGTGAAGTAACAACTGACCCCACATAAATGCAAAGGATTGTAAAAAGAAAAAAAAAATACTATGAAAGACTTTATTCCAACAAATGGTACAACCTGGATGAAATCAACATATTCCTAAAAAAATACAACCTCCTAAAACTCAGTCAGGAAGAATCAGAAAAACTGAATATGCTGATAACTACTAATGAAATTGAAGCACTAATTAAAACAAAAAACAAACAAAAAACTCTCAGCAAACAAAAGCCCTAGTGTGGACAGTTTCACAGGGGAGTTTTACAAAATATTCAAAGAAGAACTAATACCTATTCTTCTCAAATATTACAAAAAATCCAAGAGGAAGGAAAACTTCCAACTTCTTTCTATGAGGCTAGAATTATCTTAATTCTGAAACCAGATAAAGACACTACCAAAAAAAAATTACAGGCCAATATCCCTTATGAACACAGATGAAAAAAATCCTCAACAAAATCTTAACAAATCAGATCCAGCAGTACATTAAAAAGATCATACTCCATGACCAAGTGGGATTTATTCCAGGATGTAAGTTGGTACAATATTCACAAATCAATAAATGTGATATAGCACATAAGCAGATTGCAAGACAAAAATCACATGATCATATCAATTGGTGCATAAAAAACATTCAACAAAATTCAACACCCTTTTTTGATAAAAATTCTCAGCAAAGAGGGGATCCAAGATGGTTGCTGATGGGATAGCAGGCTGGAAGATAGTGTGTGAGTGAGAGAACAAAAGGAGAGTGCAAGGACATGTGGGGAGTTTCTGTATTTGTGAGACAGTGACAGCGATATTCCATGGGATGTTTGGGGACTGGCAGACCAGGCACCCCTGCCCAGGCAGCCTCTACTGCTGCTGAAATCTCTCCCGGAGGCTCTGCCGCAGAGACTGTGCTATCTTGAAAGAGACACTTGCTGTGATAGGAAGACCAGGCTTACCTTCATCCAGAGAGACTTCAGATACCTCTTGGGTCCCTACAACCACAATTCCCAGGGAACCAGCTGCCTCAGCTGCAAACCTACCAACATTGGGACTCCAGCCTTCCCGATCGTGGGCTCCTAAAAGTCTGTCCAGGGAGAGAAAAAAGCGGCGGAATAGACAGACCTGTTCTGAGCCTTGTCCCAGAGCAGATAGAATGAGCAACTAAATCAAATAACATCCACCCTGAATTGGCAAAGTAGACACAGCTGGTGAGACAATCTGCATCCAGGAAGGGCAGAGGACACCTGAAGAATGGTAAAATCAGGGATCTGGGCTGGAGAGAACTGCGAGACCTCAGAGCCCAGAGGGTAAGAGGGAAACTGCATGGCACTGAGGCTGTGTCTCTTGGGAAAGGCATAGCGTCTGACTGTGGACAGGAGGTCTGCAGGTCTGCTGGTGGCAGGGGATTCTAGATCTGGGTCCACAGTCATGAGAGACTGAGCCCAGAGGGGGCATTATGGATGGCTGCCCAGACCACACCATGATGGAAAAAGAGGGGCTTGCAGAAGCGCAGCTCTCTCCCCTTTTTGATCTTTGATTTTATTTGCAGAAAGTAGTTCAAAGGACCTTTTTGATATGGACACTCACCCATGGCTGAGGTTCAGGAGGAGGTGTGGACTTGTGGGGTTTGAGGAGAGGCTGGGAAGAGGAGAGGGTCCGGGAGAGGTGGCCGCAAATCTGGCACTGAGTCATACCTGACGTGAGGGACCTAGACAGCCATTTTCTCCTGAAGAGATAGCCCCTCCCTGCAGTCTCCAGGCAACCAATACAGCTATACCCAGACTACAGCCTGAGTGGTACAAAGGATAAAAAAAAATCTGAGTAGTCCCTGAGAATCCACAGGGACTAGGCTAAAGAGAGGCTTTTAGTCCCAGCAACAGGAAACTGAGAAGCCACAGACAGTATAGAAGAGTGGGATCTTAAACCAGCCAAAGGAACAACATATCACTTTTTCATTTTTATATTACTTTATTATTATTTTGTTACCTTTTTTCTTTATTTTTCTTTTTTCATTTGTTTCTTTATTTTCTATTTCTTTTTGCATTATTTTTCCATCATTCTTCTTTATTTTATTTTTTTTAATTTTTATCCCATTTTTAATCATTTTTAAAATTTTTATTATTATTACTAGTGGCCTGTTGCACAAAGATTCATGCAATAGGCCTTCCTTCCCCTGGGTGCCGGCACCGGTTTTCCTCCGGCACCCGGGACCCAGGCCTTTGGTCCAGCCGCAGCAACGAGGCTTAGCTTCTCCACTCTGGCTGCTCACAGCCCCTCCTTTTTTTTCCAGATCCTCCAAAAGAGCCCAGGGAGGACTGGAAGCCTGGGTTGCCCCCAGAGACCCAGACCCCCAGCAACCCAGGCCCCCAGCAATTCCTTGAGCAGAGTCCAGGGCTGGTGGGAAACTTGGCTTCCTCCATCACTGGGAGCAACCCAAGCCTCCTGCTCGCTCCAGCTCTGTGGCCGCCGCCATCTTCAGTTGTCTTCAGTCTTCGCTCAGTGCCTGCAAATTAACCTCCATCTTTGTTGGGTTAATTTGCATAGTCACTCTGATTGGCTGGTGGGTGTAGTGGAGTGGTGGAGTGATGGTTAATTTGCATATTTCTCTTTTATTAGTGTAGATCATTTTCTTCTCTTTCTCTTTCTTCTTATCCACTAATCCTCTTTTTACTTCCTCTATACTGAACTGAGGTCCTTCCCATATTCATCCAATTCTTAAGCTCACTTTCTGTATATACGATTCTGCCCCCACCCACTTTACTGGGTATTTGGTGTTTGCTTTGGCTTACCTGTTTGTTCTATGGTGTTTTCTCCCCATATATTTTTTTTCCCTTTTTCTTCCTTTTTCTTTTCTCTCATACCATTTTTTCTCTCTTCGATATCATTTGTGCTCTCATTTCTCTCCCCTAATTCTCTTTTCTCTGATGGTCACTTATATTGGGGTTATGAGTGTCTTGAGTATAACTGTTTTGTTCCCTTTGTGTTGTGTCTTGTCAAGGTGAATTTTATCCTGTCCAGCCAATGTGCTCTCTAGAGCAAGCCATAAAACCAGACACCCGAAGAGGAGAATTCATCCAAGAATGAGTCAATAACACTCCAGACCAAACAACAGAGCCCAGGGCACTGCGACCACGCAAGCAGCAGCCTCGTGAGCAGCCCACCCCAGGCCAAGGAGCGGCAGCCTCATGCGGCCTGCCCCTCTCCAAGGAGTAACGCAGTGAAAGTGGCCTACCCCCCATCTGAGGAGCAGCAGCCTTAGGTGCAGCCTACCCCCATCCGAGGATCAGCAGCCTCACACAGCTCACACTCATTTGAGAAGCAGCAGCCTTGTGAGTGGCCCAACCTCGTACTAGGAGCAGCAGCCGCACAAACAGCCCACCCCCATCTGAGGAGCAGCAGTTGCACAAGCAGCCCACCCCCATATGAGGAGCATCAGTCCTGCAAGCAACCTGCCCCCATCTGAGGAGCAGCAGCCTCATGAGAAGCCTGCCCCTGTCCGAGGAGCAGCAGCTCGCGAGCAGCCAGCCCACATCCCAGGAGCAGCAGGTCCCGAGCAGCCCACCCCTGTATGAGGAGCAGAAGCCCCATGAGCAGCCCTCTCCTATCTGTGGAGCAGCAGCTGAATGAGCAGCTTGCCCTTATCTGAGGAACAGCAGCCATGTGCAGTCAGGCCCCGTCCAAGGAACAGCAGCTCCGTGAAGAGCCCACCCTTGTCTGAGGAGCAGCAGCTGAATGAGCAGCCTGCCACCATCCCAGGAGAGGCAGTCTCATGAGCAGCCCATCTCATTTGAAGAGCTGCAGCTGTGAGAGCAGCCTGCCCCTACCAGCCAGAAGAGCAACCACTGCTGCAAACAGTGCCCACAAGAGGAGCTGCTGCCAACTGAGGAGCAGCTGCTGCCGTGACCACCAGAGGAGCAGCCATGACCCGAGGAGCCACTGCCACTGAAGGAGCAGCCCCTGCATGACTGCACACCTAGATTTTTCGGAGAAAGCAAAAATGGGTAGACAAAAACAAACAAACAAATAAAAAAAAACCCAAAGGAAAGAAAAGGAGGAATCGCCAAAAAAGCAGCTAAGTGAAAAGGAGACATTCAATATGTCATCAAACGAACTCAGAATAATGGTCATAAAGTGGATGAATGAAAAAATCAACAACTTATGTAAGAATCACGAAGAAATAAAGAGTGATATAGCTGCAATAAAAACACCATGGAAAGTTTCAACAGTAGACTAGGAGAAGCAGAGTACCGAATTAGCGAATTAGAAGACAAGGAAGCAAAACACACCCAAACTGAACTGCAATTGGAGAAAAAAAATTAAAAGGAGGAGAGCCTAAGAGAGCTGTGGGACATGAAACAAAGTAACATAGGAAGAATAGGGGTGCCAGAATGACAGGAAGAGGAATAGGGTTAGAAAACCTATTTGAAGAAATAATTTCAGAAAATGTCCCCGAGGTGGGGAAGAAAATAGTCACACAAGCACAGAGAGTCCCAAACAAGATGAACCCGAAAAAACCCACACCAAGATATGTCATAATTACAATGGCAAATGTTCAGGACAAAGAGAGAATCTTAAAGGCTGCAAGAGAGAGACAGAAAGTTATGTACAAGGGATCTCCCATTAGATTATCAAATTATTTCTCAACAGAAACACATCAGGCCAGAAAATAATAGAAGGAAGTTTACAAAGTGATGAAAAGCAAGGGACTGAATCCAAGAATACTCTATCCAGCCAGGCTATCATTCAAAATTTAAGGGGAAATAAGGAGCTTCACAGACAAAAAAATGCTAAGGGACTTTATCACTACCAAGCCAGCAATGAAAAAAATGCTAAAGGGACTGGTGTAAAAAGAAGAAATAAAAGGGGAAGAAGAAACACAGGCACAAAAAATAAAAATGGCTATAAACAAGTACCTATCAATAATAACTTTAAATGTAACTGGACTAAATGCTCCAATCAAAAGACATCCAGTGGCTGAATGGATAAAAATACATGACCCATATATATGCAGTCTACAAGATATCCACCTCAGAACAAGGGACTCACACAGACTGAAAGTGAAGGGATGGAAAAATATCTTTCAGGCAAATGAAATGAAAAAAAAAGTTGGGGTAGCAATACTTATATGTGACAAAATAGACCTCAAAGTGAAGGCCATAAAGAGAGATAAGGAAGGCCACTTCACAATACTAAAGAGATCAATGCAACAAGAGGATATAATCCTGATAAACATATATGCACCCAATGCAGGAGCACCAAATACATAAAAAAACTCCTGGAAGATATCAAGGGAGAGATTGACAACAATACAATCATAGTAGGGGACTTTAATACACCACTGACATCACTGGATAAATCCTCCAGACAAAAAAATCATCAAAGAAACAGCAATCCTAATTTACTCACTAGATTGGATGGACTTAATTGACATCTTCACAACATTTCACTCCAAAGCCACGGAATATATGTTCTTCTCAAGTGCACATGGGACATTTTCCAAGATAGACCACATATTGGGTCACAGGCAAAGTCTCTCCAAATTCAGGAAGATTGAAATCATATCAATCATCTTCTCAGACCACAATAGCATAATATTAAAAATAAAAAACAATAAAAAAAATAAAAAAATTCACACACTTGGAAGCAGAATAGCATGCTATTAAGCAATGATTGGGAGGATCCAAGATGGCTGCTGATGGGACAGCAGGCTGGAAGATAGTGTGTGAGTGAGAGAACAAAAGGAGTGTGTGTGGGGATTGTCAATATTTGTGAGTGAGGGACAGCTATATTCCAGGGAATTGTTGGGGACTGCCGTATGGGGCTCCCCTTGCTGGGCAGCCTCTACTGCTGCTGAAATCTCTCCCAGAGCAGCCAGCTCTGCCACAGAGACCACGCCATCTTGAAGGAGAGACTCGTGGTGATCTGAAGCCCAGCCTTACCTTCAACTGGGCAGACATCGGATACCTCCTGGGACCCTACAACCACAACCACCAGAGACAAGTTGCCTCAACTGTGAACCCAGAAACACCAAGACTCCAGCCTCTCTGACCGCAGGCACCTAGAAAGTCTGTCCAGGAGCAGACAAAGTGGTGTAAATACACGAACGAGCCCTGCACCTTCTCACAGAGCAGATAGAAGGAATAGCTGAATCAATTACATCAAATATATCCACCCGGAATTGGCGAATTAAATACAGCTGTTGAGGCTATCCATGGATGGAAAGGTCAGATATCGCCTAGGGAAGTCAACGAAGGACAGAGAGAGCTACATAACCAGACATCCAGAGAGGAGTGATCATGGGGAAACAAAGAAACACCCCACATATGAAAGAAAAGGAGGAATCACCAGAAAAGGAAGTACCCAAAATTGAGGAAAGGTATATGTCAGAGAAATAATTCAGAGCAATGGTCATAAGGTCCCTGAAAAGGTTTGAGAACAAATTCAACACCATGTGTAAGAACCAAGAGGAAATGAAGAAGAACCAAGAAGAAATGACATTGCTGCAATAAAGAACTCATTAGAAAGCATCAAAGTAGACTAGAAGAAGCAGAGGACCGCATCAGTGAACTCAAAGACAAGGTAGGAAAAAATACCCAAGCAGAGTAGCAATTAGAAAAAAAAATTAAAAAACAGGAGGAGAGCCTAAGGGAACTTTGGGACAACATGAAACAAAACAACATGCACATAATAGGGGTGCCAGAAGGAAAGGAAACTGAGCAAGTAATAGAAAACCTGTTTGAAGGAATAATGACAGAAAACTTACCTGATATGGGGAAGAAAAATCTCACACAAGTCCAAGAAGCGCACAGAGTCCCAAAAAAGATGGATCCCAAAAGACTGACACCAAGACACATTATAATTAAATTGGCAAACACCAATGACAAAGAAAGAATCTTAAAGGCTGCCAGAGCGGGACAGAAAGTCACCTACAAAAGCTCTCCCATCAGACTAGCAAGTGATTTCTCAAGAGAAACACATCAGGCCAGAAGAGAATGGAATGGAATATACAAAGTCATGCAAAGGAAGGGTCTGAATCCAAGAATACTGTACCCAGCAAGGCTATCAATCAAAATTGAGGGTGAGATCAGGAGCTTCACAGACAAAAAAGAATTAACGGAGTTGATTACCACCAATCCAGCAATGCAAGAAATGCTGAAGGGTCTGGTGTAAACAGAAGAATTAGGAAGAGAAGAAGGAACACAGGCATAAAGAATAAAAATGGCAACAAACAAGTACCTATCTATCAATAATAAATTTAAATGTAAATGGATTAAATGCCCCAATCAAAAGACATAGGGTAGCTGAGTGGATAAGAAAACATGACCCATATATCTGTTGTCTACAGGAAACCCACCTCAGGACAAAGGACTCACAGACTGATGGTGAAGGGATGGAAAAAGGTTTTTCAGGTGAATGGAAATGAAAAAAAA
>NW_005370000.1:95763-97319 GCF_000412655.1 Myotis brandtii
TTAAAAAAAAAAAAAAAAAAAAACAAGAAACAATGGTAATAAATGATCTAACCATACAATTTAAAAAATTATGAAGAGAGGAACAAGCAAAGCCCAGAATGAGCAGAAGAAAGGAGATAATAAAAATCAGAGTAGAAATAAATGACATAGAGACCAAAAAAAAATGATACAAAAGATCAATGAAACCAAGAGCTGGCTCTTTGAAAGGATAAACAAGATTGATGAACCTCTAGCCAGGCTCAACAAGAAACAGAGAGAGGACCCAATGCAATTCTATATAATAAAAACCCAATATGCAAATTATCCCCTCGACCAGGAGTTTGACCATTCACTATGACATGCACTGACCACTAGGGGGCAGCGCAAAACATGGCAGACATCGGTGACACGGCACTGGCAGCAGGCAGCAGTGGAGTCACTGACTGCCCCAATGGGCTCTGATGAGAGCGGGACCAGTGTAGGATGGTGGAGCAGGTGATCCAGCGGTTCCAGGCCAAGGCAGGTGCGAGCTGGGGCCCAATCGCCCCGCTGATTGCCCTGCAGATGGTAACCAGTGGCAGCAGCAGGGGGTGAGGCTGCTGCCTGGCTCCCAGGATCTGAGGGAGCCAGGTGGGGCCCCGGCACCTATCAATTGCCCCACAAGCAGGATGGTGATGCAGGTGACAGGGCGGTGCCAATCCAAGGTGGGGTGCCAGGTGGGGCTGTGGGGCTGTGAAGCTGGGGGTGCCAGCTAGGATTTAGAGCCTGGGGGAGCGAGGTGGGATCCAATCCCCGCAGGCCACACGGAGGGATTCCATCCGTGAATGAATTCGTGCACCGAGCCTCTAGTCTCTAATAAAAGCCCAACAGCATATTTTTTTAAAATATATTTTATTGATTTTTTACAGAGAGGAAGGGAGAGAGATAGAGAGTTAGAAACATCGATGAGAGAGAAACATCGATCAGCTGCCTCCTGCACATCTCCCACTGGGGATGTGCCCGCAACCCAGGTACATGCCCTTGACCGGAATCGAACCTGGGACCTTTCAGTCCGCAGGCCGACACTCTATCCACTGAGCCAAACCGGTTTCGGCACAACAGCATATTTAACAGACCTAGAACAAATACTACAATTTTTTTTGCATTTTATTAAGCTTTATTGCATTAAGTTGTTTTTAGAGACATGGTATGACTCTTGGCATATCTGCGTTTGTGAAATAATAAGCCATTCTTTTTTAAAAAATATTTTCCCTTTATTTAATAAGATATTACAAATGTGTCCTTATCCCCCCAATGTCCCCTCATCCCCCCAATCCTGCCCTCACCCTCACCCCCTGTTGTCCACATCCATCACTTATGCTTATATGCATGCATACAAGTCCTTTGATTGATCTTTCTCCCTTACCCCCACCCTCCCCTACCTTCCCTCTGAGGTTTGAGCATCTGATCGATGCTTCTCTGTCTCTAGATCTGTTTTTGTTCATCGGTTTATGTTCTTCATTATAGTCCACAAATGAGTGAGATAGTGTGATATTTATCTTTCTCTGACTGACTTATTTCACTTAGCATAATGCTCT
>NW_005370000.1:99745-106281 GCF_000412655.1 Myotis brandtii
CATGGAGGGGGTGTTCCAATTTTTGCTGTCTTCTGCCCTTGGTTGAAATCACGCGTGCCTCGCAGGGACTCACAGTGACACCCAGGAACCATCTATTTGGGTGGTGGGTCTCAGGAAGCCTACGTTCTGGCAAAGCGTGACTGTGGTGTCCAGAGTGCTGTAGTTGTGGGGTGGGCAGACTCAGCTTTTGCTGCTGCCTCCATAGTTGGATACACGCGATCCCAGTGGCAGCTCACAAGGCACCTGTGGTGTATTTGCCAGCAGGGTGTACTGACACACTCTGAAGGGCCCTGGCACTGAAGCCACTGGATTGCAGTGTCTGTGGGCAGGTACCCCAGAAGAGGGAATTCAGCATTTCTACAGCCCAGCAGTGCACCCCTGTTTGTTTAAGTGTGTGACCAGCAGGGCTCACAGCGGGGACTCAGGGCTGTCTGTGGAGCGGTGGTCTTGGGAGACCTGCATACTAGAAAAGCATGCAACTGTAGTGTCTAGAGTTCTGCAGCTGTGGGGTGGGGAAACTCAGTTTTTGCTGATGCACCTGTGGTGGATAGGCTTGTGTTCCCAGTGGCGGTACACAAGGGCACCTGTAGTGAGTTTGCTAGTGCAGGCGCACTGAAGCACTCTGAAGGGCCCTGGAAAGCTTAATCGAGGCATCTTTGGGCCTGTATCCAGGATGGGTAAATTCAGAATTTCTACTGCCCAGGGGAGTGTGTCCCTATTAGTCCAAGATTGGACCCAGTAGAGGCTAACTGCGGCTTCCCAAAGTGCCCTGTGGATAGATGGGCTCAGGGGGAGTGCAGTTTGCTGGCGCTGAGCTCTGATGCATTCTGAGGGGCCCTGGTACTGAGGGGCCCTGGCGCTGAAATTGCACAGCTGGGTGTGTGTGGGAAGTTATTCAGGCAGAAGGAATTCAGAATTTCTACTGGGGGGGCAGTGTGCCTGTGTCTGTACAAAATCACATGCAGCTGAGGCTCACAGTGACTCCTAAGAGAAGTCTATGGAGTGGTGTGCCTGGGAGACCTGCACCCTGGAGATGCGGGAATTCATGTAGGAGGTCTGCCGCTGGGGAAGGGGAGGCTGCACTTACTGCTGTGGGCAGGCGTGGTGCTCCTTTGGAGGTGGAGATCCCAGGGTCTGTGAGTCTGCGGGTGTGGCTGCAGGATTTTGGCTAGATTGGCTGCCCGGTCGCGGGCAGGCAGTATCCCAGGCCTGTCTGGGTGGTGGTGCTGATGAGTTCCTAGAAGAGGCCACTCTCCCCTTCAAGATGGCGTGGGCTCCGGGGGAGTGCTTCAGCGGTGGTAGTCTCTCCCTGTCCCAGAGAGCCTGGTCTGCCAGCCTTTACTGCTCCTGCTGGATTTAACTGTCCCTCACTCACACACACACACAACATGCACATCCACTCACTCTCCTTTCATCCCCTCACTCACTCACTTCCTATCCTTCACCTCAGTCCTGCCAGCCACCATCTCTCTCCGTCCTCTACAAAAATTTTTATGGAACCAAAAAAGGACCCAAAGAGCCACAGCAATCTTGAGAAAGAAGAACAAAGTTGGATGAATAATAATACCAAATATCAAGTTATACTACAAAGCCATTGTACTCAAAACAGCCTGATACTGGTACAAGAACAGGAATATAGATCAATGGAACAAAACAGAGAACCTAGAAATTGACCCAAGCCACTATGCTTAATTAATATTTGACAAAGGAGGCAAGAACATACAGTGAAGTCAATAAATGGTATTGAGAAAATTGGACAGATACATGCAAAAAATAAAACTAGGCTAACTTACACCATGCACAGGAATAAATTCAAAATGCATAAAAGATTTAAATCTAAGTTGAGAAACCATAAAAATTCTAGAAGATACCATAGGCAGCAAAGTATGAGACATGTCTCATAGCAATAATTTACAGATAACATCTCTTGTAGGGCATTCAAAATCTGCATCTCTCGTAGCAATATGTTTACCTATACATCTCTTAGGACAATGGAAACTAAAGAGAAAATAAACAAATGGGATTACATTAAAATAAAAATATTCTTCACTGCAAAAGAAACCAACAACAAAATAACAAGAGAGCCCACAACATGGGAGAACATATTTGCCAATGATACATTTGTTAGGAGGTTAATCTCCAAAATAGATAGGGAGCTCATACAACTTAACAAAAGAAAGATAAACAATCCAATTAAAAAATGTGCCAAGAACTTAAATAGATATTTCTCCAAAGTGGACATACAGAAGGCCAAGAGACATATGTAAAAATTTCCAAAGTCACTAATCATCTGAGAGATGCAAATCAAAATGACACTGAGATATCATCTGACACCTGTCAGAATGGCTATTATCAACAAACAACATGTTGGTGAGGTTGTAGAGAAAAGGGAACCCTAGTACACAGCTGGTGGAAATGCAGACTGGTGCACCCATCATGGAAAACAGTATGGAGTTTCCTTAAAAAATTAAAAATGGAACTCCCATTTGACTCAGTGACCTCACTTCTAGGAATATATCCTAAGAAACCCAAAACACTCATCAGAAAGAATATATGTACCTCTTTGTTCATAGAAGCACTATTTACAATACCTAAGATTTGAAAAACAGCCTAAGTGCCCATCAGCAGATGAATGGATTAAAAAAAAATGGTGGTACATTTACACAATAAAATACTACACTGCAATAAAAAAGAAAGAACTCTTACCATTTACAATAGCATGGATGTACCTGGAGAGAATTATGCTGAATATGCTAAGTGAAGTGAGCCAGTCAGAGGAAGATAAGTATCACATGATCTCACTCATATGTGGAATCTAATGAACAAAATAAACTGATGAACAAAATTAGACTCAGAGACATAGTAGCATGGACAGACTATCAAACCTCAGAGAGAAGGCAGGGGAAGATGGGTGAGAAGAGATCAACCAATGAACATGTGTGCATGTATGTATAATATGTGGACACAGACAATTGGGTACTGAGGGCCTGTGGGAGGAGGGCAGAGGAACCGTTGAGAGTTAGAAGAGGTCAATAGGGGAAGAAAGGGGGACTTATGTAACACTTTCAACAATAATGATTAAAAAAAGAAATTGAGGTTGTTTTTCATACAGTTGTCATAACTCAACTAATCATATATCTATGTTTATAATGGTCTATTTGGTTATATAATTGTAAAATATTGAGTATGTTTGATGTAAGCTCATTTTTTTTTTCACAGACATAAAATGCCTGTTCAAAAAACCAAGCATATTTTATGGCTTTAAAAATGTCTTTTCCTCGGACAGACCAAGATGGCGGCATAGGTAAACACTGGAGATTGCTGCCGCAAACAACCACTTCAAAAATACAACTAAAAGACGGAACGGACATCACCCAGAACCACACGAAGGCTGGCTGAGGAGAGACTCTTCAACTAGAAGGAAAAATAACAGCACACCGAGGCTCAGAGGAGGCGCAGTGTGGAAAATACTCAGGTGCGGAGGTGCGCGCGCAAAGCGGGCTGGTGGCTGAGAGCGCGGTTGTCGTTTTCGGTCAGGGGGGAGTCTCAGACTCTGAGCTCCAGATACGGGCGAATCGCTGGGGACTCGGACCCAAACGGGAGAAGCGGGAGTGTCTGGCATCAGTTGGAAGGCAGCTTTCCCTCCGAGGTTTGCAGCGGTTCCGGGGGTTCTGAGAAGCAGAGCCTCTGGGAACAGGACTGAGGGCACCATAACGGCTCCCTCCGCCCGCCCTGTTGAGCCCGCCCCGCCCAAGCCCTGCGCAGAGCCATTTGCCGGATCGCCTCAGGCAAAGGCTAGATTAGCACCTCCCCAGAGGACAGAAGTTTTCCGCGGCAGACACAGCTGATTCACACAGCCAGTCGGCCTGGTGGTCAAATCCCTCTAGTATTAACTACAACAATCAAGGCTCAACTAGAACAAGACTGCGCACAAAGACCACTAGAGGGTGCACCAAGAAAGCATAAAAAATGCGGAGACAAAAAAACATGACAGAAATGGAGGATATAGAGCTAAAAATCGCAATTTTGAGGGCTTGCAAAAATGTGCTAGAAGCTGTCAATAAACTTGAGGAGAGAGTCACGAAAACTAATGAGACCCTCGATGCTATGATAAAGAACCAACTAGAAATTAAGCATACACGGACTGAAATAAAGAATATTATACAGACACCCAATAGCAGACCAGAGGAGCGCAAGAATCAAGCCAAAGATTTGAAATGCGAAGAAGCAAAAAACACCCAACCGGAAAAGCAAAATGAAAAAAGAATCCGAAAATACGAAGATAGTGTAAGGAGCCTCTGGGACAGCTTCAAGCGTACAAACATCAGAATAATTGGGGTGCCAGAAGATGAGAGACAGCAAGATATTGAAAACCTATTTGAAGAAATAATGGCAGAAAACTTCCCCCACCTGGTGAAAGAAATGGACTTACAGGTCCAAGAAGCGCAGAGAACCCCAAACAAAAGGAATCCAAAGAGGACCACACCAAGACACATCATAATTAAAATGCCAAGAGCAAAAGACAAAGAGAGAATCTTAAAAGCAGCAAGAGAAAGAGACTCAATTACCTACAAGGGAATACCCATACGACTGTCAGCTGATTTCTCAACAGAAACTTGGCAGGCCAGAAGGGAATGGCAAGAAATATTCAAAGTGCTGAATACCAAGAACCTACAACCAAGAATACTTTATCCAGCAAAGCTATCATTCAGAATTGAAGGTCAGATAAAGAGCTTCACAGATAAGGAAAAGCTAAAGGAGTTCATCACCACTAAACCAGTATTATACGAAATGCTGAAAGGTATCCTTTAAGAAGAGGAAGAAGAAAAAGGTAAAGATACAAATTGTGAACAACAAACATGCATCTATCAACAAGTGAATCTAAGAATCAAGTGAATAAATAATCTGATGTACAGAAAAAAATGTCTTTTCCTCAAAGCTAAGGAAACTTTAGAAAAACATTCAAAATTCCTACCATAAAGTATGAAAATTCTAACTGATATTACATACAAATTTATAAAATTATGTTAAAGGTATAGAAAAAACTTTAAGGCACATTTATTCTCAATTTTAAAAAAATCTCATATAGAAGATAGCTAGCCCACTAATTTTTTTTATCTTCCCTTTTCTTTGCAATCTTTTTCAACTTAACCAAATACTTCTAGTTTATAAGGACTTTTCTTTACAGCAGAATTACAAATAATTTTTGTAGAAGAACTTTTATAATACGAATATGTCAATTTTGTTCCCCATCATATTATTCATCAAAGGTAATCATGGATGCTAAGAACAATAGATGAAATTTAATGGGAATTGTTTATTTGCAGGATGCTAAAACTGTTCTCCAAATTGTTGGTCATAAGGAAGAAAATACATTTTTACAATGCAGGGACAAGGTGACCTCCACCTGAGTAAACTGATCAAACTTAACATCATTATGAATGGAACAATCAGACATACTGTGCTTCCTGATAATGTGCATACTGTGATGCAGTATTGGGTACAGAGCACCGCATATGCAGCACTTGGTAAAAAGTGCTGTACTTGAATCTAATCCAGTTATTCCATCTAACTTCCAATGTAAATATGTTACAATGGTAGAGGAATATAGTAATCACAATTACTAATTATTTATATACATACAAAATATGTTGTTAAAATGCAAATTCTGATTTAATAAGTCTGGGTGAGGCCCAATATTCTGCCTTTCTAACAATTTCCCAAGTGATGTTGATGTTATTACCTTCCTACAGCACATTGAATAACAGATATTAAAAGATAAGGGAAATAAAACAGATAAATTCAAGACATTCTATTTTACAGAATAACTGATCTAGTCTGCCATCAACAAATAATACTATTTTACCTCCTTTTCATATGTGCATTACATTTATTTTTGTTTGATTCATTTCATTGGCTCCAAATTCCATGCAATGTTATACTAGTGAAACCTTTGTCTTGCTCAAGAAATTAGGAAGAATCATTTTTGTTTTACTGTTGAGCATAAACCTGGGTATTAGTGATTTTATCTACAATGAATCTGGTTGTTAAGGAATCTTTTTTCTATTCTTATTTATTTTACTACAGCATGTTTATCAGAAATTGATTTTGAATTCTTTAAAATAGTTCGCAACCTCCTCAAGAAAATACATTTTTTCTTTAATATGTTAATATGAAGAATTATGTAACTATAGTCAAATATTAAGCCATGATTCAATTTGTGGACTGAAATTTATTGTTCATGTGTTTTATATTTTATATGAATCTAGATTTATTTTAATAATGATTTATAATTTTATAAGTGAATATGCTATGATTATTTTTTGTCATGCTTTATAAGATGTTCACATCAGGATCATGCTAGACTTATACAAGAATTAGAAAGCATTTTCTTAACATCTATGCTATGAGAAATCTTAAATACTTAGGTTGTTAGATAGCCATCTTATTGGGAAATAATTCTGTGATATTATCTTTTATATTTTCCTTTTATATTAGTCTATTTAATTTTTAAAACATATATATCTTACAAAATT
>NW_005370000.1:106330-108482 GCF_000412655.1 Myotis brandtii
ATGTATATTTCTATAATATATATATGTATCTTTGAAAAATTCAAGTAAGTTTCTGAGATACCACTGGTCTCCTCTTATTGTCATGCCACACTTCCATCTCAATCCGGACAAATAAGGTTATATTAGTTAAATTTGCCAGAACTTTGTACACTTCCTACTCACAACCTGCCACCACTCCTTCAATAGGGGAGTTTAGTGCTAGCTTCCTGAGTGTTCCTTCAATTTGTTTCAAAGTGTAAAATATCTGGCAGGAATTATCCAGGTACTTTACAGTATGATAAACTCTAGGCACTTTACTTTCTCTAACTTGGCAAAGTGCCATTACCAGATTCTCAATTTTTGCTTCTCTAATTATTGTGCTTCATTTGAGGAGCTATTTTTTGTTGTTTGTTTTATTTTTTTTTTAAATTTGCTTTTGCATTACTCCATTTCTTGAAAATCAAAACATAAGCCTTTCTTTTTTCATCTTTTTAATTCTGCAAATAAACTAACAATTTGAATTGTAGAATACTCAAACTTACATTCAAATTATAAAAAGAGTGCTAGAAAAAATAAGTGATAAGATATAAAAATGCAAACAAAAACAAAAAGCTGGTTGAGGGAGAGACATATATGTTGATGGCTGCTGATTGGTCAGTGTGCTGGTTGCTGAAGGTTGAGGTGCTTTAGACAACAATGAAGTTTGATGCATTGATTAACTTTCTTTTATCCACAGTAGAACTTTTCTCAAAGTTAGAGTAAATCCTCTCTAATCTTGCTACTGTTTTGTCAACTAAGTTTATGTAATATTGTAAATCCTTTGTTGCAATTTGAATAACCTCTTCATCAGAAATAGGTCCATCTCAACAAACCACCTTCTCTGCTCATCCATAAGAAGCAAATCCTTTTCTGTTACAGATTTATCACGAGATTGCAGCAACTCAGTCACATTTTTTAGGCTCCACTTGTAATTCTAGTTACCTTGCTATTTCTACCACATGTGCAGTTATTTCCTCCAGTGAAGTCTCCAACCCCTCAAAGTCATCCATGACAGTTGAAATCAACTTCTTTCAAACGCCTTTTAATGTTGATATTTTGCCCTCTCCCCATAAATCAAAAATGTTTTCAATGAAATATAGAATGTTGAGTCCTTTCCAGAAAGTTTTTAATTTACTTTGTCCAGATCTAGCAGAGGAATCACTATTTGTGGTGTCTATAGCCTTATGAAATGTATTTTTTAAACATTTTTATTGATTTCAGAAGGAAGGGATAGGGAGAGAGAGATAGAAACATCAGGATGAGAGAGAATCATTGATCAGCTGCCTCCTGCATACACCACATTGGGGATTGAGCCCACAACCCAGGCATGTGCCCTTGACTGGAATCAAACCCGGGACCCTTCAGTCCAAATGCCAACACTCTATCCACTGAGCCAAACCAGCTAGGGCAAAATGTATTTTTTAAATAATAAAACTTGAAAGTCAAAACTACTCCTTGATCCATGGGCTGGAAATGAATGTTGTGTTAAGAGTCATGAAAACAAGATTAAACTCATTGTATATCTCCATCAAAGCTATTGGTTCATGAGGTGCATTGTTAATGAACAACATTATTTTAAAATGAATCTATTTTTCTGAGAAGTAGGTCTAAATATTGGGCTTAAAATACTCAATAAATTGTTTTGAAAGCAGGGTTAGAAGTTCCATTTATGGAGCACAAGTAGATTGGATTTAGCATAATTCTTAAGCAGTCAAAAGTTTTTGGAATGATAAATGAACATGGACTTCAACTTAAAGTTACTTTTGTAACTTGCACCCGCTACTGGCACTGAAGCCACTGCTTGCACCCGCTGCTGGCACTGGTCCCACTTGCACCCGCTGCCAGCACCCAGCACCGGTCCTGATCGCTCAGTGCCATCAGCGGGGTGCAAGTGGTGGCTGCCAGCCCCAATCGCCCCTGAGGACTTCTCCACCTCCCCCTGCTTCTGAGGAGCGATTGGAGAAGCAGCTGCCGCTCACACCCGCTGACAGTGCTGGCCCTGTTCGCACCTGCTGCTGGCACTGGCCCCAATTGCTCCACGCAGTCAGCAGGTACAAGCGGGGCTGGTGCCATTAGCAAGTGAGAGCAGCAGCAGTGGGAGAAGGGCTGCTGACAGAGGCGGGGGGGGGGGGGG
>NW_005370000.1:109374-111034 GCF_000412655.1 Myotis brandtii
CTGGTGTATGCAGGATGACATCTGTTTCTCAATGCATTGCCTCCAGCAAAATATATATATTGGGGCAAGGGGAGCTAATGTACTTACTGCTGTAAATTAAAGGAGTCTAGAACATATTATAGTGGCATAAGGATAATTTTTAACTGAAGACATTTGATAATCAACAGATATAGGAAGAGCCCTAGCCGGTTTGCTTAGTGGATAGAGTGCTACCCTGCAGATAGAAGGGTCCCAGGTTTGATTCCAGTTAAAGGCTTCTCCCTGGCCCAGGCCCTGGTCGGGGCTCATGCAGGAGGCAACCAATCGATGTGTTTCTCTCATGGATATTTCTGTCTTTTCCACTCTCTAAAAATCAATGGAAAAATATCCTCAGGGGAGAATTTTTTTAAAAGTATCATTTAAAAAAAGATATAGGAAGAGACTGTTTTTGAACTCTCCTTAATGCCAAAATTTCTGTTTGGGTCCAAGTTTGTTGTCTTGCAAAACTGATGAATGAGTTTGTGGACAAAAACGGTTAATGAAAGCAATGTTTATTGAGAGATCAATGAACTCCCAGCAGCAAGGAGCAGCAGAGAAGGGCCCAAAGAAAGTTACTGGTGAAGCTTCTTTGTCTCAGGTTCCAAAGTCTCATGCCCCTTAAGCCACCTCTGGAAAAGGTGCAGACAGGGTTCCAGGAGAGCCAAAGCAGGCCAATGTCCAGAGCTTCTGTTCCATGTTGCAGTGGGATGTAGTTCAGCGTCCAAGCTAATGAAAGTTCATCAGTCCATGTGTGGAGTCCCACATGGCCATAAGCCACGTGGGCACAGGGGAGCATATCCTCTGCCACAGGAGAGCCAGGAACCCAGGGCACCATAGAGAGAAGAGAGAAGCAAGTGTGCTTCTTGGTCTAGGGGTAGATATATGCTTTGTTCACTCCTGATTGGTTCTTTCAAAGAATTCTGCCTTAGTAACATCGTTGGGGTTGGTTGTATGCCTCACTGCCTTGTGAATGGTTATCTGCAAGCAGGCTGTCTTAGTAACATCCATGCATTTGAAAGCTCAGGTCTCTCCCTTGAGCCCTTGTTTCCCACCCAGCTGGGTTGTCTTAGCAACTCCCGCCTAGCTGGGTTCAGTTCTAGGTACTTTTGTTTGTCTCTGTGGTGCCATGGGCAAACTGCATCCTGTTATTTTGCAAGATTCTGTTACTCTTGGACTTCCCTATGCTATTCTCCCTCCCATGATCCGGTCCCTGACTACCTTTTAGCCCTCTTCTAAAGGGTGTCCCAAAATTCACGCAAGAAGTAATTTTGATAGAAAACACAGGTTTATAATTACAAATTGTAATTTTTTTATTGTTTTATAAAGTATATAGTATAGGGTTATGTATGGAATAGCAAACTGGATTATCATGTGCCGGGAGCCGGTCCATCCTTGCTGTTTCAAGGGACCTGGCATATATGGCATACTGTTTTAATATGTTTGCTCACCTTCTTGGTGCTATGTGTTTTAACCAAGGTCACCTCTCCAAGAAAGGTTGTTTCCCCAGGTAGGGATTTTTCCCTGAAGTTAGGGAGGGGATAAAACCCCTTAACTAAGTGCCAGGTGGGTAGCTAATCACTTTAACTACAAACAATCACACTTAAGCTACATAATCTTTACTCCCTGGAATGGAGATAAGAAA
>NW_005370000.1:111729-118837 GCF_000412655.1 Myotis brandtii
GCAAAACGGTCATGGAAAATTTCAACAAAAGAGTGCATATGTGCCAGCAAATCTGTGGAGGCTATTTACCTGATATGCTATTCCATACATAACCCTATACTGTATACTTTATGAATCAATAAAAAATTTACAATTTTTAATTATAAACCTGTGTTTTCTATCAAAATTACTTCTTGCGTGAATTTTGGGACACCCTTTATTTCCTCATTATCTTTCTAAAAGTGGAGCGTTTCAAAAGAATTCAACTCTAACAAATCCCCCTTTGAGAGAGGCTTTTTGTTTTCTGGGGGCAGGGAGTGAGATTAATTCCCAACTCCAGTAACCAAAAGTCATCACTAGGATGAGAAAGTGTACAAAACAAACATTGTCAGAAAATGATCATACTTTCCATCTATTCTCCTAAAGGCCCATTTATCTTTTCTAAATTCATTCATTTTCCCATTAGTGCCCTTCCCCTCTTTTCTTTTATCTTATTAAGATGCTATGTAAGCTTAAAATTCCGACCATTACACTTTGAGCTTCCATTTTTCTGTGACCTTTTGCCTACATACATAAATAAAACTTGGCAATTTCTTATGTTAATTCCTTTTGTCAGTAGAATTCACAGGCTCCCAAGCACTGGACAGAAGTGGGTGGAGGAAAATTTTTCCTTTGAACTAAGTTATGATAGTCTGTTCCTGCCCCAGATTCTTTGTGTTTACTTTCAGGATAATGTAAATATATATAGATATTAAGAACTTACCAAATGTATATTTAAATAACTGTATTTCAAACTATACCAGACATACAGAACACATAAAAATACAATTGATGAATTTTCCCAAAGTGAACAAATGATTTAAACCAAACTAAATATAAAAAAATGAATATTGTCCAGCTGGTATGGCTCAGTGGTTGAGTGTCAACCCATGAACCAGGAGGTTGGGATTCGATTCCTGGTCGGGGCACATGCCCAGGTTTCGGGCTTAATCCTGAGTAGGGTATGTGCAGGAGACAGCTGGCCAATGATTCTCTCTCATCATTGATGTTTTTATCTCTCTCTCCCTCTCCCTTCCTCTCTGAAATCAATAAAAAATATATTTCTAAAAATGAATATTACTAGCTACTCAAGAACCCCTCAAAATCCTCCATTTATTGCAAAAGTGTCCCCATTTCTAAGACTGGAAACTTATTTTGCCTGTTTGTGAAATTTATAAAAATGTAGCCATACCATATTTATTACACTGTACCTAGATTTTACACTCAGTGTTTGTGAGAGTCTTCCTAGTTTATTTGCCTTCATTATCATATAATATTTCAATGTATGAAAATATCAAATTTGATTTTTATGGTTTTTATTTTGCTAATATATGAATAGTGATGTCATGACCTTTTTGCATAAATCTTTTGGTAAGTATATGTATTCATTTCTAATGTGTATACATTTAGGACTGAAATTGCCAGATCATAGATGTGTGTTCATTTTCAGCTTTAAAAAATATTCCCAAATAACTTTGCAAAGTAATGATACAAATTACACGTCTACTAGAAATGTATGAGTGTTCCATTATTGCATATTATTGGTAATACTTTTTTTTTAATTTACTGAATTGTGTCTCTGTGTGTGTGAATGCTATTATGTACTAATTTTTACTTGCAATTTTATAATGACTAATACAATTAAGAATCTTTTCTCACTTGGATAACTCATTTTGCAAATGGCATACTTAAGCTTTCCCCCCATTTTTCTATTGCATTGTTTGCATTAACTATACTGATTGATTAATAGGTGTTCTTTATATATTTTAGTTAGATAGGTAGCTAGTTAAACATGAGCCAAGGCATGCAAAGGAAAATTCATTCCTGCATGTCTACAGAGCCTAAGGTAAATCTTTAAGCCAGAATAGGCCTCACCACACCTGGACTTGTGGTCATCAGACCTCTGATTCAATCTCAGGACATTGTTCAGTCAAATAGCACATGCTCATACAGTTAAGCCAAAGGGGGAAGCTGAAGAGACAAGAGCAGAGAAATTCAGGAAGAAAAAGTCCATAAATACCTGAACTCTGTAACTAATCAGGGCACTCTCCCTCTAGGTTCTTACTCAGTTCTATTACAGTGTGCTGTCACTGCGGCCAATAAATTCTTACTTGCTTTGCTGTATTTTGTCTCTTAGCTGATTTTTTTTCCTTCAAGAAGTCAAGAACTGAGGTCTCGTCGTCTCACTGGTAACAACTTGAATAGAGGACATTTGTTGGATATGGGCATGACTAATAACTTTGCCAACTCTTTGACTTGATTATCACTCATTCACATATATTTTTAGAAATATATTTTTTATTGATTTCAGAGAGGAAGGGAGAGGGAGAGAGAGATAAAAACATCAATGATGAGAAAAATCATTGATCAGCTGCCTCCTGCACGTCCCCTACTGGGGATCGAGCCCACAACCCAGGCATGTGCCCTGACTGGGAATCCAACCATGACTTCCTGGTTCAAAAGTAGACACTCAACCACTGAGTCATGCCAGTTGGGCCACATATTTGTTTATAAAAATAAGATTTTAAAATTTAAGATCTAAATTATTATTTTCTTTTATGGACATTCAGTGTTCTGTTTTACAAATCTTTGATAACTCCAAGATTTGTTCTAAAATATTTTCTAAAAGATCATAATTTCTTCTAAAAACATTTATTTTACCATTAATATTTAGATCTATAGTTTATCTGGATTTCATTTTTAAACAGGGTCTATAGATGGGTCATGGTTCATTTCTTTCTTTTGTATGGTTAACCAATGACATAGTACCATGTGTTGAAAAGATCATCTTTTTCCTCTGCACTACAAAGTCACCTTTGTCATAAATCATGTGAGCATACAAGTATGAGTTCATTTATAGAACTTGTATTAATTTATTGGAGTATTTGTCTATTTTATATCAATAACACATTATCTTAATATAATATAAGTGAATAGTAAGTATCTAGTAGTGTTATTCATTCAACTGTTTTCTTTTTAATTTTTTTTCTTGAGAATTCTTGTAACATTAATTTGAGAAAGATCTTGTTAATTTTCACAAGAAAATCCTGCTGGAATTGTTAAGAAACTAGATTTGGTAAGTAGGAAGTTAGACTTGAGCAGCTGGGGTGGGGCCTGCCCTGGGGTACTGAACTGGGGTCAGGTCAGATCAACATTGCCTTCAGACTGCCTCTCTATGGGCAGCCCAGCAGCCAGCAGGCCACCTCCGGGCAGGTTCAGAACCATCAGGTTCTGGGTGCAAGCTCAGAAGAAAGCAGCATCACCTCAGTGTGACCTTACTAGGGCCCTGGACTTATTACAATAAAATTTACATTTCTATTTTAAATCATGCCCCCCATGGGTTTTTCTGTAAGCATTATGGGTAAGGGCATGCACAGAAGAAATATAGTTATGTAACCCTTTTCTGTCAATCATCTTTGAATAAAAATGAAAGTCTCCACCCAGAAAATCCTTCATTGAAACATTATAACCCAGGAGTTCAGTGCCATTGTCTCTCTCAACTGGCCTGCTCCTTGCTTGGAGTATATTTTCAATAAATCCCACTTTGCTTTACTTTCATTTTTGTTGACCTTAAAATCTTTTCTGCGTCGACAAGGAGAACTGAGGTCCCAGCCAGTAACCCCAATCCCAATCGGTAACAGATTGAATCTAAATATCAGTTTGAGTCTAATTAATATCTTAATAATAATAAGTATATCAATCCATAAACAGCATATTTATTTATTTAGGTTTTCTTTAATTTTGTTTAGCAATACATTGTTTCTTTCTGACTTGTATATAGTGTAAGATATATTCCCAGATATGTGATATTTAAAATTTAAATAGTTGATATTTAATGTAAATGGTACCAGTATCTTAATTACTAGTTGTTTATAGTTCAAAGTAGAAATATAATAGATAATTGTATATTCATTCTAGATCCAATAACCTAGCTAAATTCAATCCTAAGTCTAATAGATTATTATGTTTGTTTGGATCTTCTAAGCAAAAAATAATATTTCTTTTGAATAATAACTGCATTTTTTCACTTTCTGTTTTATATATATATTTTTTTCATGATTTATTGAGCTGGCTAGGGTCATTACTATACCACCAAATGAAAGTGATCAGAGCAGGCATACTTGTGATGTTCCTTATAATATGTAAATACTTTCATATTTTACAATAAATTGTGCATATAGTTAATCACATGAAACATCATGTATATCTTAAAATAGTTTTATTATAAAAATAAAACCAATACATAAAATTAATCATATATATGTGCCAATGAATTATAAGACAAATGTCTCTGTAATCACCATCCAAGTAAATAAATTAAATACTTCTAGTAACACCAGAAACTACTTCATGTGTCCCATTCTAATCACAACCTCCTCTTACTCCCCAAAATATATTAACAGGACTTTTAAAAATAAAAAATTGCAATTTTAATACTATTTTCACAGCACATATGTGTTCATCTCTAGAGACTGTTTTCTTCTTGATAGACTCTCCCTTCCCTGGAATGTGATTACTAAACCCACATGTCCCTGGAATGGTGATGACTTACTGTAAATGTGATATGGCCCCAACCCAGAAGAAACACCTTGTATGGACATATACATTGACTAACCAACCAGCTTTCGCCAAGTACCCCAAGCCCTCATGCCTTCCTCATTCTCCTTAAAAAGAGTTCTAACTGTGGTATGGGCTGCTGCTCTCCCTTTGCAAGACAGCCCAGCATGTCTTTCCTCTAATAAAGCTTGTGTCACCTGGTTTTTGGCCTCTGACTGATCTTTCATTTTTAGTGCCAAAGCCCGGGAGGGGTGCACAGGAGCACAGACAATCCTTGGACCTTGCCCTGAGCATGCCAGGGAAGCAGTGGGCAGCGGAAGCTTATCCTGGGCTTACTCTCTGGCTCTGCTCTGTGGTACAGTTCTGAGTTGATAGGCCCACCCCGGACCACTTCTCGAACCCTGCTGGACCAGGACCCGTGGGGATCCCTTCACCTCCCGCCCTCCAGTAGGCCTTCAGACCCAGCTTACCCCCCCCCTTTTTTTCTCACTCCCTGTGACCTGGAAGGGCATTAGGGCCTCAGGGTTTCCCGTCTACTCGGCTTTTCATACTCGAAAGCCCAGGCGCCTGGCCGGGAATACTCTTCTATGCAGGGACAGCGTTCCAGAGGTGATGACTTCAGAATCTTCCCTTCGGCTCTCTCTCTCTCTCTCTCTCTCTCTCTCTCTCTCTCTCTCTCTCTCCAGGTTGGGTGAGTGAACAGGAGGATGCTCCTTGTTCCTTCCCCAACCTCCGATAGCCCTTCCTTCTAGTCATGGGGACCTCTCAATCCAAACCCCCTCGAAAAACACCCTTAGGGTGTCTCCTCGCCAATCTCTCAACCCTTGGTCTTTCTAGCTTCATCAAACCAAAAAAGCTCATTTTTTCTGTAACACTGCCTGGCCACAATATAAACTCAATAATGGCTCTCAGTGGCCCGAGAACAGCACTTTTAATTTCAACATTCTCAAGAACCTAGATAATAAGAACCAAGATAATTTCTGTCACCAGACAGGGAAGGCCTCAAAGATCCCTTATGTACAGGCTTTCTTTTTCCTTTGTTCCGGCCCCTCACTCTGCTCCTCATGTTCCACCCCTCAGATCATCCTCGCAAAGTCCCCTTCACCCCCTCAAACCGGTCCTCAGCCCCTTTCTCTGTCTTCTGACACTTTTGACCCAGCTGATCATTCCTTTCCACCTCTCCCACCAACCTCCACCCCCTTATACATCTTCTCCCTCACCTGCAGTAGATTCCCAAAACCCAGACCCTCTTAACCAGCAACCACCTTCTCCCCAGTCCCTGAGAGCCCAAATCCTGAGAACGTGAGCTCTAAAACAGCTTTTCCCATCTAACACTCATTCTCAGGCCACCCAAAGACTGCTTTCCTCAACAGTCTCTTCTATTCCCACGTCCATTCTACCCCTGCTGAGGGAGGCAGGAACTGAGGGCAGAGTCTGAGTCCACATCCCATTCTCTATGCCCAGCCTCACACAGATTGAGAGGCATCTCAGGTCTTCTTCTACTGACCCAACCACCTTTACTAAGGAGCCTGACCCAGCCCTATATCCAGACTTGGCATGACATCTATGTCCCCCTGTCCTCTTCTATAGAAATTTACCACCTTAGACCCCACCTCCCCAGAGGGAGCCCTTCTTCTAAACACCTATTTTATATCCCAATCAGCCCCCGACATATGCCACAAACTTGAAAAAATAGATACAGATCCACAAACCCCTCAAAAAGACCTCGTTAACCTGACCTTTAAGGTTTTTAATAATAGAGATGAGGAGACCCAAATAAAAAATCAAAAGCAAGATCAGGCCAAGGCTGAGGCCCAGAAGGAGGCCTTCCAGCTCCTAGCCACTGCTCTCATGAACCCCAAAGGAAGTGCCGGTCCTCCAACTGCAGGTAAGTCAGGGGCTAAGCCTCCTCCAGGCCCATGCTTCAAATGCAGCAAGGAAAGACGTTGAGCCAAGTCCTGCTCAAACCCGAGACCCCCTGTGGGCCCTGCCCAAGGTGTGGAAGGGAAGGCCACTGGAAATCAGACTGTAGTCTGGCCCCTCCGGGTCAGGCCTCAGCCAGTCCAGCATGGCCACCCTCTGGATCCAGTTTTGGAGCTCCCTTGTGAGACTGGCCACCGAAGAAGCTGCCCAGGCCCTGACAGGGCCCCACAGACTTACCTCACCAGGACAGAGCCTCGGGTAATGACTATGGTGGCAGGTAAACCGATCTCCTTTTTTTTTTTTTTAATCCTTCTTTTTTTTAAATTTAATTTTGTTTTATTTCTTAAAGTATTACAAAGAGTATTACACATGTCTCCTTTTTTCCCCCACTTGACATTCCCCCGGCCTCCCCCACCCCCCAGTGTCTTGTGTCCATTGGTTATGCTTATATGCATGCATACAAGTCCTTCGGTTGATCTCCTACCCCCCCAACCCTCCCCAGGCTTCCCACTGTAGTTTGACAGTCTGCTCAATGCTTCTCTGCCTCTGTATCCATTTTTGTTCATCAGTCTATAATGGTCCTTATTATCCATAAATGAGTGAGATCATG
>NW_005370000.1:119337-127727 GCF_000412655.1 Myotis brandtii
TGTGCATTTGCTGGTACAGCGGTTCCACATCACTGGCCAAGCTGGGTCCGGCTCCGGCTTCCTCTGAACCTGATTCTACTTCTTGAGTGTGTCCCTTATGTATGTGAGGAGTTGAAATCTGCAGTTTGTTGGATTGGGCTGCAAAAGCACAGGTGGTTCCTTTTGTGCCACTGGCACAGCTTGGGCAGGGATGTAAATTGAGTAGGGCAGGGTCTCCGGGAATCACCAGAGCGGAGCAAGGGGCAATGGCGTCTCTGCGACTCCTCACCTCTCCGTGACTCCGCTTCTCCGAGTCCCCGAGTGCCGGCGAGCCGCTCTGCGAGACAGCCACCCTCGCTCTCAGGCCTGTTGCAAGGCTGTCCCGCCTCTCTCCGTAGGGGTCTGGGACCTCAGAATCCCTCCCCAAAGAAGCTCAGTGGACTTGAGAGTCTACAGCCCCTTCCGATTGAAGAAAACCACGCATCCAGTTGCAGCCCGCCTGGCGCGCGACTCCATAGCTCTGTTCTTGGAGCCTCTGCACAACCTACTCAGTCTCAATGCTCTTCTTTCTTTCCTTCCAGTTGTAGAGCTTCCACTGGGCCAGCTTTCCCATGGTTCTGAATGATAGCTGTTTGTCTTATAGTTGGTAGTCTCAATGTTGTGGGAGGCAGCACGCACAGGTCTGTACCTTACGCCGCCATCTTGGTTCTGATCCCGATCTCCTTTTTAATTGACACTGGGATCACTTATTCTGCCCTCTCCAAATTTGCTGGGACCCTTGTCCACTCCTCAGTCTCTACTATGGGGGTTGAAGAATTAGTCTCACAGCCATTAGCCACCTCACCTCTACACTGCATCTTACTAAATTCCCCCATTCACTCTTTTCTCATTCTGCATTGGTGCCCACCCAGGGCTACCAAGTATCCCTTCATAAAGCCCAGTTGTCCCAAACCACAGTCACCTACCTCAGTTTCACTCTCTCAGCCCACAAGGCTGAGCCATTCCTTGGACTGTAAACACCTTATCTCCTTATCTCCTCTATGACTGTCCCCTCCTCTGAACAAGAAATTTTCTTTTTCCTCGGGCTCACTGGGTACTCTCTCCTCCAGGTTCACAACTTTAGTCTTCTTGAAAAACTCCTCTATAACATGACATGGAGAAGGGACCCCCTCACTGAGCCTTTAGATCCCAAGGCCAACATTCTCACCCTCTTTAATGCTCTGAAAAATGTCAATCTAATAAATGTTGGCTGTTTATTTTTTATTATTGAAAAATTCAGGTTTCTCAGAGTGAAGAATTATAATACATTTTAAAGAAGAAAGAATATTAAAGTAGTAATAATGGAAGGTTTGAAGCATGGTTATGCATTTTTGAAGGACATAGAACGAAGGTTTGAAGGCTAATTTGAAAGTGTGAAATTTGTGAAGGTTTCGTTTGTGATGAGAAGGAAAGGAGAAATGTTGAAAGAAAGAAAGAAGTTCTAAATTAACAATTTATAAGAATTGTAAAAGGGCCATTTTACTCTGAGCAAGAAAGTGAGGTTTCAGTCTCCAAGCCTGGCAGGACAAGGTTGCTGGATACTTCTTAAGCTAAACCAAAATATTCAGAAAAACAGCAAGGATTAAGGTTCAATAAAAATAAGAAGTTAAGCCAGCACAGTGTATGACTTCTTATCCAACCATCTAGGCCCCTAGCCTCAACTTCTCCTTTCCTTTCCTTTCTCTCTTCCCTTGGATAAAAGCCCATTCTAACATTCCCTCCCACTTTCACTGCAATACAATCTCAATCACTCATCTGTCACTCTTTATTGGTAGCGCTATGGTGACTACCCTCTCAGCTTGGAGGGTGGAACTGGGAAAGAGAATCTCATACCCTTTAGTCCACCTCTTCTCCTTACACCTTTCAGCTTGTCTCCATGATCAGGGATTTTTCTTCCTCTGTGGGGAAAACACATACATCTGTCTCTCCATCAGCTGGACAGGAACCTGTACTCTCATCTATCTCTCACCCTCGACATCATCCCCCACTTTGGCTTTCTGATGTCTCCTCAACCTGATAATGGCCCCGCTTTTGTCTCTCATATAATGTCGGTCTCTCAAGGTCTCTCAAACTTTAAACATCAAATGGAACCTCCACATCCCCTACCACCCTCAGTCTTGGGTAAAGTAGAAAAGGCCAATCATCTCTTAAAAACATATCTAACCAAGCTATCCTTAGAGCTTCATATGCCTTGGACTGAACTACTCCCCCTGGCACTAATGTGACTGAGGGCCATGCCACGACAACCACTACTTCTAAGTCCCTTCAAGATCATGTATGGGCAGCCTTTTGTTCTCCAAACCCTGGAGGACAATTTCCCTTCCTCGGGAGACTACTTCCCTGCTTTTGCCCATATGAGGGCACTCTTACAACAACATGCTGATAATCTTCTCCCCCATCCCTTTCCTACAACTTCTACTCATCTCTCACTCCTCCCTGGGGACTTGGTCTATGTCAAGAATAGGAAAAACATCCTTAACACCCACATTGGAGGGGCCTTTCGCAGTCATACTATCTACCCCTCAGTCAGCAGGAATTAGAATATATGGAGGAGGCAGGAATCCCGGGGGTATAATTGTCCTCATCAAAACCTATATTAATCCTCGACGTATCCCTTCCCCACTAAAGGACATTCTCTCTCACCCCACGAACTCTGGGTCTACTACTTTACTCACCCTCATCAACACAGCCTTCATCTACTCTCTAACATCAATCCCTCCTTCTCTACACCCTGATGGATTTGTCTGTCACTGGCTCGAGCTCTCATCATAGCTACTCCAATCCCAACCTATTGCACCACTAACTTAACTCTTACCCATACCAAAACTCAACGTACCCTATACAACATCTCTCTCTCTTTAATATGAAAAACACTACCTGTTTAACAAATACCTCTCAAACCACTACCTCAACTATGTCTACACCTTACTACTATGCACAATCTATAAATTTACTCCCTCCCTTAGCCTGCCCTCCACCTGGTATTTTTCTCCTCTGTGGGACTACAGCCTACACCTGTGTCCCGTCCCCCCATCACATTCGCTCTGTCTTTATATCTTCCTAACCCCCAATATTTCTATCAGAACAAAGGGAGAATTTGAATCCCCTCTTGGTCTTCTCAGGTCTCGCCACAAAAGGGTGGCCCTTGTTCCCCTCTTAGTGGGTACGGGAGTCCTCACTGCAGTAGGGACAGGAGTAGGAGGCATTTCCTCCTCTGTTCATTTCTACCACAAATTGTCTGCTGAATTTTCAGAAGCTATCTCCATCATTAGCAATTCCCTTGAATCCCTTCAAAGGCAGGTAGACTCCTTAGCAGTGGTAGCCCTACAGAACCGGCGCACTTTAGATCTCTTGACAGCAGAAAAAGGGGGTACCTGTGTCTTTCCTGGGGAAGAATGTTGCTACATTGTTAATGAATCAGGAATTGTCAAAGATCACATTAAATCCGTCCGGGACAGAATTGACCAAAGACGACGTAACCAGCTAGAAGAGGGGTATGCCATTTTTGGCTCACTTGCCCCATGGTTCCTCCCATTCTTAGGCCCAATGGTATCTATTCTTTTACTTTTGCTCTTTGGCCCCTGTATCATGCGCTGTTTCACCAGTTTCTTACAGAACAGAATGCAGGCGTTTGCCAACCAGAAGGTGGGAGAGATCTATTTGGCATTGAACTCTGAACAGGGACATCTATATCACCAGAATCTTTGAGACCCTGGGTAAATGCCTCTGACGATGCCCCCTCTCAACAGGAAGCAGCTATGGAAGATGGACCTTTGCCCCCTGACCCTGCCCAGACTCTCAGATTTTTATTTTTTTATTATTACTACCAAGAGCCTGGAAATGATAGACTCACCTTTCCCTGGAATGTGATTACTAAACCCACACATCCCTGGAATGGCAATGACTTACTGTAAATGTGATATGGCCCCAACCCAGAAGAAACACCTTGTATGGACATATACATTGACTAACCAACCAGCTCTCCCCAAGTACCCCAAGCCCTCGTGCCTTCCTCATTCTCCTTAAAAAGAGTTCTAACTGTGGTATGGGCTGCTGCTCTCCCTTTGCAAGACAGCCCAGCAGGTCTTTCCTCTAATAAAGCCTGTGTCACCTGGTTTTCGGCCCCCAACTGATCTTTCACTTCTTTAAATATATACCTTTAAATATATATTTATGCATTATTTTAGTCTGTTTATTATCTTTTTAAATTACCATTTTTTTGTTTTTTAACATTTTTTGTAAAAGAAATATTAATATTTTACTTGTAGAACCGCATGCATGACAGATTTGCTGATTGCCTACTCAGAATGCAGTTCAACAATGTCTTTCTCCTGAATATTTTTAAAAATTTACCAGTGGGATCCATAAGCTTGATCAGATTAAAGTTATATCTTGGTATAAAACCCAAAAAACAAAAAAGAAAAACACCCAACATTATGTGCTATATGTTTTTTCTTTTATAATGTCAATGTAAGAAATGTTCAAACCTATAGAGAATTTGTATGAGTTTATTTGTGTCAAACTGATGATAATTGCCAAGAAGCAAAATCTCAATGGATTGTAAAAATGCTCCAGAAAATGGCAGTTTTACCCCTTATTTTATATGTTAGAATCAAAGAGGAAGACTTATGGGGATTACATAAAGTCTACTGATGATTCATTAGGAAGACAGGAGAAGGCATATCGGGGAAATCTATGGAATTAGATAAAAGAGCAAACCGAATAGACACATACTTCTTTTACATTTGTGGGCATAAGATAGTTAACAGTCAACAGTTAACAGGTAACTATAACAATGAAGGGATTTGTGGTCTGTTAACATAAAAACATTGAAACCTGTAAAGGATTTTTGTGAGTTTATTTGAACCAAACTGTCAACAATTGCCAGGAAGCAGAATCTCAGGGGATTGGGATAATGCTTCAAAGAATGGCAGTTTTTTCATCTATTTTTATACATTGCAGTCAAAGGAGGGGAGCTAGGTGGGTTACATGAAATGCATTGGTGATAGATTAGGGAGGCAGGAGAAAGCAAAGCAGGGAAACTTCTAGGATTGGATAAAAAGTAAAATGATAGACACATACTTAGGTGGGTACAGGATAGTTCGCAATCAACAATTAACATGATAACAATAACAATAAAGGAATTTGTGGTATCTGTCCTGGCACCCAGGCACATTAGGTTGTGCCCCAACGGGTCCGGTAAAAGGGAAGTTACAAGTTACCCAGGCATTTCAAGAATATGTTATCATAGATGCAAAAAGACAATAGGCTCAGTTAAGGTAAAAATTGACCTCCTCAGGGAAAATACCGGCCTAGGACATGACTACCCACCATAACTGTTTTTAATTTTTTAATTTCAAGTTAATTAAGTTCAAGTTTTAATTTCAGATAATCCTTTGTAGTTACTTTAGGTCTTTAAGTTTTCAAGACTGTCATGCAGGTCTTCCCTGAGCTTGTCAGGTTAGCATGTGGCCTCCCCCCACCCCACCCCACACACAGGTCTCTGCTGCAGTGGTTGTGCTCTGAGGGGTCTGGAAAAAGGAAATTATTTTGACATTTTGAAATTATGTTGTAGATGCAAAAAGATGGTAGATAGGCTCAGTTAAGATAAAGATAGACCTTAGTCATGGAGAATACCGGCCTAGGACATGATTACCTGCCATGAACTGATTTTGGTTAGAAAGTTTTAAATTCAGACCGTCTTATGAGGTTACTTTCAGTCCCTGAGTTTCTAAGGCCACCATGCAGACCTCCTGTGAGCATGTCAGGTTTAATATGTGCCACCCACCCCTTTTGTTGTTCACAAGAAATAGATATTGTGTCATAATATCTGTCACTTGTTGTGGTGTTAGAGAAGTATCAATGCTCAATGCTTAGAGTCATGAATTTATTCAGTATTTCAAAAATGGGATTTCCTAACGGTATAAGTTTGATTATATTTAGTTTTTATAAGGACCAACTTTTCCTCACCTACTACTGTTGCAGAAGACCAAAGAAAACCAAGCGACACTTTAGAGAAAAGGAGTGACACTGTTTATTTATGCCAATGGATTCAGGGAATAACTTTCCAAATCTGAGTAAAGTAACATGCAGGGGGATTCTCCTTTATATCTCCCTGTGGTCTTTGTCCCACAAATATGGATTATGCTTCCGGTCCGTTTCTCGGGCCTTGCAAGAAGGCCACCAGGTGTTGGGGGTCTCCAAGCCATATCTGATGGTTTTTTGGCCTGGCAGCGTTAATAACCCTCCCTCCGAGGCAGTGCACTGTTCACAGTTTTATGGCCTCTGTAACAGGTTCTGCAAGACCAGTTGCTGGGAAAGAAGTAATGACTTAATTATAGGTTATCAAGAATGTACACTTGGCTGGCATGGATTCTGATTGCTAGCCCCCCAAATATCAGGGTTACATTGGAATTAGTTTTTTAGCCTCCTCATTACTTGGTGACATAGTAGTACTCCTCTTATAGGAAAGAAATATAAATGTTAGACTATTTTTACCAATTTTTAAGATAAGAAATTCATCTCCATCATCACTGGAAGATAAATACATTTGTTATATACCATTATGAATCATGGATTTTATTAGGGCTAAAATATATTCATGCTTTTTCTCCCACCTGCTAAATTCTTCTAAGCTGGGCTAATAATCAAATTAATAGAGACACATTAACAAGAAAAATGTCAATGTTTAATATATGATAATTCCATGAAAATTCCTGAGACATTGGGGGCAACATTGGGTATATAAAACATTTTTGGACAAAGGAGGAAGGGTGGAGAACAGAGTATTAGATTTCAGAAGTGAGAATGGGCAATTTACAGGTAGTAGAGAAAGAGCAGAACACACATGGCAGGAAAATCCTTGCTGGGCATCTCAGAAACAATAGGACACAGAGGGTATGTAGCTAAAAGGCACCTGCCTGAAGCCCTCTTGTGATCATACTTAATTCAAATTAGGCTAAGGTGACATCTTAAATCTTATTCTGAAAGGGCGAGGACTATGCCCTCCATCTTACCCTGTGTCCTCCATTTTGGGGCAGCCGCGTGCTTGGCAAGGAGCTTCTTCCCGGAAGACTAAGCCTCTGCTGGCCACGCCCGGGATTTTAAACTAACCAATGACAATCAAGGAATGTGTGCGCCATAGAGATGACCACATCCTGTGTAGCGAGACACCGACTTGCGCCTGGCCAATCGGCGGGGCCCACACTCCCCTCTCCCGCCTTTACTCACCCCCCTATAAAACCCCTTGTCCCATCAGGCTTTGGTCTCTCGGCCACTTGGCTTGCCGTTGTGTCGGTGAGTGTGGTGGACGGGGAGCTCGAGCTAGCTCGAATACAGACTCTTATGCTTTTGCATTGGACTGGCTGGATCCCTGGTGTGGTTTCTTGGGAATCTTGAAATCTGGGCATAACAATTCCTAAAGCAGGTTTCTCTGTCTGAATCTCTTGGGCAGGAAAGGGGATAGGGGGTCAAAGTTTCTCTCCGAGTCTTCAATTTCTTAATATAGAGCTAAAATCAGTATCTCCCAAAGCAGCTTCAGGGTGGCAAAATTCTGGTCCCTTCAATTTTGATACAGTTGATTGACTTCAATCCATTGCAATGAAAATTCTTATCAAACCTTTTTTTTATCAACATTTTCTAGGAACAGCTTCTTTGAAACGACATAATACTAATTGATTTTTGCAGTTTCCTTGATATCTGGTATGATAAGATCTCCAGGCTCATCTTGCACACTCGGTGCCTAAAATTGGCAACTTCTCTAAGAATCACTGTTTTTTGTTTGCTTCTTTGGTTGGTGTGTTTTTTTGTTTTTTTGTTTGTTTTTTGTTTTTTGGTTTTTTTGTTTGTTTTTAGTTGCTTGTGTTGTAATGTACCCCGCGAATTACAGAAGGACGCCTCAAGAAGTTGAATTAAAGAGTCACATTTATTGCAATCCGGGACTATGAGGGGGCATCTTGCTTTCCCAAATCTCATAGTAGTAAGATGGTCGCAAAACCAGACTTATATAGGCAAAGATCACAAAGGTATTGATTACATCAGGAACCTGGTTTGCAAAAAAAAAGCAGTTTACAGAAGCAGAAGCAGCATGTTATCTAAATTACAGTTTTGGGTCTCTGGATCACTGAATTGACAGAAACACATTATCTAGAGCCCTCGGGTCTGGAATGAGGAACCTGGTCAGAGTTAAGCATGTTATCTAAATTAGTTTTTGGGTCTCTGGAACACTGAGTCAATAGGGACATGTTAACTGGAGCCCTCTGACCTTGGGATAATCGTGCTGTCCTTCCCAGGTAAAGGAAAATGTGCTTTCTAAGACCAGTATGACCACAACCAATGGGATATTCACATTACAATCAATAGGGAATTTAATC
>NW_005370000.1:128022-129336 GCF_000412655.1 Myotis brandtii
TGACCTGACAAGCTCAGGGGAGGCCTGCATGGCAGTCTTGCAAACTCAGAGACCTAAAGTAACCACAAAGGATGGTCTGAAATTAAACTTTAACTAAAGCTGTTATGGTGGGCAGTTACTTCCTAGGCCAGAATCTTCACTGACAAGGTCAACCTTTACCTTAACTGAGCCTATCTGTCTTTTTGCATCTATGATAACATACTCTTGAAATGTCTGGGTAACTTGGAACTTCCCTTTTTTCTGGAGCCCCTGGGGCACAACCTAATTTGTTGGGCACCAGAACAGATACCACAAATTCCTTCATTATCATGTTAATTGATCCTGCACCCACCTAAGTATGTGTCCATCCTTTAACTTTTTATCCAATCCCAGGGGTTTCTTTATCCCTCCTCCTTAAACTATCACCAATGAATTTCATGTAACCCACATATGTCCCTTCCTTGATTGCAATGTATAAATACAAATGTAACCCGCCATTCTCCAGAACATTATCTCAGTTTGTTGAGGTTCTGCTTCCCGGCATATGTCGACAGGTTGGCTCAAATGAACTCACAAAAATTCTTTACATGTTTCAATGTTGTTTTTTACATTAACATTTTTTTTAGGTAAATGGTATTTCAAGATCACAGTATGGGGGCCTTGGATTCTGACTGTTTCTGGTTTGGATATTTTTTTCTAGTGTTTAAATACATGCCTATATATAGACAATATATTACAATATATTTTAAAAATAAGAAATAGTCTATAGATTTATAATGATACTTCAAATTTAAATTCAGGTTTTTTTACTTCTTCTGTATTACTTCTTTATAACTTTTTTTCACACTAACAGTGCTATTTCTCAAAGACTAAAGAAATGGAAAATTAAGTCTCCTAATAAGGTGTTATCTAGAATATGTGAGAACATCTGCAAATTTTATCTTTAAATGGCAATAATGAAATTGTACAATGTTGTCAAAAAGTCATTTTTTAGGGCTCTGAAAAATGACTGAAGCCAAAAAGCAAATTTAGAAACATTTATTCAAGAAAACCTATGAAATCTTGGTAAAAAAAAAAAAGGGGGAGCCTGTGCACTTTACCAAGAGCTATTCCCATCCTTCTTTTCCTCTTCCCAGATCCATGGTGTGGAAGTTTTACCTAGGCAAGCCATGAAGACTGGCAATCTGCCTCCCTGATGGAGGGAGCTAGATTTATGTTGGGCAAATTACAGAAAATTGTATCCTCAGGAACATGTTGAAACAAGAACATCAATCTCAGTAGAAAATTTTCAGGAACCCTAAGGTCCCAGCTGGATTACATTCATGATATAATTGA
>NW_005370000.1:129476-133010 GCF_000412655.1 Myotis brandtii
GAGAGAGAGAGAGAGAGAGAGAGAGAAAATTAACAAGAATATCTGAGAATATAGACAACAGGTGAAAACAATCTAAATGTCATTCAATGAATGGATAAACAAAGTATGGAATATTATTTGGCCATTAAAAGGAACAAGTATTGATACATGCTACAATATGGATGAAACTTGAAAATATTCTGTAAAGTGAAAGAAGCCAGTCACACAAGGCTGAATATTATATACTAGAGGCCCGGTGCATGAAATTCATGCATGGGAACGGGGATGTCCCTCAGCCCAGCCTGCACCCTCTTTAATCTAGGACCCGTCAAGAGATGTCTGACTGCTCATTTAGGCCCTACTGGGATCGGGCCTAATGGGCAGTCCAACATCCCTCTCACAATCCAGGACTGCTGGCTACGCTAGCCTGCCTGCCTGCCTGATTGCCCCTAATCGCTTCTGCCTACCAGCCAGATAAATGCCTAACCAATCCCCTGCCAGCCTGGTCGGCCCCAACTGTCCTCCCCTGCCGGCCCAGTCACCCATAACTGCCCTCCCCTGCAGGTCTGGTCCCTCCCAACAGCCCTCCCCTGCTGGCAATCTTGTGGCAGCGATCTTGTGTCCACATTGGGGAGGCTATCTTTGACCACATGGAGGCAGCCATCTTGTTTGTTGGAGTGATGGTCAATTTGCATATTACTCTTTTATTAGATAGGATTTCTATGAGTAGGAAAATCTTATAGAGACAGAAACTTGATTAGTGTTTGCTTAAGATGAATGATGGGGTCAACATGAATTACAGTTTACAGTAAGGGTGTTTCTTATTGAGGTGATAAAAATCTATAGTAATAAAAGGGTAATATGCTAATTAGACCGGGAGACCTTCTGGATATCCTTCTGGACAAAGTCATGGTGGCGGGGCTGAGACAGAGACAGTTACAGATGATCAGGCCAGGAGGGGAGGGCAGTTGGTGGTGATCAGGCCGGCGGGGGCGGGCAGTTGGGGGCAAGCAGGCCGGCATGCAGAGTGGATAGGAGCAATCAGGCAGGCAGGCAGGTGAGCAGTTAGAGGCAGGCAGGTGAGCAGTTAGGAGCCAGCGGTCTGGGCCTAAACCGGCAGTCAGACATCCCCCAAGGGGTCCCAGATTAGAGAGGGTGCAGGCCGGGTGAGGGACACCCCCTCCCCCATGCACGAATTTTGTGCACCAGGCCACTAGTATTCTATAATTGACTGTGGTTATGATTGCATAATTAGGCGATTATAGTAAAAAACATCTAATTGTACACTTTATTTATTTATTTTTTAATTTATTGTTTAAGGTATTACAAATAGTAGTACATATGTCTCCTTTATTTTCCCCATTGACCTCCTCCCGGCCTCCCCTAACCCCCAGTACTTGCCCTCACCGCCCCCCAGTGTCTTGCATCTATTGGTTTTGCTTATATGCATGCATACAAGTCCTTCGGTTGATCTCTTACCCCCCCAACTCTCCCCTACCTTCCCCCTGAAGTTTGACAGTCTGTTCGATGCTTCTTTGCCTCTGTTTCTATCTTTTTGTTCAACAGTTTATAATGTTCTTAATATTCCATAAATGAGTGAGATCATGTGGTATTTATCTTTCACTGACTGGCTTATTTCACTTAGCATAATGCTCTCCAGATCCAATCCATGCTGTTGCAAATGGTAAGAATTCCTTCTTTTTTACAGCAGCATAGTATTACATTGTCTAGATATACCACTATTTTCTAATCCATTCATCTGCTGATGGACATTTGGCTGTTTCCAAATCTTAGCTATTGTAAATTATGCTGCTATGAGCATAGGAATGCATATATCCTTTCTGATTGGTGTTTCTGTTTTCTAGAGATATATTCCTAGAAGTGGTATTACTGGGTCAAATGGGAGTTCCATTTTTTAGTTTTTTGAGGAAACACCATACTGTTTTCCATAGTGGCTGCACCAGTCTGCATTCCCACGAACAGTGAAGGAGGGTTCCTTTTTCTTCATATCTTCTCCAGCACTTGTCCTTTGTTGATTTGCTGATGATAGCCATTCTGACAGGTGTGAGATGGTATTTCATTGTTATTTTGATTTGCATCTCTCAGATGATTAGTGACTTTGAGCATATTTTCATATGTCTCTTGGCTTTCTGAATGTCCTCTTTTGAAAAGTGTCTATTTAGGTCCTTTGCCCATTTTTTGATTGTATTTTTTACCTTCCTTTTGTTAAGTTGTATGAATTCCCTATAAATGTTGGAGATTAAACCCTTATCGGAGATAACACTGGCAAATATGTTCTCCCATGCAGTGGGCTTTCTTGTTGTTTTGTTGATGGTTTCTTTTGCTGTGCAGAAGCTTTTTATTTTGATGTAGTTCCAATTTTTTTTTTATTTTCTCTTTAGTTTTCATTGCCCTAGGAGCTGTATTGGTAAAGTTATTGCTACAACAAATGTCTGCTATTTTGCCGCCTATGGCTTCTTCTAAGATTTTTATGGTTTTCCAACTTACATTTAAGTCTTATCTATTTTGAGTTTATTTTTGTGTATGGTGTCAGTTGGTGTGCTGGAGGCTAAGTCCAGAGGGTCATAATAAATGCTAGAAGTCCTCAAAAGTTTGAATGGACTCTTTCAGCAGGGCTGAACTCTGCATGTTATTACCTGCTGCTGGAACAGCTTAAGGCAATTCCCCTAACCTGATGATCCTTTACTGTTTATTGGACCTTCCCTTTGATATGTATATATGTTTTACTAAAGGGCAAAATGTGTAAATAAAATGCCTTGGGTCAAGACATTCAGAGAGCTTAGTCACTAGAGCTAAGCCTCTGCTAGCTCCCACAAAATGCCTTCCAAACTTATATTTCTTGTCTAGTCTATATCCATTTACGTTGCAGCCCCTTCTCCAGATTCCTGAACCTTAGCTGCAGAAAGACCCTTGCTGAGAAAAGACTGGCATTGGTGGTCTAGTTACATTTTTTTTGCAAGTATCTGTCCAGTTTTCCCAACACCATTTATTGAAGAGACTGTCTTGTCTCCATTGTATGTTCTTGCCACCTTTGTCAAATATTAACTGAGAATATTGGCTTGTATTGATTTCTGGGTTCTCTGTTCTGTTCCACTGGTCTATATGTCTGTTCTTGTGCCACTACCAGACAGTTTTGAGAATAGTGGCTTTGGAATACAGCTTGATATCTGGTATTGTGACCCTTCCAAGATTGCTGCAGCTATTCGGGGTCTTCTTTTATTCCAGCTGAATTTCTGAATTTTTTCTAGGTCTTTGAAGTATGCCATTGGTATTTTAATGGGGATTGCATTGAATTTATAGATTGCTTTGGGTAGTATGGACATTTTCTTTCATCATTTTATAGTTTGTTTATTTTAAGCCAATGTTCTTTTTTTTTAATTAAATTTTTATTGTTCAGATTATTACAATTGTTCCTCTTTTTTCCCCCAATAGCTCCCCTCCACCCGGTTCCCACCCCACCCTCTCCCCTTACCCCCACCACTGTCCTCATCCATAGGTGTACGATTTTTGTCCAGTCTCTTCCTGCACCCCCCA
>NW_005370000.1:134921-143112 GCF_000412655.1 Myotis brandtii
CTTCTAGTTGTAGAATTTCCACTCAGCCAACCTTCCTGTGGTTCTGGATGATGTCCGTTTTGTCTTTTAGTTGTATTTTTGAAGTGGTTGTGCGAGGCAGCAATTTCTGGTGTTTACCTATGCCGCCATCTTCGTTTCTCCCCTGGAAATTTTAATGATGTTGATTCTACCAATCCATGAACATGTTATATTCTTCCATTTGTTCATGTCTTCCTCTATCTCTTTTTTTAGCATCCTGAAAATTTCTGAGTAGAGGTCCTTTGTCTCCTGGGTTAAGTTTATTCCTAAGTATCTTAATTTTTTGTTGCAAATGTAAATGCACTTGATTTTTTTAATTTCTCTTTCTGTGAGTCCATTATTGGTGTATATAAAAGCCATAGACTTCTGGGTGTTAATTTTATATTCTGCTACATTGCCAAATTCATTTATTAAGTCTAGTAGTTTTTTGACGGAATCTTTGGGGTTTTCTATATACAATATCATGTCATCTGTGAATAAGGATAGTTTTACTTCTTCTTTTCCAATTTGGATACCTTTTATTTCCTCTTCGTGTCTTATCGCAATGGCTAGTACTTCCAGTACTATGTCAAACCGGAGTGGTGAAAGTGGGCATCCCTGTCTTGTTCTTGTTCTTAGGGGAAATGATTTTAGTTTTTGCCCATTGAGTATGATGTTGGCTGTGGGTTTGTCGTATATGGCTTTTATTATGTTGAGGAATGATCCTTCTATTCCCCAACGAAAATAATTTTATGGTTGGGTCACAACATGAACTGTATTTAAAGGGCCAGAAGGTTGAGAACCACTGAGCTAGATGATCAAATGATTTTTATCCTTCATTGTTTATGTGTGTATCACATTTATTGATTTGCAGATATTGTACCATCTTTGCATCCACAGAATAAATCCCACTTGATCATGGTATATGATCTTTTTAAGGTAATGCTGGACTTGATTTGCCAGAATTTTGTTGGGAATATTGGCGTCTATGTTCATGAAGGTTATTGGCCTGTAATTCTCTTTTTTTTGTATTATCTTTATCTGGTTTTTCGATTAGGGTAATGCTGGCTTCATAGAAATAGTTTGGAAGTGCTCCTTCCTCTTGAATTTTGTTGAATAGTGTGAGGAAGATAGGTTTTATTTCTTCTTTGAATGTATGATAAAACTCCCATGTGAAGCCTTCTGGTTCAGGGCTTTTGTTTGTTGGAAGTTTTTTGATTTCTGCTTCAATTTCCTCCATAGTTATCGGCCTCTTCAGATTTTTTTATTCCTCCTGGTTGAGTTTTGGAAGATCGTATTTTTCTAGGAATATGTCCATTTCTTCTAGGTTGATCAGTTTGTTAAAGTAGAGTTGCTCATAGAAATTTTTTTATGATTCTTCGTATTTCTGTGGGGTCTGTTGTTATTTCACCTCTTTCATTTCTGATTTTGTTTATTTGGGTCCTCTCTCTTTGCTTCTTGGTGAGCCTGGCTAGAGGTTCATCAATTTTGTTTATCCTTTCAAAGAACCAGCTCCTGGTTTCATTGATCTTTTTTATTGTTATTTTTGGTCTCTATGTCATTTATTTCCATTCTGATCTTTATTATTTTCTTCCTTCTGCTTACACTGGCCTTTTCTTGTTACTCTTTTTCTAATTCAAGTTGCAGAGTTAGATAGTTTATTACCAGTTCTTCTTGTTTTTTGAGATAGGCTTATAATGTTATGAACTTTCCTCTCAGGATTATTGCACTGTGTTCCATACATTTTGGATTGTTGTGTTTTCATTGTCATTTGTTTCCAGGATGTTTTGTATTTCTTCTTTGATCTCTTTGGTAACCCACTCATTGTTTAATAGTATGCTATTCAGCATCCAAGTGTTTGAATTTTTATGATTGTTTTTACTGTAGTTGATTTCTAACTTAATGCCATTGTGTTCCGAGAAGATACTTGATATGATTTCAATCCTTTGAATTTGGAGAGATTTTGCCTGTGTCCCAATATGTGTTCTATCTTTGAAAATGTCCCATGTGCACTTGAGAATATCTATTCTGTAGTTTTGTGGTGGAATGTTCTAAAGATGTCGATTAAGTCCATCTGATCTAGTGAGTTATTTAGGATTAATGTTTTGTTGTTAATTTTTTATCTAGAGGATATATCCAGTGATGTTAATGGGGTATTAAAGTCTCCTACTATGATTGTGTTGCTGTCAATCTCTCCCTTGATATCTTCCAGATTTTGTTTTTTTATGTATTTGGGTTCTCCTGCATTGGGTGCATATATGTTTACCAGAGTTATATCCTCGTGTTTTATTGATCCTTTTAGAATTATGAAGTTGCCTTTCTTGTCTCTTCTTATGGTCTTCACTTTGCGTTTTATTTTGTCAGATATAAGTATTGCTACCCCAGTTTTTTTTTTTCATTTCCATTTGCCTGATTGATATTTTTTTCCATCCCTTCATTTTCAGTCTGTGTGAGTCCCTTGTTCTGAGGTGGGTCTCCTGTAGACAGCATATAGATGGGTCATGTTTTCTTAGTCATTCAGTCACTCGATTTCTTTCAATTGGAACATTTAATACATTTATGTTTAATGTTATTATTGATAGGTACTTGTTTGTAGCCATTTCTGTGCTTTAAGCCTGGGTTCCTTCCTCCCCTTCTGTTTCTTCTTTTTACAGAATCCCTTTAACATTTTTTGCTTTGCTGTGTTGGTAGTGATAAATTCCCTGTGCCTTTTTTTGTCTGCAAAACTCCTGATTTCCCCTTCAATTTTGATTAAAAGTCTTGCTGGATAGAGTATTCTTGGATTCAGTCCTTTGCTTTGCATAACTTTATATACTTCCTTTCATTCCCTTCTAGCTTGATGTGTTTCTGTTGAGAAATCATTTGATAATATGATGGGGGATCCTTTGTAGGTAACTCTCTGTCTCCCTCTTGCAGCCTTTAAGGTTATCTCTTTGTCATTTGCCATTGTAATTATGATGTGACTTGGTGTGGGTCTTTTGGGATTCAACTTGCTTGGGACTCTCTGTACTTGTGTAACTTTTTTCTTCCCCATGTCAGAGAAGTTTTCTGTCATTATTTCTTCAAATAGATTTTGTAATCCTTGCTGCTGTTTTTGTCCTTCTGGCAGCCCTATTATACATATGTTACTTCATTTTGTGTTGTGCCAAAGCTCCCTTAGGCTCTCCTCCTGCTTTTTAATTTTTTTTTCTCTAGTTGCTGTTCTGATTGGGCTTGTTTCACTACCTTATCTTCTAACTCACTAATTCGGTCCTCTGCTTCTTCTAATCTACTGTTGAAACCTTACGTGGTGTTTTTGAGTGTAGCTATATTACTTTTGATTTCTACCTTATTTTTGCATAGGTTGTTGATTTTCTCATCCATCAGATATATGAACTGTATGACCATTACTCTGAATTCTTTTTCTGTCATGTTGCATGCCTTGGTTTCACTTATTTCCTATTTTGGTGATTCCTCCTTTTTTTTTCTCTGGGGATTGTTTGTTTTCTCCCCATTCTAACTATCACCAGAAGGTCCAAACTCCGAGGTGCTGGGAACTGGGCCTTGTGCAGAGGGAGGTTCGTGCCCCCCCTAGTGTCACTGAAGAGCTCTGACACCAAGACGTGTGGCTGCTGTGGGTTGGTGGGAGCCACACTCACCCAGGTTCAGAGTCACTGGCGCTCAGTCTGGCCTCGTGCATGCACCTAGAATCAGGGGCCATGACTGAACCACACTGTAACAAACCCCGCTAGCGTGTGTCAAAAATCAGGGTTCCCTAGCATGTGCCAGGAGTCAGAGTTCCCCTGTGTTTGCGCTGAGAATCGAATATCAGAATCTCTGCTTGGTGCAGCCTAACGTAAGGATCAGGGTCCCTGTGTGTGCATGTGCCAAGAATTGGAGTCACTGGCTCTTAGTGTGCATGCACTGGGACTCAGGGAATCCAGGTGCATGCAATGAGAAACAGAGTCAAGTCACTGATGCTCAGTGCTGCCTCTCCTGCAGAGAATCAGGGTCCCTGGTCTGCTTGGAGGACTGGGTTGCACAGCCACCCTTTGTCAGCAGGGCGTCCACTCCTGCACTGTGTAGAACAGACTTCCCTTTGTACTTTCCCAGAATTAATGTCAGGTGGCACTGCCGCCCTGTGTGAGCATGTGATCTGGTCGCATGATTGTGCACTGCGGGGAACAGATTCCCAGTGTCCGTGTGCACGCCCAGGCTCAAATTCCAGTAGCAGAGCTGCAGCCCTGTGCGAGGGGTGGTGCCAGGGGTGGGCAAACTTTTTGACTCGAGGGCCACAATGGGTTCTTAAACTGGACCGGAGGGCCGGAACAAAAACATGGATGGAGTATTTGTGTGAACTAATATAAATTCAAAGTAAACATCATTACATAAAAGGGTATGGTCTTTTTTTTTAGTTTTATTCATTTCAAACGGCCGGATCCGGCCCGCGGGCCGTAGTTTGCCCATGGCTGGTAGCAGTTTCTATGGAGCTGCAGGGACCCTGCGGGGAGGGGGATGGGCTCTGTGACTCAGAGAAATCTGCTGCTGGGATGTCTGGATTCTTGGTGTCTGTGGGTCTGCAGCTGTGGTCACAGGTCTTTGTCCTTAGTGGCTGTAGGGTCCTGGTTTGCATTTGAGACCAGATTAGGTGGTGGTGAGGCTAGGATCCTAGTCTCAAGCAGTTCTGTTTTACAAGATGGCGTGATCTCCCTCACTCTCTCACACACTCTCCCTCCCTACCTTCTTGCCATTCGCCATCTTTCAAATTGTACACTTTTAATGGATGAATTTGTGGGGTGGGAATTATATCTCAATAAGTAAGCTAATTATTTAAAATGTTTACATTTGTCAAACCTGTAGAGACAGAATGTAGGTTATTGCATTCATACATTTGAGGTTTTGAAAGGGATTAGAAGTGACATTTTTTAACATTTTTATCACCCTTAAAAGGAAAGGTATGAGGTTCCTTTTAAGGGTGATAAAAATGTTAAAAAATTATATTGTAATGATGGTTTTAAAACTCTATAAAAGGTCTAAAGCTATTGAATGTACCCTTTAAATGGGTATATTTTATGGTATGTACATATACCTCAATAAAGTAGAAAGAAGGAAGGAAGGAAGGAAGGAAGGAAGGAAGGAAGGAAGGAAGGAAGGGAGGAAGGACCTGAAGGTCAGAGGTTAAGGAACATGCCTAAGGTCACACTGCTGGAGAGAGGCCAGGATTCCATCCTCCCTTCCCTTACTGCGAAAGAAGAAAAAGAGGAAGAAGGGCGCAAAAGGAGAGCAGAGGAAATGAGTAGGGAAAGGAGGGAAAGGGAGATGAGGGAAAGATACAGAGGGAGAAAAGCTATTGTGAACTTAACTCACATGAACTCAAATGGGCTATAAGTCTAAGTTTATTAATAATGAATAGTATTTCATAATGATGAAAGTGTTGATACTTAAAAAGGCATAATTACATGCAATGTGCTTGTACATAAAAACAAAGCTTCAAGACACCAAAATTACAGGTGTAATCAAAGAGATAAACAAATTAGAGTTATAGTTGTATACTTTAACACTATCAACTGTCATTTGGAAAGATAATATCTAACATTCATTTCAAGTAATCATGGAATAATTCCTAAGGGAGGCCATATGTCTGTTCATAAAATATTTAGTGCATTCCAAATAATAGAAATTATATAGAGTGTGTTCTGTGACTACAACTGAAAAACAAACAAAAAAAACCTGTACCTACAAAGGGTAAAAGGGCATAAAATATATTTGATAATTTTTTTACTGATTTTTTTAGAGAGAGAAGAGAGAGGGAGAGAGAAAAACCTTGATGTGAGAATGAAACACAGATTGGCTGCCTCCTGCACACTCCCCACCAAAGATTGAACATCCAACCCAGGCATGTGTCCTGACTGGGAATCAAACCTGCAACTTCATTATGCACAGGATGTTGTCCAACCCACTGAGCTATACTATCTAGGGTGAATAAAACATTTTAAATAACAAATAGAACATAAACCACAGGAAAATTAAAAAAAACATTATGTTCTGAACAATAATGACAGCAACAGCATATCAAAATATGTTAGAGGAAGTTAAAACAGTGCTTAGAGGAAAATTGGTATCAACAAATGCATATATTAGAAAGTAAGAAAAGTTCAAAATCTAAGATCCAAACTTCCACTGTCAAAATATAAAATGAGAACAGCAAATTAATTCACAAACAAGTAGAAGAAAAGGAACAATAAACGTCATAGTTGACATTAATTTAATGGCAAAAATTCTATGAGTTAAATATCTGATTGCATAATATCAATGTTTCCTATCTGTCTGGTTGCACATTTTCTAGTATTTTGATTTTTCAAGCTTAAATTGGATTAACAGGGTACAATGTATACAATTAGATATTTCTGTTTGCTTTCTCTCTAGGTGGTTTTGTTTTTGTTTGTTTTTAATAAAGCTGGAAGCAAACTGATCATATTGAAAAGATTTAACATTGCCAATTTTATTTTGTGATGATGACTCAGATTAAGTTGTGGTTTATCAAGTTTAAAATGTTTCTGATAAACCATATATTTGAAAGTAGTTTACATATTTATTCAGAGGCAGAATAAATATGTAGGTTATAATTTCATTATACTTTAATTGGTGATATACTTGCTTTATTGTTTGGTGTATTGGGGAACTGATATTTTTTTCCTTTACTTTTCTTTCTATCTCTTTTTTTTGGGGGGGGACTGAATTTTTAAAGAAGTATTTATATTTTTGGCTCAGAGAATATATAGCTTCATTAACCTTTTTTTTTCATTATAAGAAATGAACTCACACTGATTTTTGTTTTACATGAAATTGTCAACTACAAAAAAAGGTGGCTCTTAGAGAGCAAGTTTATAAGTAATACCTACACTTAAAATGTGAACACATGTTGATATTACTTTATTTATTGTTTTATATTTTAAATCATTTATTTTAATTACAGTTGACATGCAATATTATATTAGTTTCAGGTGTACACCACAGTGAATAGACATTATCTATCCTAATATATAAAAACCCTGGGTCATAATGGCCAGTAAGGACAGAGGCTCCACCAACCAAAAGTCAGTACTGCAGTCAGTGCTGGGTTGTCATGGCAACCCAGCTGACTGCTTCCATTGCAGGCACTGTGCCCCAGCACTGACTGCTAAGGAGGCTGCGAATCAGGGCCAGAGAGAGGCCTGAAGAGAGAAGCAGGAACTGATCTGTTGCCTCTGTGGCAGCTTTTGATCAGCACTTGCCTCTCTCTTTCTCTCCCAGTCTGCCCAGCAGCCACGCCTCAATTTCTCTCCAGGCCTCCACTGGGGCTGCTGATCAGCCCCACCTTTCTGATCAGGCCCCGTTGATAGGCCCAGAGATGCTGACTGGCATAGACACTGACCAGTCAGAACCAAATGTGGGTGCTGTGGGGAGCCAATGGCTGCCTAGGAGGCAGAGCTTTTGATGCTGACTGGCATAGAAACTGACCAACCAGAACCAAATCTGGGTGCTGTGGGGAGCCAATGTCTTCCTAAGAGGCAGAGCTTTTGACGCTGACTGGCATAGAAATCAACCAATCAGAACCAAATTGGCAAGCAAAAGAGGGCAGTTGGGGGCGAGATCAGGCTGGCAGGGGAGGGCAGTTGGGGGCAACCAGGCTGAGGCCAAGATCAGGCAGCAGGGGAGGGCAGTTGAGGGCAACCAGGCTGGTAGGGGAGGGCCATTGGTGGTGAGATCAGGCCAGCAGGGGAGGGCAGTTAGGGGTAATCAGGCTGGCAGGCAGAGGCAGTTAGGGGAGATCAGGCAGGCAGGCAGGTGAGCAGTTAGAAGCCAGCGGTTCCAGATTGCAAGAGGGATGTCCAACTGCCAGATGTCTAAACCGGCAGTCGGACATACCCAAGGTGTCCCCAGTTGGAAAGGGTGCAGGCTGGGCTGAGAGAAGCCTCCTCTGTGCACAAATTTCATGCACTGCACCTCTAATATCTACACTAATAAAAGAGAAACATGGTAATTAGCGTACGACCGCTACCCTTCCCATTGGCTAATCAGCATATCCTTATGCAAATTAACTGTCAGCCAAGATGGCGGCCGGCAGCCATGCACTGAAGCGAACAGGGAGGCTTGCTTGCTCCAGTGACTGGCGAACTCCAACGTTCCCCGCCTAACTTGCCGGCCTCTCAGCTGCAACTCTAAGCAACTATGT
>NW_005370000.1:145052-156376 GCF_000412655.1 Myotis brandtii
CTGCTCTGAGCCCGACCAGGGGCTTCACCTAGGGATTGGGCCTGCCCTCTGCCACCCAGGAGCAGGTCTAAGCCAGCAGGTCATTATCTCCTGAGGGGTCCCAGACTGCGAGAGGGCACAGGCCAGGCTGAGGGACCCCCTTTCCCCACCGAGTGCACAAATTTTTGTGCATCGGGCCTCTAGTATATATATAAGCCTAAATGACCGTTACAACCAAACAACTGGAATGACTGGTTGAGCAGTCACTATGACACTCACTGACCACCAATGAGCAGATGCTTAATGCAGGAGCTGCCCCCTGGTGGTCAGTGCACTCCCACAGCCAACCTCTGTGGCCCCACCCCCTGACCGGCCCCCCGATTGGCCTCAATCAGGGGGCGGGCCAAACTCCTGTGACACCTCCCCCCAGCCAGCCAACCTCCTGCAGCCTCCCACCACACCAGCCAACCTCCCATGGCCCCTCTTCCCACCCCACCGGCCAACCTCCTGCAGTCCCTCCCCACTGCTTGCCAGCGCCCCCGATAGGCCCTGATCTGGGGGGCCAGCCAGCCAACCTCCCCGGGTCTCTCCCCCCCAGCCAGCTGGTCCCCCAATAGGACTCGATAGTCGGCCAAGACGAGGGATGTCACCTGTGTATGAATTCATGCAACAAGCCTCTAGTATGACTTATAAGTGATCATCCCGATAAATCTTGTACCCAACTGACACCATACATAGTTATCCTATCTAATAAAGAGGGAATATGCTAATTGCCCCACCCTCAAAGATGGCTGCACCCACAGCCAATAAGGAGGGAGCATGCTAATTGACTGTCATGCCCTCAAAGATGGCAGCGCCCACAGCCACAAGATGGTGGCGCCCAGACCCCTCAGCTCTACCAGGGCGGCAGGCGTGCAGCAAGGCCAGGCCCACCTCTAGGTGGGCCTGACATTGCCGTGTGCCTGCCTCCGGAGTCCCCAAGTCCCCTCAGCCACCCAAGGCCGGCCCGAGGTGCAGGCAAGCCTCCGATGGCAGCTGCCCAGCCGCCCAGGACCACCCAAAGCTCAGGTAACCAGGGCCGGCCGAGGCTTGCGCTGCTGGCAGTGTCAGCAACAGAGGTGTAATGGGGCATTTCTTTCCCCTGATTGCCAGATCGCCTCCCTGTGGGCTCCCAGACTATGAGAGGTAGCAGGCCAGGCTGAGGGACACCCCCCCTCCAGTACATGAATTTTCATGCACCGGGCCTCTAGTTAGAATATTGTTGACTATACTGCCTATGCTGTACTTTATATCCCCATAAATATATGCAACAACCAATTTGTATTTCTTAATCCCTTCACCTTTTTCACCCTTCTCTTTAACCCCCTCCCATTTGGCAACCATCAAAATGTTCTCTGTATTGCCTTGGCCAGTGTGGCTCTGTGATTGGAGTGTCAGCCTGCACACTGAAGGGTCACTGGTTTGATTCTGTCCAAAGTCATGCACCTGAATTGCAAGTTTGATACCTGGCCCCAGTCAGGGCACATGTAGGACGAAACCAATAAATGTGTCTTTCTCACATCCATGTTTCTCTCTCTCTCTCTCTCTCTCCCCACCCCTTCCACTCTCTAAAATCAATGGAAAAAATATCCTCAGATGAGGATTAACAAAACAAACAAATAAAATGTTCTCTACATCTATGAGTCTGTTTCTGTTCTGCTTGTTCATTTATTTTGATTTTAGATTATTCAATTGTTAATAGATATGTATTTATTGCCATTTTATTGTTCATATTATTTGACTTTTTTTCTTCTCCTTGAAGAAGACCCTCAAAATTTCATGTAATACTACTTTGATGGTGATGAACTCCTTTAGCTTTTTCTTGTCTGAGCTCTTTATATGTCTTTTGATTCTAAATGATAGCTTTCCTGGGTGGAGTAATCTTGGTTGTAGGTCCTTGCTTTTCATCACTTTGAATATAACTTGCCACTCCCTTCTGGCCTGAAATGTTTCTGTGGAGAAAGCAGTTGACAGTCTTGTGGGAGCTTCCTTGTAAGTAATAAACTGCTTTTCTCTTGCTGCTTTTAAATCCTCTTTTTGTCTTTAACCTTTGGCATTGTAATTATGATGTGTCTTGGTGTATGCTTCTTTGGGTTTATCTTGTTTGAAACTCTGCACTTCCTGGACTTGTATGTCTATTTCCTTTACAAAGTTAGAGAAGATTTATGTCATAATTTTTACAAAAAAATTTTCAATTTCTTGCTGTCTTTCTTCTCCTCCCGGCATCCCCATGATGCAAATGTTGGTATGCTTGACGTTGTCCCAGACAACTATCCTTTCACTATCCTTATTTTTTTAATTCGTTTTTTCTTTTTGCTGATCTGATTGGGTGTTTTTTGTTTCCTTTTATTCCAAATTACTGATTTAATTCTTGGCTTCTACAAGTTGATTCCCTGTAATTATTCTTTAATTCCATTAGTATATCCTTCATTTCTGACTGATCCTTTTTTATGCTGTTCAGGTTCTCACTAAGTACATTGAGCATCCTTATAACCAGTGTTTTGAAATTGCATCTAGTACAGTTTGTCTCCATTTTATTTTCTGGAATGTTATTCTGTTCTTTCAGTTTGGACATATTTCTTTGTCTCTTCAGTTTGGCAGCCTCCCTGTGTTTATGTCTATGTATTAGTTAGAGCTGCTATGTCTCCCAGGCTTGGTAGAGTGGCCTTATGAAGTAGGTGTTCTGAAGGGTCTAGTGCAGTGATGGCGAACCTTTTGAGCTCGGCGTGTCAGCATTTTGAAAAACCCTAACTTAACTCTGGTGCCGTGTCGCATATAGAAATTTTTTGATATTTGCAACCATAGTAAAACAAAGACTTATATTTTTGATATTTATTTTATATATTTAAATGCCATTTAACAAAGAAAAATCAACCAAAAAAATGAGTTCGGGTGTCACCTCTGACACGCATGTCACAGGTTCGCCATCACTGGTCTAGTGTCACAGCTTCCCTGGGCACTCCAGGTATGCCTCCCTCCTCCCACCCCACCCCCGCCCCATGCAGCTGAGTCTTGATTGCTGTTGGCATATCAATGGGAAGGATTTACCCTTAGTCAATCATCTTCAAGGATTGGCTACAACCACTGACCACTGTAGAGGATCTTTAGTACAGGGGCACACCCACCAAGCATGACTTACTTTGGAGATGCTCTGGTGCCCTCTGAGTCCACCCCTTGAGTGTGTCACTGGTGGAGGTGGTTGGGTGGTGCTTTGACGTGGTCTGAAGCTGTCCACCAAGTGCACTGATTCTGGGGCCTCTCAGGAGGTGCAGCCCAAGGTCAGCCGTTGCTTGTATTTTGCTGAGGGCCACTTGTTATGAGCTGCAAAAAGATATGCAGATGGATGGTTTGGAGGTTCGAAGGTGAGGCCAAGCTACAAAACAAGGCTAGCTGCTGCTAGTGCCAGGCCTGGGTCCACTTAATGAGAGGTATATGGCATGCTGTGGCCAGACATTGCTTGTTTGAAAGATTTTAGGAAAGCCTGAAGCATGAGCCAAGACATGCCATTTGTATGGCAAAGTCAATGGAAATAGTTTGGGTGGGCCTGCAAGTTGGGTGCAGTGTGAACCAGGTTGATGGAGACTGAGATATGGCACCCACCTGCCAGCTCTTTTTTTTTTTTTTTTTTTTTTTTTTTTTTTTTTTTTTTTTTTTTGCGGGGACGGGGCAGTCTCAGAAAAGGAACAATGGCCTCTGCTAGCACTTTGTCTGGCAGAAAGCTGTTCTTTTAGCTCTCTTCCTGATGCCAAACACTTCAGTTCCTCCCTGTATGCTGCTGGTGTCTTTCAAGCTGTTACCCCAGTACTGGAACTCAGAGGGATTGAGTCTGAGTAAGTCTGTGTGTGGGCCCTTTAAGGGGAACTTCCTGGATTCCAGCAACCATCTGTCTCCCTCAGTCTCAATCTCCGCTGAATTTTACAGACAGAAGTTATGAGGACTTTTCTTCCAAACACTGTAACCCTAGGCTGGGGGGCCTTATGTAGGCTGGGACCACTCACACCACACGTGTGGGTTCAGCACATTCAGGTCTCTACCCCTACTACTAGTCTTGATGTGGCAGCTTCTTTATTTCCCTAGTTGTAGGGGAAACAGCTAGATATCAGGGGTTTCTGAATAATGGTTGTTCTGTAGTTTAGTTGTAATTTTGGTGTGGTTTTCAATTTTTTATTTTTCAATTACAGTTTACACTCAGGATTATTTTGTATTAACTTCAGGTATAATGTTTACTGGTATATTACTTAAAAGACAAAATGTCCAGGAGAGAACCACAACAAAATAAAAATTCTGAAATGTCCTAAATTAAATTACAGTGAGATGGAAAATGAGAAAAAGAAACAAAAGTTATGAAACAGTTAATAGCTGTGGGCCAAAAAATAAAAGACTGATCATATTCCTGAAGTATAGTGGAGCTTTGAATCAACTTCTGTAGTGACTACCAGATGCAACAGCATTCTGTTTATGCATGAACTTTCAGGATGAGTGCCCATCATCAATCAAATGTAGTAAACTTTCTTTTTTTTAAGAATATATTTTTATTGATTTCAAAGAGGAAGGAAATGGGAGAGAGAGATAGAAACATCAATGATGAGAGAGAATCATTGATTGGCTGCCTCCTGCATGCCCCCCCACTGAGGATCAAGCCTGCAACCCAAGCATGTGCCTTTGACCGGAATCAAACCTGGGACCCTTTAGTCCACAGGCTGGTGCTCTATCCACCGTGCTAAACTGGCTAGAACTAAATTTTCTTTCTTATGAACAATGCATTTAACCTAGAACTGCCCCCATTTCACTTCCTTCCCTATCTACATCCAATGTAAATTCTTTCAAAATAGCTTACATCTTTCTTCCTCAAAACATAATGTATAAAAGGGCCCAACAACTTCAGGACAGCAACCATGTTGCCTTCTACATCTAGCCAAGCTATTGGTGGTTTAGACTTTTTGCCTTAGGACATGGTCTTTTCCTGGCTAGCATTTGGCTCAATAATTTTTTTTTTCAGAAAATGTTTTAGCCATACAATTTGTTTGTTTACTGTTAACATAAAAATGCATACACCTATGTAAGTATACTACATTGCTTCAAAATCAAAATTTTGTGAGTGTGGATGATAAAGGGGCCACACACTAAAACTGAATGGCTCAAGGAGGGCCTGCATCATGGGCCTTATAAGCTCAAACACTGAAAGTAACAACATAGGATGGTCTGAACATAAACATTCTTAACTAAAAGCAGGTTGTGGGGCTAAAAAAAAAACATATTTTCCTCCCATCTTCTAAGTTCTTCTAGACTGAAACCAAAATGTGGGGTGTTTGAGTCCAAGTTTATTGTCTCACGAAATCAAAGAATGAAGTCATGGACAAAAACCGTTAGTGGAAGCGAAGTTTATTAAGAGATGCCAGTCCTGGAAAAGGTGCAGTTGGGTTCCAGGAGCAGGCCAGTGCCCAGAGCTTCCTTTCCATGGTATAGTCAGTGGTAAAGTCCATGTGGGGAGTCCCACATGGCCATAAGCCACATGGGCACAGGGTATGTACTTCCCTGCCACAGGAATGTCAGGAACCCATTGTGTGTTGAGGGTAGAGAGAATGGGAGAAAAAGCAAAGCATATACTTTTTTAATCTAGGGGGTGGATACGTCCTTGCTATCTCCTGATTGGTCTTTTTACAAAATTCTGCCTTAGAAACATTTTGGATTGGTTTATATGTCTCACTGCCTTGTGATTATTTATAAGCTGCCTGTCTTAGTAACATCCATGCATTTTAAAGCTCACTTCTCAGGTGTGCTGCCTTCTTGCCCCTCCAAGTTGGGTTGTCTTAGTAACTCCGCCTAGTTGAATACCCCAGTTCTAATTCCTCCCCCGGCCCATGGTCCATGTCCCAGTCTACATAGCTCCCCTCTGTCTCTTCAGGCTTGGCTAATAACAAAATTAACAGAGACAGATTAACAGAATAAAATCAAAATTTAATATATTTGCATGGGGAATTCACATACACATGAAAATTCCTAAGACAGTGAGGCAACATTGGGTATATAAGACATTTTTGGAAAAAGAAGAAAGGGGGGACAGGGTATTTGATTTCAGATGTGAGAATGGGTGATTTACATACAGGTAGTTAATAAAGAGCAGAACACACATGGCAGGATAATTTTTGCTAGGTGTGGGGGTCCTGACCAGAGTACTCCAGATATTAAAGACCCATTTGCCATACGCATGCACGAGGGCAATGACTCAGCAGTAGCACTATATGTACTGTGCAGGCACACCCTTATATAACCTACTTATGTTAATGTTATGTCACTAATTGGCATGAGGCCTCTTCTGTTTGAGCAAGTATAAAAGGTGCCACTAAGCAGCCAGTTGTTGGCTGCTTTGTTTGCAATAAAGCATGTCCCACCAGCATGGCCGCTGGTGTCTTTTTCCAATTCCCAATTCCTCTTTTTCCAAAGAGGTCAAGCCCCTAGCAGAGGAACTTGGACCCAACAATAGGTAACTCAGATACAATAGAACACAGGAGGTATGTAGCTAAAAGGCATCTGCCTGAAGCCCTCTTGTTTATCATACTTAATTCAAGTTAGGCTAAGGCTGCCTCCTAAACTCTCCTTTCTGAAGCAAGATTTCTTTGTCTGAATCTCTTGGGCAAGAAAGGGGGAATGGTCAATGATTCTTTCTGAGACTTTTGTTTCTTTTTTTAAAAATATATTTTATTGATTTTTTTACAGAGAGGAAGGGAGAGGGACAGGGCGTTAGAAACATCGATGAGAGAGAAACATCGATCAGCTGCCTCCTGCACACCCCCCACTGGGGATGTGCCCACAACCAAGGTACATGCCCTTGACCGGAATCGAACCCGAGACCCTTGAATCCGCAGGCTGACGCTCTATCCACTGAGCCAAACTGGTTAGGGCAAGACTTTTGTTTCTTAATAAACAATTTAAAATTAGTATCCCAAAAAGCAGTTTCAGGGTGGCAGAATTTAGTTCCCTTCAAGGTAGTCACATAGCCTATCATTCCTTGAAAAAGGTCAATCTTTACCTTAACTGAGCCTGTCTATTGTCTTATTGCCTTGGACTGTTAGAGTAACCCCCTTAAACTGGACCCCTATGTTATACCCACCACACCAGAACAGGAGACCACAGAACCTTTTATTGTTATTTTGTTCCCTGTATAGCATCCCTATGTGTTGTAAATGTTAACTGTTAACTATCCTGTACTCACCACTGTAAAAGAAGTACATGTTTCTCCATTTTACTCTTTATTAAATCACAGACTTCCCCGCTTTACTTTCCATCCTCCTCCCTAATCTATCACCAATTAATTTTATGCAAGCCCTTACCTCTTCTTTAATTCTGAGGTATAAAAGAAGCTATAAAACTGCTATTCTCTGGAGAACTTTCTCAATCCATTGAGAATTTACCTCCAGGCAATTGTCAGTTTGGCTCAAATAAAATAATCAAAATTCTCTAAGGAATTTGGATGTTTCTTAAGTCCACAGTGAGACATGAGCAGATCATCTTTTGATCAAATTTGAATTAGAATGAAGTTTATATTCACTACTTAACTTCAATCTCTACTCTATTTTTCTGATTCTCCATGGTTGCCCTGAAATATCAAAATGCTGTTTTGTTATAGTCCATAATTTAAAACTTTCTAATTATTTTTCTGATACCCTTATGTAAAATTCAATTAGTATTTTGTGGCTGTTCTCCTTGAAATCTTATATAAACTGATAAATTGAATATTGAGAGGGACCAGAGTTTGCCACCCCATAATACTAATTTAAATTATATTTAAGAAACAAAAGACAAAAAGAAACTTTCACTCTCCCCCTTATCTGCCTAAAGCAATTCAGATAGAAAAAAAAACCTGCTTAAAAGAAGGTAGCTATTCACCTTAGCATTAACGAATTAAGTGTGGCAAACAGGGAGAAATCTAGCAAAACCTGTTTGTTGAACTACCCTCCTTGTCTCATTGTTTCTGGGTGGCCCAGCAAGAATTTGCTTACCACATATTTGTTCTTTCTTATCTACAAGTGACTTGTCTACTTTTTCATTGATATCCTAGACTCCCTGTCTCCCTCTCCTTATTCTATAATGGCAGATACACCTCAACTGTCTAATGTATTCTCATGTTTCATATTCTTATGACACCCCCATATGTACATATGCAGTAAATTTTGGATATGGTCTCCTATTAATCTGTGTCATGTTCATTTGATTATTAGCCCAGAGAGAACTTAGAAAGGTGAGAAGAAAATTATTTTTGTGTCCCACGATATCATGCAATAATGGCTCAATGATTTGTGTTTTGGGTAATAGAGTTAAGTTCCAAAAGCTACAATCTGGTGACATAATGCCACAATATGAAAGGCAGAGGAGTATAAAAGTTTAACTATATATAAAAAAACTTATGTAGAAAAAACACACAAAAGATACTGTTTAAATGTAATCAAATATCAAGTATGTGATTTATTTATTTATTTATTTATTTATTGGCTTCATCTCTTTTGGAGCTAGACTCCCAGCCGTGGGCAAACTACGGCCCGCAGGCCGGATCCGGCCCATTTGAAATGAATAAAACTAAAAAAATAAAGACCATACCCTTTTATGTAATGATGTTTACTTTGAATTTATATTAGTTCACACAAACACTCCATCCATGCTTTTGTTCCAGCCCTCCGGTCCAGTTTAAGAACCCATTGTGGCCCTCGAGTCAAAAAGTTTGCCCACCCTTGAGCTAGAGTAATCATATTGTTGAGAAATGCCTTTCAAATGATTACCTGCATAATACTTGGTTACAGGTTTTCTTACTGGAAGGAAATAATCACAAAGAGTGAGCATTTAATTACTAAGAATCAGACACTCAAGATGTTTATTAATCATGATGAGATCATACAAGCTGTCTATTTAAAGGCTTTGCTTACCACTAAGTGTATCTTTCATTCTTCCCAACTATTTTACATCCTGTAAGATCAAGATAGCTACATAATCTATGTAGTAATCTATTATCAAGTCAGTTTAGGTGAAAATATCTGTTTTTTCACTCATACAAGAGTATAAAAAATATTGCTTTTGCATTGTTAATAATATAATAAAAATTAAATTTATACCATGACTTAAAATATCTACAAAAGACTTGATGTATAAGAAGAGTTATGTTCTTCACATTTTAGTTTATAAAATTCCATTCCATATGTTGAACATCTTTGCTGTACAATCAGAAACCTCTGTGAACAAAGAAGGAAGTATTGGTTCTTAGCTCTTTAAATAGGGAGGGAGGAGAAAGAGAAAAAGTTCCATTTCAGAATTACATTCTATTGAAACTTAAATGTTTCAGTTTAAATGGAAATTCACTATATTGACTTTACTTATCTATACTTTATAAAAAGAGAATAACTGGTAAGAAGTCCAAGGCAGCATGTTTTCAATCTATATTTCTGTCTGAAACTATGGAAACCCTGATTAATTGATCTGGAAAATTGAGTCTTACAATGAAATCAAATACGCATGAGGTTTTAGTCCTCTTTTTTGTTAAACCTCCTGGGGTACTATCAACATTTCAAATTTTATTTTCATTTGAAGAGCTTGTTCCAGGACTAACATTTAAATTATATTTGGCATATCTTTTTGTTTGATTTTAAATATATATTACCTTTTGATAAATTATCTCTGCTTACCATAAATCCCTCTGTCCCTACACTATCTGTTTGAAATTTATTCAATTTCACTTTTCCTGGCCTGTTTTGTTATTATACATCTTAGATGCAAAGTAAAATAGAAACACATCTATCTACACAATGCAGGAGCAATCAGTTTAAAAGAAAATATATGAAAGTGTTCTCTTCACAAAACATCCATACATTTTTTTAATGAAATTTGTCATCAACTTATGTTCTGATAGGATTAAATTTTAATGTAGGTAAAGCTGCAATTCTCTAACTAAATTGTTCAAATTCACTAAGTAATTTTTAAAATTTTACGTCATTGTGAGTGAAAACTACCATGAGAAAACTTAATCAATCAGTGTAGTTTTATTTGTTTGCCATGTATCTAAAGAATATATAGATTTACCTCAACACATAATGTGGAACACAGCAATGCCACTCACTTTGCATTATCAATGGTGGTTTGAGGGTGATGATAGAAGTGGGTAGAAGATTAAGCCTGGATTACAGTATTAAAATTAGTCTGTATGAGCTAAGGTTACTCTGAGCCCTTTAATCATTGATTGAAGTATTTAAAGTAAAAACCAGTCTCTCTCTGTGTGTGTGTGTGTGTGTGTGTGTGTGTGTGTGTGTGTGTTTAATTTTATTTTTCAATTACAGTTTACATTCAATATTATTTTGTTTTACTTTAAGGTATGCAGCATAGTGGTTAGACAATCATATATTTTACAAAATGTTCCCCCAATATTTCCAGTACCTTCCTAGCCCTATACATAATCATTACACTGTTATTAACTATAATCCCTATGCTGTACTTTACATCCCTATAATTATTTTGTAACTACCAATTTGCACTTCATTCCTTCACCTTTTCACCAAGCTCCCCAGCACCACTCCCATCTGATAACCATCAATCTGTTCTCTGTATCTATGAATCTATTTCAGTTTTGTTGGTTCATCTACCTTTTTTTTCAGTTATAGTTTCCTTCCAATATTATTTCGTATTGGTTTTAGGTGTACAGCATAGTGTTAGATAATCATATATTTTATAAAGTATTCCCCCAACATTCTAGTACCCACCTGGCAATATATAGTTACTGCAATATTATTGACTATACTAGAGGCCTGATGCACAAAAATTTGTGCACTCGGGGGGGTGGGGAGGGGGGTCCCCCAGCCCGGCCTGTGCCCTCTCGCAGTCTGGGACCCCTCAGCAGATAACGACCTGCTGGCTTAGGCCTGCTCCCGGGTGGCAGAGGGCAGGCCCAATCCCTAAGTGCAGCCCCTGGTCAGGCTCAGAGCAGGGCCGATTGGGGAGTTGGGGCACCGCCCCCTATCACACTCAAGGCAGGGTGGATGGGGAGGTTGCGGTGCCACCCCCTGTCACGCACAGAGCAGGGCCGATCAGGGGGTTGGGGTGCCGCCCCCTGTCACCCACAGAGCAGGGCCAATCAGGGGGTTGGGGCGCCACTGCAGTCACACTCAGGGCAGGGCCGATGGGGAGGTTGCAGCTCTACCTGGTCACACACAGAGCAGGGCCCATGGGGGGTTGGCGTGCCTTCCCCTGTCACACACAGAGCAGGGTCGATCAGGGGGTTGGGGCGCCGCCCCCTGTCACGCACAGAGCAGGGCCGATCAGGGGGTTGG
>NW_005370000.1:157091-157522 GCF_000412655.1 Myotis brandtii
CTTCCAGCTGCCTGGCTGCCGGCCGCCATCTTGGCTTACAGTTAATTTGCATAAGGATATGCTGATTAGCCAATGGGAAGGGTAGGGGTCGTATGCCAATTACCATGTTTCTCTTTTATTAGTGTAGATTTCTTATGCTCTACTTTACATCCCTGTGACTGTTTTGTAGCTGCCAATTTGTGCTTCTTAATTTCTTCACCTCTTTTACCTAGTCCCTCACTCCCCTCCCCTCTGGTAACCATTAGTTCACTTTCTGTGTCTATGAGTCTTTTTCAATTTTGTTTGTTCATTTATTTTGTTTTTAGATTCCACATATAAGTGAATTCATATGGTGTTTGCCTTTCTCTGATTTATTTCACTAAACATAATACACTCTAGGGTCCATTGATGCTGTCACAAATGGTAAGATTTCATTTTTTTTTTTTTTTAGT
>NW_005370000.1:158784-163822 GCF_000412655.1 Myotis brandtii
GCATTTTTTATGCTTCCCTGTGTTGATAAAGTGGTTTTCTGTGCTAAGTGTCCTCTAGGGCCCAGTGGTTCAGCCTCCCCAATTACCTGAGGAGGACACTCTTGGTGCACCCCCTTGTGGTTTTTGTGCACAGTCTTGTTGTAGTTAGGCCTTGATTGTTGTAGGTATCACTGGGAGGAATTGGCCTCCAGGCCAATTGGCTGTGAGAATCAGCTGTGTCTGCAGTGGGAGAACTTCTGTGCTGGAGACACCCCTCTGGGGCAAGACTTGCTTCAATGGGGCTTTGGTGCTCACTGAGTCTGCCCCCTGAGTGTGTCCTTTATGTTTCCACGGAGCTGCAAACTCAGATTTCATTTTTTATATAACCTAATAATAGTCCATTATATATATGTACCACCAGTTTTTAGCCACTCATCTACTGATGGGCACTTGGGTTACTCCGATATATGTTTTGTGTGTGTGCATGTGTGTGCGTGTTTGTTTGTTTTTTTATAAATACCCAGAAGTGGAATCTTTGGGTCACATGGCAGTTTTATTTTTAATCTTTGAAGACCCTCTGTACTGTTTTCCATAGTGGCTTCACCAATCTACATTTGCACTAACAGTGCACCAAGATGCCCTTTTGTCCACATCCTGGCAAAAACTTGCCATTTATGGACTTATCAGTGATACCCATTCTGTCAGGTGTGAGATGCTATCTCATTGTGGTTTTAATTTGCATTTCTCGGACTATTAGTAATGTTGAGCATCTTTTCATATATCTATTGGCTATCTGTATGTCTTCTTTGGAGAATTGTCTATTCAGGTCATCTGCTCATTTTTTAATTAGATTGTTTGTTGTTTTTTTGGTGTTGAAGAGTATGAGTTCTTCATAAATTTTGCTGTTCATCTCTGTATTAACAGAACAGAAGAAAGCTGGGTGTAATAAGTAAAATAAATTCTATAAAGGAAATGTTAATAAAATAGGTAGAAAAATCCATCAACCTTTAACAGTGGAAATTATTAAGATGAAAAAATAAGTTAATTAAAAGGAAAGATTAAGAACAAAATAGGGCTTTGGAATAGAAAACTTATTGAGGATGCAAAATAATGTATCTTCTTTGTTGGAAAATATAATGAGTGTAAACCACACGAAATGCTCTCATTCTCAAGACAGGAATTATTGATAATTGACTATAACCCAATGTGATGTACTATTGGTTTTGACCTATGTTTGAAAGATGATCCCTGAGGTTCCCATCTGTAAAGGTGGTAATAACTCACCACCCTAAGTTGTTGGCAATTGAATCCTACTTATTAAGGGTCAGACTAGAGCTCTCTCTTCAAATGTCTAGCCTGATGACTTTCATTGGCTGCCAGGCATTGTTGACATTGTTGTAATTATGCACATTTGGGATAAACCTGAAGACAAACCTTTATGAAGTTTACAGAAAGAAAGGAGACCACCACCTGGGGGGAATTAAATATGGTACCTTAGTTGCCTAACAAGATTAATTATTATTCAGGCAAGGGTAACAACCTTGTCCATTTTCTGTGCTGATGCTTCCCTTGACCTTTTTGTTCTCCCAACCCAAAGCCACTAACCAAGACACCTGGACTTTGCTCAGTGCTACTGCTTATCAGCAAACAAAATGGCTAATTTTGTAATCAAGGGGGCCATGGACAAAATTATCTTAGTGAATATGAACCTTGATCCCAAGGTGAGGAAGAAGATGGGAGGCCAATGAGGCAGGGAGACCTACATGCTTCTGAAACTCTATAACCACCCAGAATTACCCCACCATGCAATATTGTTACAGAATTCATCAGGTGACCAGAAAATACACAACGAGTACTCAGAGATTCCAGGAGAAACCCTTTATTTGCAGATGCACTGGTACAGTGACTCAGGGGAGTCTGTTTCTCCAAAGCCTGAGTGATGAATATGGAGGAAGCTTTCCCTTTATACCCTTTGGTTACTTTACCTCTCAAATATGGCAGGCTTCTGGAGCTTTCGCAGGCTTTGTGAAAAGCCTGTGTGTTGGGATAGGGGGTGTGAGATTACACCCAAAGGCCTGGCCTGGCACCAGTGCTGATAACCCCCTCTGGGGTTGTGTATGGCTACTGGTTTATTCCCTCTGTACAAGCATTACAGATAAGAGGGATGGGGCTTAATTATACTATCAAGAATATGTGGCATAATACTGGTTCTTGGCACAGATTCAGATTTCTAGCCCTCCTCCCAAAATATCTTATATTTCCCTTAAATATTAGATAGAGACAAGTCCCTTAATTGTCTTTATTGGACATAAAAAGAGACAACTCTATAATTTATGCTTTTGGTGTCCAACTCACTATATGGCCCTTTTCTTCCTGGTCAAGTGCTTACTTTGTTTCCCAGGAGGGCATTTTTCCTTCTCCTAAATTTTTTAGTCATTACCAAAGTTTAAATTGATACCAAGACATCAAAGAGTAAATTGTGGTATAAGTCCTAAAATTAAGTCCAATAGTATGTGCTGCCTAACATCTGGTGAAATCATGAGTGTCTCAAAAGGCCCAACCATGTTTCCCCTCATAGTCTGCTTCTACATATAAGGCACCACAGAACAACCCTCCTTATGAAATGTAGTAGTTACAGTTTGTTTACCCTTGAGTAATGAATTTCAAGTCCCTATCAGCCTGCAGAATTATTTTAATGAAGATAATCACATTATCCAGCAGGAAACAAAGGTAACTTCACATTCTTCATAGTTTAAAGTATTTTGCCCACAATCCCTGGCTGTTTACTCTATCCCTGCATGCAATCTTGTGTGGCCTGGGAGGCATATGGTTTTCCCCTCCCAAGGGCTGTGAGCATATGTGACAAGTAAAATGTCCTCAATCTCATTTGTCCAGAGACAGATAATCCAAGGGAATGTTCCTTCACCAGCAGAATTAAAGGGGATGATTATTACCAAAGACAACTTAAAAAATGTAAAGCATTATTTGTAAATGATATATCTGATAAGAGACTAGTATCACAACTCAATAAGAAAAACAGAAATAACACATTTAAAAACAGGCAAAGGATATAGATAAGACAGTTTTTCAAAAATATGCAAATGGACAATAAGCACACAAAAAGATACTCAGAATTATTAGGCATGAAAAAAATTTAAATTAAAATACAATGAGATACTACACATGCACTACAATTGCTATAATAAAAAATGTAGAAATGATAAATTTTGATAATGATATAAATTGGAATTCTCATACATTACCAGTGGGATAGTAAAATGGTGAAGTCACATTGGAAGCCTACTGTAAGTCCCTCTAAAGTTTAAACATATAATTAACATATTACTCAGCAATTCTATTACTGGGTATAATGTATATCCCAGATAATCAGAAATGTATGTTCATAAAAAAGTTGATATAGATCCCAGAAGATGGCAGCGATGGGACGGCAGGCTGCAAGATAGTATGTGAGTGAGAGAGATAAAGGGTAGTGCGTGGATGTGCAGGGAGTGTCTGTATTTGTGAGTGAGGGACAGTTATATTCCACAGGACTGTTGGGGACTGGCAGAGAGAATCCCCTGGCCAGGCAGCCTCTACTACTGCTTAAATCTCTCCCAGAGTGGCTGGCTCTGCCGCAGAGACTGCACCATCTTAAAGGAGAGAACAGCTGTGATTAGAAGCCCAGCCTTACCTTTAACTGGGGGGACTTCGGATACCTCCTGGGACCTTACAACCACAACGCCCAGGGACAAGCTGCCTCAGCTGCAAACCCACGAACACCGAGACTCCATTCTCCCAGGCTGCGGGCACCTAAAAAGTTTGTCCAGGGGTGACAAGGTGGCGACAGAATATGCGGACGGGTCCTGTGCCCTCTCACAAAGCAGATAGAAGGAACAGCTGAATCAAATAACATCTACCTAGAATTGGAGAATTAAACACAGCTGGTGAGGCAATCCATGGATGGAAAGGTAAGAGATCACCTAGCAGTGGTTCTCAACCTTCCTAATGCCGCGACCCTTTAATACAGTTCCTCATGTTGTGGTGACCCCCAACCATAAAATTATTTTTGTTGCTGCTTCATAACTGTAATTTTGCTACTGTTATGAATTGTAATGTAAATATCTGATATGCAGGATGTATTTTCATTGTTCGTGACCCACAGGTTGAGAACCGCTGAAGAGAGGTGAGATCTGGGATCCAGGCTGGAAGGAGAAATTCGCGCAGTGGTGACTAGAGTCACAGAGGGAGACTGAGTCCCACCAAATCCGCAACTCTTGGGGTCAGTGTAGCCCTCAAATGTGGAAAGATTCCACAGGGCTGCTGGCAGAGAGGGACTCTAGATCTAAGCCCACAGCCGTGGGAGACTGTGCCCAAAAAGGCAGCCTGAAGTTCTATACCAGCCACACAGTGCCGGGAGGAGAAAGACACAAGGCAGCGCGGTTGCTTTGTCTTTATAACTTCCTTGTATTTACTTGCAAAAGCCAGTGCATAGGATCTTTCAATAAAAAACACTCACTGAGACAGCAGGGGAAAGTTGTTTTTGTGGAAACTGGGGATCAGAATAAGGACAGATAAGCAGGAAACCAGCTCTGGGTCAGTCCGTCCCTCCAACCCATTATTAAGTGTGGCAGGGAAAGCAGAATCTAAACACTGGGTTGAAGGGCCATTTGATCCCAAAAACTAATACAAAAACACCACCACCCAGGGGTTGTGTCATAAATTAACGCTTGTGTAAATACAACTGCAGGCAGGCAGAGAAACAAAGTGAGCAAAGAGAGCCTGCCTGCTTGAAAACAAGGTTGTGGCTTATGACAAGGAGAGGTGGATCACAGAGAACTTCAACGCTGTGCAGACTACCTGACAGGAAACAGATGTGCCAGGCAGAACAGTAGAGAGGGCACTTAAACCAGCCCCCATAGGTCACTGAAGCCTCTGAAGTGAACAACCTTCACTACTTCACTTTTTATTTTTTATCTTTTACTTAAGAAACTAAATTTTTTTCACTTGATTTTGCTTTTTTTATTATTATATTTTTATTTTTAATTATTATCATTATTAT
>NW_005370000.1:163887-170412 GCF_000412655.1 Myotis brandtii
AAGTTTTATTCTATTTTTTCTTTATTTTATTTTTGGATTAGTGTTCTACATTCTATTTTTACTTTTATGTTTATGTTAGCATTATTTTACTCTATCTCAATTTTTCCTTTATGCCAACACTCTTTTCCCCACTTTTCCCCTTTTTGTCCTGTTTTTCTTACCCTGTTCCTGCTTTAGTTTTTCTCTATCTTTTCTTTTTACTCACGGTTAAAAATTGATCTTACTCATATATCTAATTTCCTCTCCCCTGTTCCAAGTCCATCACAATTCTATCTTCTCCTTTTTCACTGACAGATTTTTTCATTTCTTTTCCTTTTTTTGCTTCTGTTTATGGTTTCCTCACTTGTTCTCTTATTCTACTAATAGCTTAATTACCATTTCCCCATTCAGTTCTTTGACCTTACCTTCTGGAAATAATCTCTGCCTCTTCAGATTCATTTGGGTGTTTGTTGTTTCGGTGTTTGTTATTTGCATTTTTTGGATTAGTTGTTGTTGTTTTTGCATTCTTCTCTGGGTGTTTGTTGTTTTCATTTTTTGGATTAGTTGTTAGTTTTTTGGAGTTTCCTCCCCATATACATATATTTTCCCCCTTCTTTTTTCTTATCTTTCTTTTCTCTCTTATATATTTTCCTTTTCTCAATATCATTTTTGCACTATTTTCTCTCCCCTAATTCTTTTTTCTCTGGTGGTCACCTTTTTGGGGTTATTGGCATCATGAAAACATTTGTATTTGGTGCCCTGTTTATTGTGTCTTGTTGTGTTGTATTTTGTGCCTTTAAGTCAACACAGGAGAGTGCTACATAACCAGACATTCTAAGAGGAGCAAACATGAGGAGAAAAAGAAACAGACCCCATATGAAAGAAAAAGAGGAATCATTGGATAATTAAGTAAAGGAAATGGAGGCAAGCAAAATGTCAAAGAAAGAATTCAGAGCAATGGTCATAAGGATGCTGAAAAGGATGGAAGACAAACTCAACAATATGTGTAAGAACCAAGAGGAAAAGAAGAACAATGAGAAAATGAAGAATGACATCACTACAATAAAGAACACAATAGTAAGCATCAACAGTAGACTAGAAGAAGCAGAGGACTGCATCAGTGAGCTAGAAGACAAGGTAGGAAAAAATACCCAAGCAGAGCATCAACTGGAAAAAAAAATTAAAAACAGGAGGAGAGACTAAGGGAACTTTGGGACAATATGAAACAAAATAACATCCGCATAATAGGGGTCCCAGAAGGAGAGGAAACTGAGCAAGGATTAGAAAACTTGTTTGAAGAAATAATGACAGAAAACTTCCTTGATATTGAGAAGAAAAAACTCACACAAGTCCAAGAAGCTCACAGAGTCCCAAACAAGATGAACCCAAAAACATTATAATTAAATTGAGAAACACCAATGACGAAGCATGAATCTTAAAGGCTGCCAGAGAGAGAGAGAAAGTTACCTACAAGGGATCTCCCATCAGACTATTGACTGATTTCTCAACAGGAACACATCAGGCCAGAAAGGAATGGAATTAAATATACAAAGTCATGGCAAGCAAGGGTCTGAATCCAAGAATACTGTACCCAACAAGGGTATCATCAAAGTTGAGGGTGACATCAGGAGCTTTACAGACAAAAAGGACTAAGGGAGTTTATTACCATCAATCCAGCAATGCAAGGAATGCTAAAGAGTCTTCTGTAAGAAGAAGTAGGAAGGGAAGAAGGAACACAGGAATAAAGAATAAAAATGGTGACAAACAAGTACCTATCAATAATAACTTTAAATTTAAACGGATTAAATGCCCCAATCAAAAGATATAGGGTAGCTGACTGGATAAGAAAACATGAGCCATTTGTCTGCTGTCTACAGGAGACCTACCTCAGAATATAGGACTCACACAGACTGATGGTGAATGGATGGAAAAAGGTTTTTCAGGCAAATGGAAATGAAAAAAAAAAAGCTGGGGTAGCAATACTTATATCTGACAAATTAGACTTCAAAGTGAAGGCCATAAGGAGATAAAGAAGGCTACTTCATAATCCTAAAGGGAGCAATTCAACAAGAAGATATAACTCTAGTAAACATATATGCACCCAATACAGGAGCACCCAAATACATTAAAAAAAAAAAAAAACTTCTGAAATATATCAAGGGAGATTGACCGCAATACAGTCATAGTAGGGGACTTTAAACACCACTAACACCACTGGAAAAATCCTCTAAAAAATCATCAAAGAAACATCAATCCTAAATGACTCCCTAGATCAAATGGAATTAATTCCCCAAAGCCACAGAATATACATTCTTCTCAAATGCACATGGGTCATTTTCAAAGATAGACCACATATTGGGACACAAGCAAAGTCTCTTCAAATTCAAGAAGATACAAATCATATCAAGCATCTTCTCAGGTCACAATGGCATAAAACTAGAAATCAACTACAATAAAAACAATAAAAAAATTCAACACCTGTAGGCTAAATAGCATGCTATTAAACTATTATCTCTATTACCAAAGTGATCAAAAAAGAAATAAAAAGCATCATGGCAATAAACGAAAATGAAAACACAACAATCCAAAGTCTATGGCACCCAGAGAAACCAGTCTTGAGAGGGAAGCTCATAGCTCTACAGCAGTGGTTCTCAAGCTGTGGGTCGCGACCCCTTTGGAAAACACATATATAATTACATATTGTTTTGTGATCAATCACTATGCTTTAATTATGTTCAATTTGTAACAATGAAAATATATCCTGCATATCAGATATTTACATTACGATTCATAACAGTAGCAAAATTACAGTTATGAAGTAGCATCGAAAATAATTTTATGGTTTGGAGTCACCACAACATGAGGAACTGTATTAAAGGGTCGCGGCATTAGGAAGGTTGAGAACCACTGCTCTACAGGCCTACCTCAAAAAAACAAACCAAAAAAATGGTATTAAATTATCTAACTCTACAACTCAAAGAGTTAGAAAGACAGCAATAAGAAAAGCCCAGCAAAGCAGAAGGAAGGAAACAATAAAGATCAGAGCAGAAATAAACGTCATAGAAACAAACAAACAAAAAACAATAGAAAAGATCAGCAAAACCAAGAGCTGGTTCTTTGAAAGGAAGAACAATATTTATGAACGTCTAGCCAGGCTCACCAAGCAAAGAGAGAGGACCCAAATAATGAAAATCAGAAATGAAAGAGGTGAAGTAACACCCGATCCCACAGAAATACAAAGGATTATGAAAAATGCTATGAAAAACTCAATTCTAACAAAATGCACAAGCTAGATGAAATGGACATATTCTGAGAAAACTATAAGCTTCTAAAACTCAATCAAGAAGAATAAAAAACCTGAATCGGCAAATAACTACTAAAGAAATTGAAGCAGTGATAAAAAATCTTCCAGCAAACAAAAGCTCTGGTCCAGACAGCTTTACAGGGGAGTTCTACCAAGCATTCAAAGAAGAAATAAAACCTATCCTCCTCAGACTATTCCAAAAAATTCATGAGGAAGGCACATTACCAAGCTCTTTCTATGAAGCCAGCAATACCCTAATTCCAAAACCAGATAAAGACACCACAAAGAAAGAGAACTACAGGCCAATATCCTTGATGAACACAGATGCTAAAATCCTCAGCAAAATTCTAACAAATCAGATCCAGCAATACATTATAAAGATCATACACCATGACCAAGTGGGATTTATTCTGGGGATACAAGGATGGTACAATATCCACAAATCAATAAATGTGATAATATCACATAAACAAATTAAGAGACAAAAAAAACACATAAGCATTCAATTGATGCAGAAAAAGCATTTGACAAAATTCAACACCCTTTCTTGATAAAAGTTCTCAGCAAAGTGGGAATAGAGGGATCATACCTCAACATAATAAAAGCCATATATGACAAACCTACTACAGAAAACATCATACTCACTGGGCAAAAGCTAAATTTGTTTCCCCTAAGAACAGGAACAAGACAGGGATACCCACTCTCACCACTCCTGTTTGACAGTACTGGAAGTACTTGATATAGCTATGAGACAAGAAGAAGAAATAAAAGGGCATCCAAATTGGAAAAGAAGTAAAACTGTCCTTAATCGCAGATGACATGATACTGTACATAGAAGACCCCAAAGACTCCATAAAAAACTATTAGACCTAAAAAATGAAGTTGGCAATGTAGCAGGATACAAAATTATCATCCACAACCTATGGCCTTTTTATACATCAATAATAAACTCACAGAAAATAAACGAAAAAAAAAAACTATCACATTTACCATTGCACCAAAAAAATTAAGATACCTTGGAATAAACTTAACTAAGGGAGTAAAAGACCTGTACTTAGAAAACTATAGGAATTAAAAGAAAAAGAGATAGAGGAAGACATAAACAAATGGAAGAACATGCCATGTTCATGGATTGGTAGAATCAACATCATTAAAATGTCCATACTACCCAAACCAATCTACAGATTCAATGCAATCCCCATTATAATACCAATGGTATACTTCAAAGATCTATGACAAACTCTCCAAAATTCATCTGGAATTAAAAAAGACCCAAAAAGGACCCCAAATAGCCACAGCAATCCTGAGAAAGAACAGAGTTGGAGGGATCACAATACCAGATATCAAGCTATATTACCAAGCCACGTAACTGCCTGGTACTGGCACAAGAACAGTCATATAGCCCAATGGAACAGAACAGAGAATCCGGAAATAGATCCAAGCCATTATGCTCAATTAATATTTGACAAAAGAGGCAAGAGCATACAACGGAGTCAAAACAGTCTGTTCAGTAAATAGTGCTGGAAATTTGGTCAGATAGATGCAAAAAAATGAAACTAGATCACCAACTTACACCATACACAAAAACAAACTCAAAATGGTGAAAGGACTTAAATGTAAGGTGGGAAACCATAAAAATCCTACAAGACTCCATAGGCAGCAAAATAGTAGACATATTTGGTAGCAGTATCTTTACCAACACAGCTCCTAGGGCAATCAAGACTAAGGAGAAAATAAACAATGGGTCTGTATCAAAATAAAAAAGTTTCTGCACAGCAAAGAAACCATCAACAAAACAAGAAAGCCCACTGCATGGGTGAACATATTTGCCAATGATATTTCACATAAGGGTTTAATCCACAAAATTTATAGAGAACACATACAACTTAACAAAAGGAAGATAAAAAATACAATCAAAAAATGGGCAAAGGGCCTAAATAGACACTTTTTGAAGCTGGACATACAGAAGGCTGAGAGACATATGAAAACATGCTCAAAGTCACTAATCATTAGAAAGATGCAAATCAAAACAAGGAGATACCATCTCACACCTGTCAGAATGGCTATCATTAACATATCAACAAATGACAAGTGCTGGTGAGGATGTGGAGAAAAAGGAACCCTAGTGCACTGTTGGTGGGAATGCAGACTGATGCAGCCACTGTGGAAGACAGTATGGAGTTTCAAAAAGTTAAAAATGGAACTCCCATTTGACCCAGTGATCCCACTTCTAGGACTATATCCCAAGAAATCAGAAACACCAATCAGAAAGGATATATGCACCCCTATGTTCATAGCAGCACAATTTACAATAGCTAAGATTTGGAAACAGCCTAAGTGCCCATCAGCAGATGAGTGGATTATAAACCTGTGGTACATCTACACAATGGAATTCTATGCTGCTGTAAAAAAGAAAGAACTCTTACCACTTGCAACAGCATGGATGGAACTGGAGAGCATTATGCTAAGCGAAATAAGCCAGTTGGAGATAGATAAATATCATATGATCTCACTCATTTGTGGAATATAATGAACTACATAAACTGATGAACAAAAATAGATCCAGAGAAACAGTGGTACATCTACACAATGGAATACTACACTGCGGTGAAAAAGAAGGAATTCTTTCCTTTTGCAACAGCATGGATGGAACTGGAGAGGATTATGCTAAGCGAAATAAGCCAGTCAGAGAAAGATAAATATCACATGATCTCACTCATATGTGAGATATAATGATCAACATAATTTGATGAACAAAACTAGATCCAGAGACAAATGGTAGGGGAGGGCGGGGGTTAGGGAGCAATAAAAAAACTTGTATGCATGCATATTAGCATCTCAATGGACAGACACTGGGGGCTTGCCCGGAGTGGGAATGGCTTGTGGGGGGTTGAATTGGGTAAAAAGGAGACATATGTAAAACTTTAGACAATAAGAAATAAGTTGATATAATCATTCATAGTAGCATTATCCATAAGAATAAAAAAATGGATGCAACCTATATGTATAAAATCTGAATGGATAAGCAATGTCATCCTATATAATAAAAGCCTAATATGCAGCAAATCGACCAAATGGTGGAATGGTTGGTGGAACAACTATTTGCTATGACGCACAGTGACCACTAGGGGGAAGACACTCAACACAGGAGCTGCCCCCAGCCTGCAGGCCCCAGGCCAGCCAAGGCAGGTGCCAGCAGGGAGCCACAATAACCCTGCTGGTAGCCCCACAGAGGGAGGCGA
>NW_005370000.1:170498-173764 GCF_000412655.1 Myotis brandtii
GCACCAGGCTGACCAAGGCAGGTGCCAGCAGGGAACCCCCCGATCACTCCTCTGGTCACACCCCACAGATCAGCCCTGATTGCTGGACGGGCCGAGGGACCCTACTCATGCACGCACTTCATGTGTCATGTCTCTATTGTATTTATACAATGGCATAATATTTGCAATGAAAAGGAATGAAGTAATGAGACATGCTATCACATATATGAACTTTGAAAAGATTATGCCAAGTGAAAGGAGCCAGATAGAAGAGGCCACATGTTGTATAATCCTATTTCTACTAAATGTCTAAAATAGGCAAATCCAGAAAGTAGCTTACCAGTTCCTAGGGGTTTGGAGGAAGGAGAAATGCGGAATAGCTGCTAATGGGTTTGGGGCATTGAATTGTTCAGTAATTAGTGGTGATGGCTGTACGTTTTTTAGAATACATTAATATTTATAAAAATAAACACTTTCAAAAGGTACATTTTGTAGTATGTGAATTACATTTAATACCTACTTTAAAAACATTTTCATCTGAAAAATGTAGTTATATTTTTAAGGTATTGCCACCTATGCTACTATGTGTATGCATATTCATTGTACAAATCTATTGTAATTATTTTATCACTCCTTAAATGTAAAAAAGGGAAAATCATTTAGAAGTCAAGACATTTATTTGGCCTAATAAAATAAAAGTGAAATTTTTGACAACTTTCATAATTTGGGGAGCAATATTTACATATGTACTCATCCAATATTTACAATTAAAACATAGACATGGATTTCATTTTCAAGTGGCAAAAATGAATTTGCTATTCTTGCTGATTTTCTCAAATATGCTAAGATTATCTAAATAATTGCTTATAATCTCTAATCTTTCATACTTAGATCAACCTTAATATTTAGATTAAGTTCCATTCAAGTAATGAAACAACTATTAAATAACATGAAGTTAATAAATTTAAAAAATATATCACAGTGCAATGTTTTCTTCTGTATTTCTCCTGTATTAAATACTTCTTCATTGAATACAGTAATTATGTTTTGATATGTTAGTAGGGGCAAATATTGGTACGCAATTTGAAACATATATTAATATATTTTATTATTAGTGCAATATATCTTATTAGTATTTTTGTTCCAAATTCCAAAACTATAGTATAGGAAAAAGAAATATATTTGATAGAGACTATACTTATCAAAACTTAGTAATTAAGTAAGTATTCCAAATGCTCCCTGTTTTAGCATATCTAGTCTTGAATGATGTGTTTTTGTAAAACTGTCTATTAAGTATGTTTTCTGTGTTTTCAACAGTGTAGGAGCAGCATATTTATGACTAAATATCCTAATTATAAAAGCATTAACAATGATGGGCCTCTATCAATGCTATTCTCAGAGTTTCATAATGTATTAATAATCTCTCTTTGTAACTCCACCAAAAATAATCAACATAATCCAGTGGTGAAATAGGCAATAAACACCTTCTCCATTTTTTTTACTATCTCACTTTCAGTTTAATAGTTACAACGGCCTTAGTGGCTAATCTTGTATTGTGGCACATGATTATTTTACAAATAAAGGCATTTGAATTTACTGATTTACTGAATATGGAGAGCAGGTTTAGGCAAACTTTGATACAAAGAACAACTTTGTCCCACTGTCTGTTTTTGTAAAAACAGGGTTTTGTTGTTGTTGTTTTGTTTTAAATGTGTTTTTATTGACTTTAGAGAAAGAGGAAAGGAGAGGGAGAGAGAAACTTTGACCTGTTGAGGGGATCACCTGGGTATATGTCCTGATCAGGAATTGAATCGGCGACCTTTTGGTGCATGGGACAATGCTCAACCAACTAAGCCACACTGACCAGGGCTATAAATACAGTTTCATTGGAATGTACCCAAGCCCATTAGTTCATGAATTACCTGTGGCTTCTTCCATACTATAACAGGGTGGGTAAGTAGTTAAGACAATGACCATATGCTTACTAGGCTAAAATGATTTACTCTCTTTTTTGCTGATCTCTTATCTAGAGGAAGAGTGTTGGATTTGTAAAAATTATCTGGTTTATCCACTTTATTTTAAAGTGGTAAAACTGAGGCCAAAATGAGTCAGAAAACTTAGGTTATAATTAATCATAACAACAACAATGGTAAAACCAAATATTATTTATTTAGATTTTATTCTGTGCCAGGTATTACACAAAGTGGTTAACAACATGCCAATTTACAAATGTGGAATTGTCCCATAGAAAGTTTGATAACCCTGCCCAGAACCATCCCTGTAGACCATGCTGGAAGCAGCATTTGAATATAAATCTATCTGGTTCAAAAGCTTCTTCTTTTCTATCAAATCGTGTTCCCCAAAAATGATTAGTTTGCAAAATTTCTAAAATTTTCTCCATTAATACTGGTACATAACACACAAGTAACTACTTTCCACAATGGCTTTTAAAATACAATGTTAATACCATATATTCACTTTGACCCAAGGTCAATAATCAATAAATTTTGTTAATTATAAGATAGGGTGCTTCATCATAAATTTTAAGTATCAATTCTATTTTCAGAAAATCAAATGTCGATCAATAAGGTAAATCAGTAGGAATAGTTAAAATATATTTATTTTGAAAAGATGAATTGAAAGAAGAAATACAAATATTGCTAAATAATATTATCTGATACTAGAGGCCTGGTGCACAAAATTTGTGCATGGGGGGTTCCCCTGAGCCCAGCCTGCACCCTCTCCAATCCAGGACCCCTCGGGGGATGTCCGACTGCAGTCGGACATCTCTCTTACAATCCAGGACCGCTGGCTCCTAACTGCTCACCTGCCTGCCAGCCTGATCACCCCTAACTGCCCCCCTTGATGGCATGGTTGCTCCCAACTGCCCCACCCACTGGTCTGGTCACCCCTAACTCCTGCCCCCCTGCCAGCGTGGTCACCTCTTACTGCCCCCCACCGCCAGCTTGGTCGCCCCACGCAGCCTGCTGTTCAGTCGTTTCGTTGCCCCTCACTAACATCCCTGCCAGCCTGGTGCCCCCATGCAGCCTGCTGCTCAGTTGTTCGGTCATCCCTCACTAGCCCCCCTGCTGGCCTTGTCACCCCATTCAGCCTGTTTGGTCATCCGTTCAGTTGTTTTGGCTGCTATGGTCGCTTAGGCTCTTATATATATACTAGAGGCCTGATGCACAAAAATTTGTGCACTCGGGGAGCGGGGGAGGGGGGTCCCCCAGCCAGGCCTGTGCCCTCTCGCAGTCTGGGACCCCTCAGCAGATAACGACCTGCTG
>NW_005370000.1:175208-177610 GCF_000412655.1 Myotis brandtii
CAGCAAGCAAGCCTCGTGCTCGCTTCAGTGCCTGGCTGCCTGCCGCCATCTTGGCTGACAGTTAATTTGCATATACTCACTGATTAGCCAATGAAAAGGGTAGCGGTCGTACGCCAATTACCATGTTTCTCTTTTATTAGTGTAGATAGATTGTTTCTATCAAGATGTTTGCTTTCTGAACAAAATAATTGCCTGCATCAAGTTTTTCAGAGTATTCAATTAGAATTTAAAGTGTCCATTTTTATTTAACTAGAGGCCCAGTGCACAAAATTCTTTCACTGGTAGGGTCCCTAGCGGCTGCTGGCTGCTGGCCAGGTACTCCCTCCCTTTCCCCAGCCATCTGCTACCGCCACTGGCTGGAACTTCCCTCCCTTCCCTCGTTTTGCCCCACCCCCTGGTCGAACTCCCAGACAACTCCTGGTCGAGAGGACAATTTTCATACTACATTTTTATTATATAGGATATCAAGGCCAACTTAAAAAAATAATGTTCAGTTTAGATAAGAAACTGCTTCACAAAATATTATGAGAATGAAAATATTTTTTCAAATGTCATAGTCATGAGGTGAAAAAGTTATTGTAAGCCACAGTATGTACTGAAATGGAAATTAGAAAATGAGGGACACTGTTTAATTATTTTGATGCTAGCAGATATTTAAATGTTAATTTTTTCATCTCTTCCTTTTTTATTTATATTTCTGTGTTTTTTCTGAAGCATTAACTTTGGTGGCACTTCACAAAGAAATGACACATTAATAGAAGTTCAAGACTGAATCCACATCTATAAATGTATCCAATCACCCAAACATAATTTTCTAACATATAGAGGTTATTCACCAAATTGGCAATATTGCTTTTGGAGAAGAATTTCATTAGCTGCTACCATTCAAAACAATGCATTTATTTCATGAAAATTCAATGAGGAAAGTTTTGTACCTTAATATGTAGAATATGTTTGCTTTTTCTCCTCCTAATTATTTTCTCAGAGAAGTATTTGTTGGATGCAACAGTTTCCCCTATCTAATGCCACTTTGTCATTGCCTGTAACTTAGGTTTATCAACAATCACATATCCCTTTTTCTAGTTCATTCATCACATATCAAAATTCACTGCTTGGGAAATTATCAGCTGGGTTGTTTATCTGATGGTATAAGCTCTGAAAACATTTTATCATATTACACCAGTTTCTGCCTTGTATGCTCTTTTAAGTATGTTTTCATCAATGTTGCACTTGAAACTCATTTGTTATTTAAGGAAATTACCTCCAACATTGGTATGTACCATCATTCCCATTTTGTCCATCTTATTCTGAGTAAAGTTTCTCTATTTTCTGGCCACATAGATATGGCATAGTGTGAGAGAAAAGCCACCCAAATTACTGCATCCATTTCTACTGAGAAAAGTTTGCCCTTGTATATATTATTTCCTCTGAAAAAGATCTTTTGATTTCAGTAAAGGAATTGATTTGTGTTTGTATATGTGTGTGGAGGGGAGGGTGATGTTTAGTATCATAGCATAATATTGATATAAAGTCTAAAGCAGTTTTATTGTTAAATAAAGCTTTAAAAGTAAAAAAAAAATTGCCAATAAGTATCCTAGGAATAGAGCTAAAAAATGTGATAAAATTTTTTTGTTGTTTCTGCAGAAAGAAAAAAATGTGTAGGGATAAATTGACAGATAGGTCTGTGTTTAGGATTACAGTCAACTAATTTACATTGAATTGAATTCAACTGATGCTAGAATCTCTATTTTCAAATAAATGTTTTTGTTTGGATTAAAAATATCTAATATGACAATTTCAACAGATGTGGACAAATATATAGTCACATAATTTTATAGACTTGATTTCTCATGTAACTATTAAGGAGTATTCTGTGTTACATATCTCAAAACTCCTTTATCTTTTAATGTAATCTATTTTTTCATATATTCTTAAATATTTAGAGGTAATATTTATCAGTTATTCAATTTTCTCTTTTACCCAAATCTATAAACTTCTACTATTTGCTGATCTTGTTCACTCCCTCTTTACTCCAACAATAAGCAACTCATAAGTGCAATAATATGTTATCAGTCATGAACAACACTTCTTACATGATTGCGGATCTAACTAGGAAAATATAATTTGTTCTTGTAGATAGAATACAAGTGTCACTTCAGGCTGAAGGCACTCAAAAGGCCAATGTGCCTCCATCTTAATTCTCTTTTCAAATAAGGCAGTTAGAGAGGACTCAAGAAGCTTGAAAGGATGGTGAAGAGAAAAACATAGAAAAGGATTGGATCCCTAAAATAATGCATGCAGAATAGCTGTCTATCTATTATAGATAAGTACATTGAATTTTATATATAAAAATAAAATTCTATTTACATTGAATTTTATATATAAAAATAAAATTCTATTTA
>NW_005370000.1:177657-181119 GCF_000412655.1 Myotis brandtii
TACATTGAATATATATAAAAATAAAATTCTATTTACATTGAATTTTATATATAAAAATAAAATTCTATTTAACAATGACCCTGAAATATTACTCTTAGGTGACTTGTGAATATAGTTAAGGTAGCAGAAAACTGTATAAATTTGGAGCTTCATTGGCTTAGAAAACACAAGAGGTTCTGCACCCCAAATAACAGGAAAAAAATGGAAAGAAGCTTTGAGTAGTAAAGATACATTAAAATTATTTTAATTAAACAAAGGATCTCAATCTTTGGGGTAAATAAAATTTATATTTAGATGTTTTCTTCTATTCTGATCTGTTACTGCAGATGACATTAAGGTACAAGTCATCAAGTTGAAAGACCTGTGAGTGAGCAAGAAAGCCACCCTCAAATTGTTTCCTCTTTGTTAGCATTGCTCTCTGAGGTAGGCAGTCCTATGATTTTACAGAGGTTGGAAGCAGGTTCATAGAGATTATGTACATTTCTTAAGATCACACAACTCTGTCTCATATTAGCATTATTCCCACTGTTGGCAATTGATGATGCTTGTGCTAGAGGTTTTGGTGATTTGGGGACATGTTATTAGCTATAACAGACAGGCACTATAGATAGGTTACAATGTGGTTGCAAAAAAAAAAAGGCTCAGTGGATTATAACAATAATGTTTATTTCTTCCTTCTGCTATTTGTCTAACATGAGTCATCTGGGAGTCTCTGCTCATTGTAATCACAGGCTGACAGATTAGTTACCATCTCCAAAGTTTCTATATAAAGAAAAATAGAACTTTGTAGAATCATGAACTGACAATTAAATACTCTGTATAGTAATTAACAAATATCAATTCTGCTGCCAACTATTTGCATGGCATCACCCTATCACAAGGAGCAACTGCAGTTGTAATCTAAGTTGTGATATTTTCATGTTACTGAAAATGGTAAAATGGAAATATTTGGTGAACAGCATAATACCACAGGGACATTTTGGCCCTTTATACTTCGTTACATTATTAAATGTCCAGACTCTCAAGACTCAACAGCATTTGCCAAATTAATATAATTCATGGATTGGATATCACCAAAATATAAAGTTCACATAATTTTCTGTGGCCACAATAAGAATAGAAACCCAGTAATCTAAATGCCTTCGGTCATGGAGCTGCTATTGAGACACAACGAGTCACAATATTTGAATCTTTTGATCACTTTTGAACTTGTTAAAGTTATATATCGACATTGTGTTCACTTACACTTTTCATATAATTTATTTATTCATTCATTGTTCATTTATTTATAGAACATCTGTCCTTGACCCCTAGAGACTTACTACACATTGAGGATAAAGGAAGCATCAGAATGAAAAGTTTATAAAAATGGATCTTCATACGGAATATAGATAACATCTTGCTGGTGACATTGGACGAAGTCTTAAAAGCTAGTTTATATACTTACAAGAGGAATTTAAAATGAGCATAGATTTCTAGGTGTTTGAAACCATTAGTAGAAAAAAGTTAAGAAGGTATATGCTTATGTTAGCATATGTAGCTAAATACTAATAAAAGAAGGGGACAAAGGAAATCAGATATTAAGCGTAATCAACTAGGGAGTATAAGCCTGCCAGGAAGGTGCAGCTTCACACACTCCAGGGGATAGCAGCATTGCCACAATCCTCCCTTCTCCCATGTAGGGAGCAGCCTGCCCTCTAGTACCAGATTGGGGGGAGGGAGGAGGCAGACAGAGTTTAAGCACATGTTCAGTAAGAGCCAAGATGGGGACCATAGAGGCCTGTCAGTCTAGCCTGGGAGAAGGATAGGATTGGATCCTGGGCAGAAAAACAACAACAACAACAAAAAACAACCCCAGATGACCTCCAAAGTAGATTGGTTAGGGGGTGGACCTGTCAAAATCTGCCTCTCTCTGGGTAACATGCACACTTGTTTGCTGGCGCATTTTCTCTCCATAGCAACCATGTGGCCTTAGCAGCTGCCTGGGGCCTGAACACAGCACCAGCCATGAATAGACTAAGCCAGTGGTCAGCAAACTGCGGCTCGTGAGCCACATGCGGCTCTTTGGCCCCTTGAGTGTGGCTCCACAAAATACCACGTGCAGGCACGCACATACAGTGCGATTGAAACTTCGTGGCCCATGTGCAAAAGTCGGTATTTTGTGGAAGAGCCACACTCAAGGGGCCAAAGAGCCACATGTGCCTCACAGGACACAGTTTGCCGACCACTGGAAGCTAACCAGGTGGGACAGGGACATGGACTGAACCAATGGCACAAAATACCTTGGCATTGGCTCTGTTTCTGGGCCTGATGAAGACAAGATTGGAGGTTTTCCACAGAAGGATGGCTGGAGATGAGACATCAGGAACCCAGGAGCAGCCTTCTATTTCCACCTCAATGAATCTTACCACTAAACCTCATCCGCCCCAGGCATCAGTTTCCTTAAAAGTTTTTCTTGCCGCTTCATGAAAGGACTACATTTCCACTGGCAATACTTATACTAACTGTAATTGCTTATATATTTCTTCAAATTTTATGTCTAATTCTTCTCTAAATGTGATTGTTTATAACAATGTAGGAGTACATTCTCTCTTTTTATACACTAGAGCCACTAGTGTAGTATTAAATGCCACATTAAATGCATGATAAATTTTTATTAAAATAATATGTCATTGATAATATTTTATTTTTCATTGAAAGAACAGAATCTTTCCTTATATTAGCATAATAATTATAATAAAATTAGGTGGCGTCACACCATTGTGTGATGCCCTTGCTCAACATCATCACAAGATGGCCACCACAAGATGGCCGGCAGGGGAGGGAAGTTGTAGGCAATCAGACCAGCAAGGGAGGGCAGTTGGGGGCGAACAGGCTAGCAGGGGAGGGGAGTTGGGGGCCATCCGGCAGGGGAGGGAAATTGGGGGCAATCAGGCCGGCAGGGTAGGGCAGTTGGGGATGATCAGGCCGGAAGGGGAGGGCAGTTGGGGATGACCTGGCCAGCAGGGGAGGGCAGTTGAGGGGGACAAGGCCTGCAGGGGAGGGCATTTGGGGGCCATCCGGCTGGCAGGGGAGGGAAGTTGGGGGTAATCAGGCTGACAGGGGAGCAGTTAGGGGTCAATAAGGCCAGCAGGGGAGCGGTTAGGGGCAATCATGCAGGGCAGGCAGGCAAGCAGTTAGGAGCCAGCAGTCCCAGATTGTGAGAGGGATGTCCCAGGGATCGGGCCTAAACCGGCAGTCAGACATCCCCCAAGGGGTCCCATATTGGAGAGGGTGCAGGCCAGGCTGAGGGACATCCCCTCTCCTATGCACAAATTTCATGCACTGAGCCTCTAATCCTATCTAATAATAGAGAAACATGGTAATTAGCCGTACCTCTGCTACCCTTCCCATTGGCTAATCAGGGCGATATGCAAATTAACTGCCAACCAAGATGGCGGCCGGCAGCCAGGCAGCTTGAAG
>NW_005370000.1:182083-189508 GCF_000412655.1 Myotis brandtii
GGAGAGCTCCCCAACCCCCTGATGGGCCCTGCTCTGTGCGTGATAGGGGGCAGTGCCCCAACCCCCTGATCGGCCCTGCTCTGTGTGTGACAGGGGGCAGCGCTCCAACCCCCTGATCAGCCCTGCTCTGTGCATGACAGGGGGTGGCGCCGCAACCTCCCCATCGACCCTGCCTTGAGTGTGACGGGGGGAGTGCCCTAACCCCCCAATCGGCCCTAACCTGAGCGTGACTGGGGGTGGCATCGCAACCTCCCGACCAGCCCTGCTTTGTGCATGACAGGGGGCGGCACCCCAACTCCCCAATCGGCCCTGCTCTGAGCCCCGCCAGGGGCTGCACCTAGGGATTGGGCCTGCCCTCTGCCACCCGGGAGCAGGCCTAAGCCAGCAGGTCGTTATCTCCTGAGGGGTTCCAGACTGCGAGAGGGCACAGGCCGGGCTGAGGGACGTCCCCTCCCCCCCGAGTGCACAAATTTTTGTGCACCGGGCCTCTAGTCCTATCTAATAAAGAGGGAATATGTATGCTAATTGACCCTCATGCCTTCACAAAGATGGCGGCTCCCATAGCCAATAAGGAGGGAATATGCTAATTGACTGCCCTGCCCTCAAAGATGGTGGCACCCACGGCCACAAGATGGCGGCGCCCAGTCCCCTTAGCCCCACCGGGGTGGCAGGCATGCAGCAAGGCTGTACTGTGTGCCTGCCTCCAGAGTCCCCCAGTCCCCTCATCCCCCAAGTTTCCCAGGGCCGGCATGAGGCGCAGGCAAGCCTCGGATGGCAGCTGCCCAGCCGCCCAGGGCCACCCAAGGCTCAGGTTACCAGGACTGGCTGAGGCTTGCGCTGCTGGCAGTGGCAACAGCAGAGGTGTGATGGGGGCATTGCCTTCCCCTGATTGCCGGGTCGCCTCCTTCCCCTGAGGGCTCCTGGACTGTGAGAGAGGGCAGGCCAAGCTGAAGGACCCCCTGCTCCAGTGCATTAAAGTTCATGCACCAGACCCCTAGTAGTTCTATAAATACCTATACATAAAAGTATGATTGGACCTGAATTTGCCAAATATATATCCCTTATTTTATGGTTTGAGAAATAGTCAGAAATATACCAACTCAATCAATATGGACAGGAATAGTGGTTTTATTTTTAATATAATAAATATTTCTGATGCATGATTGGAAGGACTTGAAACAAGATAATTTGTAGGAAGCAGAGCTATCATCCTCATAATTGTTGGCCCTCATATTGCTCTTCCAAGAAGCTTATTGCCTCGTCTTTCCTTTTATGTAGCAATATAAAAGTTTGTCTTTCTGGAAAGATGATAATTTCCCAAAAGACCACAACTTCACACACAAAAAAAACCCTCATATGGGAAATAGTTTTCATATAACTGCTCAGATGCACATAGAACAGCATAACCTAGATGAAGGAAGACAACTGGGTCATATAACTTGAAATATAATTAAAGTATGCCTTTCCCAAAAATATATTCTTGTGTCATTTTCTCTGAAATTCAAAACATTGTATTTTTCCTTTGCATTAAGGCAATTTATCTCCAGAAGGCCACTTTAAAGTTTAAATGGGGCCACTATGGAAAAAAACTTATAGGTTCCTCAAAAAATTAAGAAAAGAGTTATCATATAACCCAACAATCCCTCTTCTGGGTATCAAAAATAAGTATAGAAGGAATGTAACTCAACACAATAAAGGCCATATATGAAAGGCCACAATTAATATCATAATCAGTGGGGAAAAACTGAAGCTTTACCTCCAATATCTAATGTTAAAAATGTACACACTTCATTTCTGTTCAACATAGTACTGCAAGTCCTAGCCACAGCAATTAGAAAAAAAATAAGAAGTTTCTTAATTATTTAATAGTTACATTTTATTGAAGTTTAAACTCATTTAATAATAAAGTCATTTGGAAACCTGAATATCCACATGCAAAAGAATTCAATTGGACCCTTATAACACATTCAAAAATTGACTCAAAATAGACCAAAGACTTAAATACCAGGGATTTTCAATCTGCTATAAGAAAACAGGAAAAAAGCTTCTTGACATTGGTCTTAGCAATGATTATTTTGGTTATGACACTCACTAAAAGCATAGGCAGGAAAAGCAAAAATAGACAAGCAGAACTAGATCAAACCAAAATATTCTGCACAGCAAAGGAAAACATTCAACAGCATAAAAAGGCAGCATACGTAATGGAAGAAAATATTTGCAAACCATACATCTGATAAGGGCTTAGTATTCAAAATATAAACAAAAATCCTACAACTCAATAGTAAAATATATATTTGATATGATAAAAAACACTCAGGCAAAAATAGCAAAATTAGACATGGGAAATTGCATCAATCAAACTAAAACACTTCTGCATAGCAAAGGAAAAAAAACAGAATTACAAAACAATCTGTACAAGAGCAGAAAACATTTTAAAACCACATAACTGATAAAGGGTTAATATTCAAAAAATATAAGAAATTTTATAATGCAATAGTAAAAAAAAACAGACAATTTTTAAAATGGGCAAAGTACCTGCATCGTTTTCAAAGACATACAAATGGCCAACAGGTATATATAAAGGTGTTCACATACCTATTCATCAAGAAATGAAAATTAAAACCACAATGATATATCACCTCACATTTGTTAGGATGGCTATTATAAAACAAACAAACAAACAAAAATGCCTGGCCAGTGTGGTTCAATGGTTGAGTTGTAGATATACAAACCGGGAGGTCACGGTTCAATTCCCAGTCAGGGCACATGCCCTAGTTGCAGGCTCAATCCCCAGTGTGGGGCATGCAGGAGGCAGCCGATCAATGATTCTCATTATATATATATAAAATAAAATCAGTATCTCAAATAAATATTTTCACTCCCAGGATCATTGCATTATTATTTACAATAGTCAATCTATAATCTATCTATTTATCTACCCAATCTATCACCTATCAGCTATCTCTATATTTATAAACCAATAAATAGATATCTTAGATATCTAATGATATAATCTGTCAATCTGAACACACACACACACACACACACACACACACACACACACACGCAATGCTGTAGTATCCAATCTTTAAAAAAAAAAAAAAGAAGGAAATCCTGCAATGTGCAACAACATGGATGAACCGGAAGGATATTATGCTAAGTGAAATATGCCAGGCACGGAAAGACAAATGCTGTATGTGTTCACTCTTATGTGAAATCTGTAATAGTCCAAATTAATGAAGCACAGAGTCAAATGATGGTTGCCAGGTATTGGAGATATGAGGAATTTGGGAGATGTTGGTCAAGGAGTATAAAATTTCATTTATCCAAGATGAATAATTTCTCAAGATCTAATATATAGCAATGAAACTCTAGGTAACAATACTCTATTTTATGATTGAAATTGCTAAATGGGTAGATCTTTTAAGTTCTCACAACAACAACAAAAATGTTAGCTGTGTCAGGTGATGGGTGTTTTAATTAGTTTGATTGTGGGAATTATTTCACAATTTATATGCATATCAAAACATGCATGAAGTTGTACAACTTAAATATGTAAAATGTCTATTTGTCAATTATACCTCAATAAAGCTGGAAGAAAATAAAAATGGGGGTGGTGTGGGGGAGTGGGAAGAGATCAACCAAAGAACTTGTATGCATATATGCATAACCCATGCTACAGACAATAGGGTGGCGAAGGCCTGGGATGGGGAACTGGGGGGTGGTGGGCTAGAAGGGGTCAATGGGGGAAAAAGGGGGACATATGCAATACTTTCAACAATAAATATTTAATTTTTAAAAAATAAAGGAAAAATAAAACGGAAAAAATCACATAGACATTTTCCCTAACCACTCATGATCAAATCAGCATGGAATAGTGGCCTGGCTGGTGTCCCTCAGTGGTTAAGCATCCACCTAGGAACCAAGATGTCATGGTTCAATTTTCAATCAGGGCACATGCCCAGGTTGTTAAATCACAGTCCCCTTTCCCTAATCAATCTTTCATTTCTTTATTAATGTTTTTATTACATTTTATTGATATGTTTCATTACTTTTTTTCTCTCTACTAGATGGAATGCTCCTCAAGGAAAAAAAATATGTTGTATTCACACTTATTTTTCATCATTTCACAGAATTTCTGGTTCAATAAATGTCCTTTGAACTAAAATAAATGAGTATAATACTAATAGAGCTACTTTTACAAAATAAAAATGGAGTTTTTTGTTTAACGGATAAAGACCTATATAAAAAGTTTTCATTAAAATTAAAAAATATAGTTTTATTTAGTTGTAATTTTACCAGGTAGAGTTCTAATAAAAAACTCGAATGAAAGAATTTGTTAATCCTTATCCTAATTTAAACAGAAACTTACTGCTTTTGTCCCCATACAGTATAATATCCCTTATAAACCACAGAAATAATTCTGTGCAGTTAACAAATTTGCATTCACTCTAACACTATGTCAGCTACACATATCAAAAAAAGAATGTTATAAAAAACATGCCATGTTCACTTTAATATCATTACGTGAGCCTCATTGGGAAATACATAAATGCCATCTAAGTAATATGACATTATTCAGACAAGTCCAATATTGTTTGAAATCTAGAATCAAGGAAATATTTAATATTTGATGATACAATAATTGAAGAAAAATAAGTAAATGATGAAAGAAGTGACATTATAAGTCAGTTTATTGATCTTTTATTTCAAATAAAAACTTTAAGAAAAACATTCATTGTATATTTCTTAAAATATTATGTGAAAATAAACACCTTACTAATGTATATTTATGTACTCAAATTTTATATATTTAGATACTACAAGTCCAATAATTAATAGTTATATACTAATAACAAATTTTAAGGGCAATATCTATGTTAGCTTTAATTAATATATTAAAAAAACAAAATGTTGCTCCAATTCACACCTCTACATATGAATGAAATTTTCTAACTTGTAAGTAGAATAGTATTCATAGTTCTGATATAAGCACCATTCCAAAAACAATAAGGATAGACTGGTAATATCACTATTCCTTTTTAATTTCAAAAAGATTTGCCCTTTTCAGAAGTTAGTAAAATTTATGACATTTATTATTCCAAAATATCTTTTCGAGGTTTCATTGAGATGTGCCTATTCCAATCACACAAGGATTGAATCTGAATACATATATTGCAAAATTAAGATATCAGCATATTTTTAATGAATAATGCAATAATCTCAGATCCTTAACTTTATTCAGTTCATTTTGGTATAATTTATCATGAAACATTCTTCTGAATAAAACTTTGATTATTACAGCAATATAAGTAAAACAGAGAAAAAATATCCAAACCAAATTCTGTTTACTAGAAATAAATTTGTTTCCTTTTAAAGGAATGCATGTATTATGATTTTAAAATATCATAAATTATATTGTAGCTTGGGATGTGAGAAATTGAGGTTAATTGGGTTATAGATTAAGAGATTTTAGATACATTAAGAAGCTTCCCTTTTTTGCTGGTTTACTTAACTGCATTATACCTGATAAATCTGCAGGTTAATATTTATAACTAGTATGACTCATAGGGATAGCAGCTGCTCTTCATTTGTTTTCAGTTTATTTTCCAGTACTTAATGATGCAATATTGATTATAAATTCTGATGCCAGTAAGATAAAAAATTTTATTTTGTAATAGAGTGAAGATATTTTGACATTTGAGAAATTATTTCAAATGTCTGTTCTGAGTGGAGGATATAAAACTTTATTGCAATATACGTGTACAGTAATTAATTTCAATTTTCAGTATATCTGAATATTGCTTTTATATCACCACAAAATATGGTAAATTGAAGAAGGGCAGTGTTTGTGAGTGTTATACTATGATAAAATTTTTGAAGTGATAAAATCAGCGATGAAGTGCTAATCTTACAGATTTTCCTTTGAAATATTTCTATATTATTCATTAATTTAAGCAATTTTTTAGCCCTGAACATTTCACTTATTTCACACATTCAACTGCAATAAAATTATGTGTTAGTTAGGACAATAATACATGCTTTTTCTACTAGAAACTTTGAATATAGGAAATCAATTTGTTCTTTTTATCATAGTAAGAATTTTTGAGAAAGCAACATCAGGGAAGATGGTAGAGTAGGAAGTGCAAAATCTGTGTCTCCCCTAGATAAAAATACACTGGCAAAAGCTGCAGTTTGGGGCTATCCTATCTAACAAAGAGGTAATATGCAAATTGACCATCACTCCAACACACAAGATGGCCACCCCCATGTGGACACAAGATGGCCACCACAAGATGGCCGGCAGATGGAGGGCAGATGTGGGCAATCAGGCCTGTAGGGGAGGGCAGTTCAGGGGGACCAGGCCTGCAGGGGAGGGCAGTTAGGGGGACCAGGCCTGCAGGGGAGGGCAGTTAGGAGGGACAAGACCTGCAGAGGAGGGCAGTTAGGCATCAATCAGGCTGGCAGGCAGGTGAGCGGTTGATAGCCAGCAGTCCTGGATTGTGAGAAGGCATAATCGGGCAGTCAGACATCCCTCAAGGGGTCCCAGATTGGAGAGCATGCAGGCTGGGATGAGGGACACACACAACTCCCCCCTCAAGTGCAAATTTCATGCACTGGGCCTCTAGTTAAAAATAAAGCTGCTGTTTTTTATATTGTAGTAAAATGCACATCTATCTAATAATAGAATAATATGCAAATTGGTCAGGACACCGTCACATAATAACCGATCAGCAGGCTGCTGTGAGGCCCGGGGTATGTAGGATAGGACATGATAAGAGGGGATAAGAAAGGAGAGGGAGGAGAACCAAGATGGCGGTATAGGTAAACACCAGAGATTGCTGCCTCGCACAACCACTTCAAAAATACAACTAAAAGACGGAACGGACATCACCGAGAACCACAGGGAGGCTGGCTGAGGAGAGATTCTTCAACTAGAAGGAAAGAGAACAGCATAACGAGGCCAGAGGAGGCGCAGTGTGGAAAATACAAAGGTACAGAGGTGCGCGTGGAGCGGGCTGGCGGCTGAGGGCGCAGTTGTCGTTTTCAATCGGGAGGGAGTCCCAGGCTCTGAGCTCCAGATCCGGGCGAGTCTCTAGGGACCCAGACTCAAATGGGAGAAGCGGGACTGTCTGGCATCGGTCGGAACGCCGGAACGAGAGGGCAGCTTTCTCTCCGAGGTTTGCAGCGGTTGCTGGAACGCGGAGAAGCAGAGCCTCTGGGAACGGGACTGAGAGTAGCCATAACTGCTCCCTCCACCCGCCCTGTGCAGAGCCACTTGCTGGATAGCCTCAGGCAAAAGCTAGATTAGCACCTCTCCAGAGGACAGAATTTTTCCCACTGCAGACAAAGCTGTTTCTCACAGCCAGTCGGCCTGGAGGTCAAATCCCTCTAGTATTAACTACAACAATCAAGGCTTAACTA
>NW_005370000.1:190698-205520 GCF_000412655.1 Myotis brandtii
AATCGTGCACCTATGGATGAGGACAGTGGGTGGGGAGTGAGGGCGGAGGGTGGAGTGGGAGCTGGAAGGAGGGGAGTTATGGGGGGAAAAAAAGAGGAACAAATGTAATAATCTGAACAATAAAGATTTAATTAAAAAAAAAAAAGAAAGGAGAGGGAGAGGAAGGCAGGCCTGTGTGCAGACAGGCCAAGAGGAGAAACAGAAATACAGAAAGGGAACAAGAAAAAGACACAGGAATGGAAAAGGGAAGGAAATGCGGGACTGCACACAGGATGGGGTGGCAATGGCTGGGGGGCAGAGCAGGTGCGCCCCCCAAGGGGCAGTCACAGGTGGCCCAGAGTAGGGAGCTCCACCCAGACGCGGGAGGAGGGAAGTGGACCCCAGCACGGGCCGTTGGCGGGGAGGTGTCCCCAGGTCCTGGGACTGAGGGGTGGAAGGTCCAAGGCCTTCCAAGCAGAGGTGCTCCTGCTTCACAGCAGCAGCACCCAGACTGCGCAGGTCTTGGCCACCCTCACTGGGCTGGGTACCCCATTCTGGGAGGGGAGGCACAGCTTAGCTGGGACAGAGTCGGACACTGAGGAGGGTACCCCTTTCGTCCCCAAGGGCTGGACCCCAAAGACACTGGCCAGGGTTAGGTTGGTGGCACGTTAAGTGTACTTTGTTGACTAGAAGTTGGGGCATTCCGGGCAGGGAATGGGAGGAGGATGGCAGTGGGGAAGCAGCGAAGGTTTGGCTGGGGCTGGACCCTTGGCTGGGGGTTAATGCCCCCTGAACAGAAGCTTTAATATCAAAATGCGCTCAGGTGGGGCTGGAAACAGGTCCCAGAGAGGAAATGGGAAGGTTTAAAAGAGAAGCCAGTGAAGGGGCTGGGGGCGGGGGGTGGGCAGGGGGAGGTAATAATAGGGAAAGAGGGGAGGGGGGCAGGGTTCAGGCTCACAAGTGAAAGGTGAATAGGGGGAGGATGGGAGGAGTAAGAAGGAGACAGATATGGGGAATGAAGGGAGAGAAGGGAGGAGGGAGGGTGGGAGAAGGGCTGTGTGAGGTTCAAAGGGAGGGAGGGAAAGAAAGCAGGAAAGAGAAGGATGCTAAAATGGTGTGAGGCCAGGAAAATAGTTAAATAAAAAGAAGAAACAGAATGTGAGAGTGAGGGGAGTTTAAAAGGAGGAGTTAGTAGGAAAATTAAGTACAGGGTGATTTTTTAAAAATGTAGTCAGACATCCCCTGAGGGCTTCTGGACTGTAAAAGGGTGCAGGCTTGGCTGAGCCACCCCCACCCCCCATGCACGAATTATGTGCACTGGGCCTCTAGTAACATAATATTTACCATTTTAACTACTTATACATGTACAATATAGCTGCATTAAATACATTTACAATGTTGGATAACCATCTCCACTATCTCTATGCAAAATTTTTTTCATCACTCCCAACAAAAACCTCCATATCCATTAAAAAATAACTCGCCGTTTCCACCCCATTGGTAACAGTAAAAATTTCACTGTATGTATACGTAATAACATTTTAAATGTAATAATATACGCAAGTGAACTCAGAAATTCCACTGCTAGGTATATACTCAAGATAAATGAAAACCTATGCCCACCAAAGTGCTTTAATAATAGCTCTAAACTGGAAACAATCCATAAAGAAGTAAATGGATAAACAAACTGTGGTTCATCCATACAAGGGAACACTACTCAGCAATAAAAAGGAATGAACTACCGATACCCGCATGGATGAATCACCAAAACATTGTATCTAAGAGAGAGATTTAATACAATAAATTGGAAACACTGTATTATTCATTGATTTGAATTGTAAGAATAAGCAAAACTAGTCTATTTTGATATAGATGAGAAGAACAATTACTTATGGCATATTGGAATGACTAGAATATGAAACAATATCTTGGACTGAGAGTTGGTTATGTGGTGTAATGTATATACTTGCAAAACTCATGAAATTGTGCAATCACAGCCTGTGCTTTGTATATGACATAAATTTTAACTCAATATAGTTGTTTTAGATAACATGAAAAAATGATAAAGTAATTTTTGCATATGCATCCCAATAACATGTACTTGCTATTTTAGGGAAACATTAAGGAGAATACAATAAATTATCTAACAAATTTTTCCTTGAGGGACTCATATTATCTGTCACCAAATGTAGCAGGAGACTGCAAAACTTTTTATTTCTTCTCTGAGAGTTGTTTATAAATCTTTGCCAAGATAAAGAAGTTATTAAGTATACACTGAGGAACTATTGAGACCATCAAGGAGTTTCTTGCCTTAACTTTCCTTTTACTCTCTTTTGAGACACAAAATTAAGATTTGAAGGTTAGTATAAGAGGACTTTTTGCCCAAGCCCATGGGAAGGTGTTAAAGAATTATTTCAGGGGGACATGACTATGCCAAAATCATTACTGTTTAGGCGGGTGGCATATGGGATAAATAATTGATTCATTATTTCAGAAAGCATTAAATGTAAAAGTCTAGGGCACACTTTTTAATGGCCTGTTAGTGCATGATCAACATTTATTACTTGAGATTATTTTCCATTTTTCATAAGCCTACACAAGATATCTAGATATGATTAGCATGCACTCTTTTTGTTTTGAAGAAGAATTATAATTGTGAGGGGCATGTGAGGCAATAGAGACATTTACAATTTGTTAACTCCTATATCTGCACAAGATGCAGTAGGAGAATAGAGCAGGAGCATATACCTGAGGAGCATGTACCTGAGCAGTGAAAGAAGGTTTCCAGAGGAGATAACATGAACTGAGTCTTTAAGGATAAGAATCAATGTACAGCCCCAAACCAGTTTTAAGTAGAGAAGCCGTATAGCCTCAGAGGCCAACCCCAAAACACTGCCACCCAGAGGCTGAGCCACAAACTGACTCTTAGGTGAACACAAATTAAGGCAGTCTGGATCACAAATACAGCCTGCTTTAAAATCAGGACTGTGATTTACAACACGGAGGAACAGTGTATCACAGGGAAATTCAACACTCTCCTAAATACCTGGCAGGACTAAGCAGATCCAAGCAACAGCAGCCTCCTGATCACCACACCCTCTGTCTGAGGAACAGCAGCTGTACGTGAAGCCTCCCCCCACCAGCCAGAAGAGCCACCACAGCTGTGAACAACACCCACCAGAGGAGCTGCTGCCAACTGAGGAGCAGCTGCTACCGCAACCACCCAAGGAGCAACCACAGCCCAAGGAGCCACTGCCACCCAGGGAGCAGCCACTGAACGACTCAACATCTAGATATGTCAGTGAGATCAAACATGGGTAGGCAAAGAAACCCCCAAAGGAAAGAAAAGGAGGACTCGCCAGAAAAGCAGCTAAGTGAGACAGAGGCATGCAACATGACAGAAAAAGAATTCAGAATAAGGGTCCTAGCGTGCATAAACCGGATGGAGGAAAAAATCAACTACTTATGCAAGAAGCAAGAAGAAACAGATGAAAAAATCAATAACTTATGCAAGACCCAAGAAGAAATGAAGAGCGATATAGCTGCAATAAAAAACACCATTGAAAGCATCAACAGTAGACTAGGAGAAGCGGAGGACCGAATTAGTGAATTAGAAGACAAGGAAGCAAAACACACCCAAACTGTACTGCAATTGGAGAAAAAAATTAAAAGACAGGAGGAGAGCCTAAGGGAGCTTTGGGACAACATGAAACGAAACAACATACGAATAATAGGGGTGCCAGAACAACAGAAAGATGAACAAGGATTAGAAAACCTACTCGAAGAAATAATATCAGAAAACTTCCCTGAGGTGGGGAAGAAAAAAGTCACACAAGCACAGAGAGTCCCAAACAAGGTGAACCCGAAAAGACCCACACCAAGACACATCATAATTACCATGGCAAATGTTCAGGACAAAGAGAGAATCTTACAGGCTGCAAGAGAGAGACGGAAAGTTACATACAAGGGATCTCCCATTAGATTATCAAATGATTTCTCAACAGAAACACATCAGGCCAGAAAAGAATGGACAGAAATTTACAAAGTGATGCAAAGCAAAGGACTGAACCCAAGAATACTCTATCCAGCAAGGCTATCATTCAAAATTGAAGGGGAAATAAGAAGCTTCACAGACAAAAAAAGGCTAAGGGAGTTTATCACCACCAAGCCTGCAATGCAAGAAATGCTAAAGGGACTGGTGTAAAAAGAAGGAATAAAAAGCTCAGAAAGAAAACAGCCACACACAAAAAGAAATGGCTATAAACAAGTACCTTTCAATAATAACTTTAAACGTAAACGGACTAAATGCTCCAACCAAAAGACATCGAGTGGCTGAATGGATAAAAAAACATGACCCATACATCTGCTGTCTACAAGAGACCCACCTCATTAGAAGGGACTCACACAGACTGAAAGTGAAGGGATGGAAAAATATCTTTCAGGCAAATGGAAAGGAAAAGAAAGCTGGGGTAGCAATACTTATATCAGACAAAATAGACCTCAAAGTGAAGGCCATAACAAGAGATAAGGAAGGCCACTTCATAATACTAAAGGGATCAATACAACAAGAAGATATAACCCTGGTAAACATATATGCACCCAATGCAGGAGCACCCAAATACATAAAAAAACTCCTGGAAGATATCAAAGGAGAGATCGACAACAATACAATCATAGTAGGGGACTTTAATACACCACTGACATCACTGGATAAGTCCTCTAGACAAACAATCAGCAGAGAAACAGCAATCCTAAATGACTCACTAGATCAGATGGACTTAATAGACATCTTCAGAACACTTCACCCCAAAGCCGCGGAATATACATTCTACTCAAGTGCTCATGGGACAGATTCAAAAATAGACCACATATTGGGTCACAAGCAAAGTCTCCCCAAATTCAAGAAGATTGAAATCATAAAAAGCATCTTCTCAGACCATGATGGCATAATATTAGAAATAAACTACAATAAAAACAACCCAAAATACTCAAACACTTGGAAGCTGAATAGCATGTTATTAAATATTGATTGGGTTACCAATGAGATCAAAGAAGAAATTAAAAACATCCTGGAAACTAATGACAATGAAAACACAACAATCCAAAACCTATGGGACACAATGAAAGCAGTCCTGAGAGGGAAGTTTATAGCTCTACAGGCCTATCTCAAAAAACAAGAAAAAATGGTAGTAAATCATCTAACTCTTCAACTCAAAGAATTAGAAAGAGAGCAACAAGAAAACCCCAGAGTGAGCAGAAGGAAGGAGATAATAAAGATTAGAGCAGAAATAAATGACATAGAGACCAAAAAAACAATACAGAAAATCAATGAAACCAAGAGCTGGTTCTTTGAAAGGATAAACAAGATTGACAAACCTCTAGCCAGGCTCACCAAGAAGCAAAGAGAGAGAACCCAAATAAACAAAATCAGAAACGATAGAGGCGAAATAACAACAGACCCCACAGAAATACAAATGATTGTTAAAAAATACTATGGACAGCTCTACTCCAACAAACTAGACAACCTGGAGGAAATGGACAAATTCCTAGAAAAATACAACATTCCAGCACTCAATCAGGAAGAATCTAAAAATCTCAATAGGCCAATAACTATGGAAGAAATTGAAGCAGTCATCAAAAAGCTTCCAGCAAACAAAAGCCCAGGACCAGACGGCTTCACAGGGGAGTTTTACCAAACATTCAAGGAAGAACTAAAACCTATCCTCCTCAGACTACTACAAAAAATTCAAGAGGAAGGAACACTTCCAAGCTCATTCTATGAAGCCAGCATCACCCTAATACCAAAACCAGGTAAAGACAACACAATGAAAGAGAATTACAGGCCAATATCCCTCATGAACATAGATGCCAAAATCCTCAACAAAATCTTAGCAAATCGGATCCAGCAGTACATCAGAAAGATCATACACCATGACCAAGTAGGATTTATTCCAGGGATGCAAGGATGGTACAATATCCGCAAATCAATAAACGTGATACATCACATAAACAAATTGAAAGAAAAAAACCACATGGTCATATCAATTGATGCAGAAAAAGCATTTGACAAAATCCAACACCCATTTTTGATAAAAACTCTCAGCAAGGTGGGAGTAGAAGGATCATACCTCAACATAATAAAAGCCATATATGACAGGCCCACAGCCAACATCATACTCAATGGACAAAAACTAACACCATTTCCCCTAAGAACAGGAACAAGACAGGGATGCCCACTCTCACCACTCCTGTTCAACATAGTACTGGAAGTATTAGCCATTGCAATTAGGCAAGAAGAAGAAATAAAAGGCATCCAAATTGGAAAAGAGGAAGTAAAACTGTCCTTATTTGCAGACGACATGATATTATACATACAAAACCCTAGAGACTCCATCAAAAAGCTACTAGACTTAATACATGAATTTGGCAAAGTAGCAGGATACAAAATTAATGCCAAGAAATCTGAGGCATTTCTATACACCAACAGTGAACTTTCAGAAAGAGAGATTATAAAAACAATCCCATTTACCATCGCACCAAAAAAATTAAGCTACCTAGGAATAAGCTTAACTAAAGAGGTAAAAGACCTCTACTCAGAAAACTACAGGACGTTGAAAAAAGAGATAGAGGAAGACATAAACAGATGGAAGAACATACCGTGTTCATGGATTGGTAGAATCAACATCATTAAAATGTCCATACTACCCAAAGCAATCTATAAATTCAACGCACTTCCCATTAAAATACCAACGGCATACTTCACAGATCTAGAACGAACTCTCCAAAAATTCATCTGGAATAAAAAAAGACCCCGAATAGCTGCAGCAATCCTGAGAAAGAAGAAAATAGGTGGGATCTCAATACCAGATATCAAGATGTATTACAAAGCCACTGTTCTCAAAACTGCCTGGTACTGGCACAAGAACAGACATATAGATCAATGGAATAGAATAGAGAACCCAGAAATCGGCCCGAACCAATATGCTCAATTAATATTTGACAAAGGAGGAAAGAACATTCAATGGAGCCAAGATAGTCTCTTCAATAAGTGGTGTTGGGAAAATTGGACAGATATATGCAAGAAAATGAAACTAGACCACCAACTTACACCATACACAAAAATAAACTCAAAATGGATAAAGGACTTAAATGTACGACAGGAAACCATAAAAATTCTAGAAGAATCCAAAGGCAACAAAATCTCAGACATATGCCAAAGCAATTTCTTCACTGATACAGCTCCTAGGGCAGTTGAAACTAAAGAGAAAATGAACAAATGGGACTACATCAAAATAAAAAGCTTCTGCACAGCAAAAGAAACCATCAACAAAACAACAAGAAAACCCACTGCGTGGGAAAACATATTTGCCAACGTCATATCTGATAAGGGCCTAATCTCCAAAATTTATAGGGAACTCATACAACTTAACAAAAAGAAGATAAACAATCCAATCAAAAAATGGGCAAAGGATCTAAATAGACACCTTTCAAAAGAGGACATTCAGAAAGCCAAGAGACATATGAAAACATGCTCAAAGTCACTAATCATCCGAGAGATGCAAATCAAAACAACAATGAGGTACCATCTCACACCTGTCAGAATGGCTATCATCAACAAATCAACAAACGACAAGTGCTGGAGAGGATGTGGAGAAAAAGGAACACTTGTGCACTGCTGGTGGGAATGCAGACTGGTGCAGCCACTATGGAAGACAGTATGGAGTTTCCTCAAAAAACTGGAAATGGAACTCCCATTTGACCCTGTGATCCCACTTCTAGGAATATATCCCAAGAAACCAGAAACACCAATCAGAAAGGATATGTGCACCCATATGTTCATAGCAGCACAATTCACCATAGCTAAGATCTGGAAACAGCCTAAGTGCCCATCAGTAGATGAATGGATTAGAAAACTGTGGTACATCTACACGATGGAATACTATGCTGCTGTAAAAAAGAAGGAACTCTTACAATTTGCAACGGCATGGATGGAGCTGGAGAGCATTATGCTAAGTGAAATAAGCCAGTCAATGAAGGAAAAATACCACATGATCTCACTCATTCATGGATAATAAAGACCATTACAAACTTTTGAACAATAATAGATACAGAGGCAGAGCTGCCTCAAACTGATTGTCAAACTGCAGTGGGAAGGCCAGAGAGGGTTGGGGGGCAGAAGGGAGGGGAGTAAGAGATCAACCGAAGGACTTGTATGCATGCATATAAGCAAAACCAATGGACATAAGACACTGGGGGGTAGGGGAGGCCAGGGGATTGTCAAGGGCGGGGAAAAAAAGGACACATATGTAATACCCTTTGTAATACTTTAAGCAAAAAAAAAAAAAAAGAATCAATGTACATTAGTTGGTATTATAATTTATGTGCTTATATGCATTTGTCCTCACAAATATGTTTAGGATGATAGCTGATGTATATTATCCAGTTTTATATATTATTATCAATGTTTGTTCATGAAGAATTTTTATAAATATTTGTTTGATTATAAAGTAAATTTTTAAAATTCATATGAATACTGGATTAAAATGCAGTCTGTTAACTTGTCGCTTGATAAACAGAACACTGAATATCCCTATAGTCTAATTTTGGTAAACACTATTATATCCAGTTAATCCTTCCAATTTTGATTAAAACTAACACGTCATTTAAAAAGCAATGCCACTACATGAAGTTGTATACTATGGTATTTTCATCTCCCGTCTAGCTTACACATTCATCTTCTTATAATTATCAGAGCAAACATTACATATGGTTTTAGTAAATCCTCAATGACAAACGGGTACAATCAAACTTATATGCTAGGAGATGGAATGCTGAGAGAAATATATGGTTGAAAAATTAACATTATAGATGCTCCAACAAGCTATCAAGATTCTGATACCAAGGAGAATTTTAAAAAAAAAAATTAGAATAGAAAATACACATAGGTTTCACATGTCTTTAATTTTTTTGGCAATTATATTTTAAGCAAAAATAAAAAATGTGACTACATCAAACTTAAAAACTTCTGCAAAGCAAAACAATCAGCATAATGAAAAGGTAACCTATGAAGTGGGAGAAAATAATTGCAAATCATATCTGATAAGTAGTTAATATTCAGAATATATAAGAAATTTCAATAACTCAAAACAAATAATCCAATTAAAATTGGGCAAATGATCCCTGCCACATGGCTTAGTTGGTTGGAGCATCGTCCCATTCACCAAAAAAGGTTGTGGGTTCAATTCCCAGTCTGGGCACATACTTAGGTTGCAGGTTCAATCCCTGTTCAGGGAACATAGATGTTTCTCCCTCACACCGATGTCTTTTTCTTCCTTCCTCTTTCTCTCAAATCAATAGAGGCATATTCTCAGGTGAGGATTAAAAAAATGGGCAAATTACTTGAATAGATATTTTTTCCAAAGATGATATACAAATAGCCAATAAGCACATGAAAAGATGCTCAACATCACTAATTACTAGGGGAATGCAAACCAAAACCATGATGATATTTCATCGTATATCCCTTAGGATGGTCACTATTGAACACACACACACACACACACACACACACACACACACACACACACACCAGATAATAATATAAAAAAATGTTGGCAAGGATGCAGAGAAATTGGAACCTTTGTGCACTGTTGGAAGTAGTGTAGAATTGTGCAATTCTTATGGAAAACAGTATGGATGTTTCTGCAAATATTAAAAATAGAGCTACCTTATGATTCAGCAATCTGATTTCTAGGTATATATTTTGAAAAGATTAAAAGCAGTATCTCAAAGAGATATTTCCACTCATGTTCATAGCAGCATTATTCACAATAGCCAGAGTTAGTAAACCAAATGTCATTAACAGATGAATGGATAAAGAAAATATGGCAAATGCATGCAATGGAATATCATGCAGCCTTCAAAAAGAATGCAATTATGTCATAGCTACAACATAGATAAACCTAGGGGACAAGGCTAAGAAAAATAAAGCATTCACAAAAGGTCAAATATTATATGATTCTACTTATATAAAGTATCTAAAGTTTTAAAAATCATAGAAAATGTAAGCAGATATGTGGTTTCCAAAGACAAGGTAGGGGGATATAGGATTACTATTTCATGGATATACAGTTTCAGTTATAACATGAAAAAGATCTAGAGGGAAATGGGGGTAGGGGGACGTAGGAGAAGGTGAAGGGGGATACATGGTGATGGAAAGGGACATGGAAAGGGTGGTGAACACAAAATACAATATACAGATAATGTATTATAGAATTGTACACCTCAAACCTATATACTTTTATTAACCAATGTAATCCCAATAAATTCAATTTTAAAAAGTTTTAGAGATATATTGCACAACAATGTGAATATACTTAACACTACTTAAGTGTATACTTTAAAATGATTTAGATGGCAAATTTAATGTTATTTTATACTAAAATAAAAAGTTTATTTATGTATTTGACATTGATTAATGACATTACATATAGCAGGGTGCGGAAGGAAAAATAGGTGAAGGGTCAATTATATGCTAATCATTGAAACTAGATTTTTGGTGGTGAGCATGAAATAGAGTATACAGATATCAAATTATAGAAACTTTTTTTATTGATATGAGAGAGGAAGGGAAAGGGAGAGAGAGATAGAAACATCAATGATGAGAGAATCATTGATCGGCAGCCTCCTACACGCTCCCACTGGGGATGGAGCCCACAACCCGGGCATGTTGTCTGACTGGGAATCAAACTGTGACCTCCTGGTTCATAGATCAACAACTCAACCACTAAGCCATTCTAGCCAAGATATAGAAACTTTTTTAAAAATGTATTTCCCCAGTCATAAATTCACTTCTTGTTTTTTCATATATTTATACTATTTCAATGTAATCAAGAAGTGCAAATAAAAATTGAAATAAAGTATTTTACAAAATCCCATTGTATTATTCACTTATTGTTTACTAGAGGCCGGGTGCATGAACTTCGTGCACTGGAGGGGGGGGACGGGGGTGTCCCTCAGCCCAGCCTGCACCCTCTCCAATCTGGGACCCCTCGGGGGCCTAAACCATCAGTTGGACATCCCTCTCACAATCCGGGACTGCTGGCTCCCAATCTCTCGCCTGCCTGATTGCCCCTAACTACTTCTGCCTGCCAGCCTGATCAACCCCTAACCACACCCCTGCCAGTCTGATCGATGCCTAACTGCTCCCCTGCCAGTCCAATCACCCGCAACTGCCCTCCCTGTTGGCCCAGTCACCCCCAACTGCCCTCCTATGCCAGCCATCTTGTGGCTGTGGGCACCGCCATCTTTGAGAGCGTGGCAGTCAATTAGCATATCCCCTCCTTATTGGCTGTGGGCGCCACTATCTTTGAGGGCAGGGCAGTCAATTAGCATATTCCCTCTTTATTAGATACGATAGTCTCTTTGGCACAAAAATAAATTTTCAATTTAAATATATATCTATGTGTATGTATCATACCTGCATGTGTAAAATATACATGCATATACATATATATTTTTTAATTTGATATATTATATGAACTTGAGGTTATACCTAGTAATAGGTCTTGAACGATCATTTTGCTGCCTATGTATTTTTAATATTCAATGAAAAATGAAAGAAAAAAACTAACATTTTACTATGCTATGTGTGTAAAAAAACACTTAAAAGCTAATAATGTTCTAAAAGCCTATTATACCTTTTTTTTTTAATCGTCACCTGAGAATATGCTTTCCATTGATTTTAGAGAGAGAAAGAGAGGTAGAGAAACATCAATCAACACACCACAACCTGGCTATGTGCCCTGAATTGAACCCGGGTCAGGGAATGTACAGGAGGCAGCTGATCGATAGTGGGAATTGAACCTACCTCCTTTCACTGTATGGGATAACATTCCAACTAACTGAGCCATCTGGCCAGGTCTATTATATCTCTTTTAAAATGATGTCTTTATTATCACAAATTCACAGAGATCTGCATTCAAATGGTTTTATATTGCTTAGTGATTGAGATTTTCAGGTGCTTTACCCCACATAAGATAAGAAACATTTTGCTGAAAAGTTAAATACAAGAGGTAGAAATTCATTTTTATTTTATCTTAATTAATAGTAGAATCTGAAGCATTTTGATAATTATCCGTTCCTTCTCTTTGAATGTTAAGGGTAACACAGAAATGGTTAATCCAAAGCCCATTATGCATAAATCATAATGTTCACAAATCACTGAATAAATAGAAATAATTTTATGTTTCTCTTAATGTTCATAACATTCTTATAAAGTGGGGGAGAGAGATTGCTTTTCCTTTCTGAATAGATGAATATATGAAACCTAATCAGACATTATGGGATCTGCCAGAGACTAATAAAATGGGAGTGGCAGAACTTTCAGAGCTAAGATGTATATTCCCCTTAAGTCTGACTAAAAACTGCAACCAAATATTGGACAACTAAGTTTAATACCTTCCAGATATATGTCCAATTAGTTTTTTTTTATCAGAATACAGACCAGGTTAAATTATGTTTGTGGTACATCTTTATTATTGCGGGCTGTTAAGACTAAAACTAAAGCAATGAGTACTGGTATCATTTTCCAAAACAGTACATGTTCTCAGGGAGATATAGTCATGTATCCAATAGTAATCTCTCTATTAGACTCTATGGGTAAATTGCAGGAAAAAAAACTGCTAAAGTACTATATTCCTTATTCAACTTTGAATATAATAATGTCTAGTTCATAAGTTTAGAGTTTATCTGTATAGCAGAGTGATTAAGAACAGATATATATTAGCTATGACACCTTGGGCAAATTATTTATTATCTGTAGTTCAAAAACCTTATCTATGAAATCGAAATATTAATAATAACAATAACTCTATCATAGGATTGCCATGAAGATTAAATGAAGTGTTCAAGTATTAACACAGTGCCTCTAATGTATTTAAATAGGCTATAAACCATAGTTTTATAATTTATTTTTAAAAATCTAATTTTTACTTTCTTAGAATTAAAAATTCTTGAATTCCTAAATAATACATTTGCACACTTGAGATATAAAGGCTAACAGTTTTTTTGTGGCTAAATCTGCACTACACTTTTGGACTAACATAAGATGCTGGACTTTGGAGAGTTTCAGGGTATTCCTTTCAAATTCTTTGCTTGGAGATCAGGAATTTCAACTGACTGTGAACCTCAGATGGTGGCACTCAATCTCATTCTTCACTGTTAGCATTTTGAAAAAATTTGCTATCCTAATGAGGCATTTCCCTCCTGCTTAGATAATGAAGGGATAGATATATACTTAAATCCCTTTAGACTGAAGGAAAGAATGTCCAATAAAGCATTTTGCTTTCGGAAACATGAATCATTCTCTCTAGCTTTGTGCTTACCATCTTCTCTATTAAAAATGTGGGGCAGCCCAGCCAATGTGACTCAGTGGTTGAGTGAAGACCTATGAACCAGGAGGTCACAGTTCCATTTCCAGTCAGCGCATATGCTCGGGTTGTGGGTTCGATCACCAACGTGGGACATGCAGGAGGCAGCCAATAAATGATTCTCTCTCATCATTGATCTTTCTATATCGCTCTCACTCTCCCTTCCTCTCTGAAATCAATAAAAATACATTTTAAAAATTTAATATGTATGCTGATTATAACTCTCTTAACATCCCATCATAAAAAAATACTATATTCTTCTTACCTGTATTCCCTATCAATACACTATTTCTAGAACCTTATATTGTTGGGTAGATATACTAATTTTACCTATCATAGCAATAATAAGTTTATCAATATATGATGTTCATGAATATATATTTTAGTGTATAACCAAAACAGGCTACAGCTAGCACTGATCTATATGTTGACAAATACACACATTTATATTCGAGATATTGAAATAGTTGGCAGGAAACCAGAATATTCAGCAATGGAATTTCAAAACAGGAACATATATAATGCCTCAGACCCCCACCCAGCATGCGCTTCAGATTGGCTGGGGAGGTGGGGTGGCATCTGTACTTCATGGGTCAAATGTATAAGTTTGCTTACTTTGCTTTTTCAATAAAGGTGCCTAATTTAATTACTTAATAAATTAGCTTTTCACAATATAATCAAGGTCTCATATAAACTCATTTATATGAGAAGCCAATATTTTATAAGCAATTGGTTCTAACAAAGTCCAAAGTAAAATTTGCATATATATTCAAATAAGCACTGGCCAAAAAGAATGCTGTTTAGAAGTAAATTTAAGAGAAGAAAAAATGGCGGAGGCTTAGACGGAAGTGTTGGTGCTTTGTCCCGGACCAGATAAGAGCGAGCAGCTGAAACGGGTAACATACAGCCCGAACAAGCAGAGGAGATTCAGCTGAGAGACAGTCTGCAGCCAGGAAAGACAGAGAACTCCTAGAAAATGGGGATGGTTAGAGATTGAGGCTGAAACCTCCCCCTGGGCGCCAGCTCAGCAGCGTGACCGTGCCATCTTGAGTAGCTGTTATCCGCATCCAGCGATCGGCTACTAACCCACAGGCAACGGCTCTCAAGCAGCGTGACTACATGAACTCAGAGGAGACCTGCTTCCCTCCATGGAAAGGTTAGACTTCCCCCAAAGGTGCGGTTTGCAATTCAGGTTGGAGCGAGGAACGCGCGCGCATGCGAGGGGAAATCTGCGCCCCCCAAAATCTGTGCCCATAGAGGCCAGCGTGACCCGCAAGTGGAGAGGGCTCCCGCAGGGCAGCTGGCAGAAGGCAACACTATAAATAAGTCCATAGTTGGACTGGATGCAAAGGGGCGACCTCAGATTCTCCCAGGTGGCCGGCTACTTGGTGCCAGGGGCCAGAGCACGCGCAG
>NW_005370000.1:212059-226950 GCF_000412655.1 Myotis brandtii
ATAAATAAAAAAAGAAGTAAATTTAAGCTTAATAAGGATAAATTTAAAAATCTCTTCCACTACTATTTGTAAAGTAAACTAAAAGTTATTACTCAAGCATTAAATCTCACCATTACTTAGACACCATTAGTATAAAGAAAGTTACTTTTACTTGAGATGTATGCATTAGAATGTTGGCCAGAATGTCTCTCTCCTACTTGCTTTTCTGGAAGGCAACCAAGTTGGTTGCTCTGTTTAAAAATAAATGTTTTTAATTTAACAATTTATGGCAAGCCCACAAGAAAAGCAGACTTTATCAACGTTTACCCAATTAGAAAAGGAACTCCCTAAATGAGACTTAAAAATTGCTCTGGAAAAGATACAAAGAGAAACGCCCTTCAAATACCTAAGAACCATAATTGAAAAACAATTTATTAGGCCTCAAGAGGTAGAAATATGAAAGGATTGCCTTAAAACCTTAACTGAATTTTAGAAATTATTAGGGGACATTAATTGGTTAAGACCTTATCTAAAAATCTCTATGGGAGAAATGAAAAAATTTTTCAATATACTTAGGGAAACATGAGAGAGCTTTTATTAAGTGTCTGCAGGGACCTACGGAATCATTTTCTGATTTTGTGGCTTGCCTTACTTGAGCAGTGAGACAGTAAATACAGCATGTAGTAGCAGTTTGCAACCATCTAGAACAATGATGGCGAACCTATGACACGCGTGTCAAAGGTGACATGAGAACTCATTTTTTTGGTTGATTTTTCTTTGTTAAATGGCATTTAAATATATAAAATAAATATCAAAAATATAAGTCTTTCTTTTACTATGGTTGCAAATATCAAAAAATTTCTATATGGGACACGGCACCAGAGTTAAGTTAGGGTTTTTCAAATGCTGACACACCGAGCTCAAAAGGTTCGCCATCACTGATCTAGAAAATATAAATGCCAAGTGGTTTGGGACCATCTAGTTAGTAAATCCTATCCCTAAACCAAGGACACTTAAAAGTAAATGATTTGCATTTACTCTTAAACAGAGGGTTAATAGCTTATGTCAATGTACTCAGAAAAACTGATAGAAATCCAATTAGTGTCATTTGCTGTCCACACCCAAAGACAAATGAAGTTAGAAAAGAAACCTTATTCCAGACTGATTTGAATTAGGAAATTAAAATTAGTGAATATTTGGAGAAATTTAGTTGTCACCTACTAAAAAACAAATTACTACAGTGTTTATATTACACCCCTTTTATTATATCAAAAAATACTAGGCATGAACCTATTCCTGGAGCATTAACTGTTTTTACTAACAGCTCCTCTAATGACAAAGCTGCTTGTCATACAGTAAATTCAGACCGAGTCATCCAGACTAGTCACACTCTGTACAAAGGATTGAATTAAAAGCTATTAAGGCTGCATTTAAGGATTTCCAGAAGCCCTCAATGTTATTTCTACTTCTGCCTATGCTGATGACCTGGTAAACAGAATTGAAACTACTCAATTAAAATGGTTCAGTGAGCCCTGACCGGTTTGGCTCAGTGGATAGAGCCTTGGCCTATGGACTGAGGGGTCCCGGGTTTGATTCCAGTCAAGGGCATGTACCTTAGTTGCGGGCACATACCCAGTGGGGAGTGTGCAGGAGGCAGCTGATCGATGTTTCTCTCTCATCGATGTTTCTGGCTCTCTATCCCTCTCCCTTCCTCTCTGTAAAAAATCAATAAAATATATTTAAAAAAATAAATAAAATAAAATGGTTCATTGACCAAAGTCTATTTATACTATTTAAACAGGTACAGCAAATTGTACATGAAAGACAATATCCCTTTTATATTACTCATATCAGGTCCTTTAACAAAAGGATATGCATAAGCCAATCACTTAGTCGCTTTATTACAAGCCACAGAATCTTACCAGCTTTTACATCAGCCTGCCAAAATATTGTCTAAACAATTCTCAATCACTGGACAGCAGGCAAAACAGATTATCAAGGAATGTTCCACTTGTATGTTACATCTGCCTCAAGGGCCTAATACAGAAATTAACCCTTGAGGATTAATATGGGACCATATCTGGCAAATGGATGTAACACATTATATTCCTTTTAGAAGCCTTAGGGCATTACAGTCTCTTACCTTTTCAAAGGTCCTATGGGCCACTGCATCTACAGGAGAAATAGAAAAACAGGTCATTAATCATTGCCTAGCTGCTTTTGCCGTCATGGGAATTCCAAAAACTATTAAAACTGATAATGGACCTGCATACACAAGCTGTAATTTCCAACAATTCTGTAAAAAATAGAAAATTCAGCACATTATGGGAATACCATACAATTACCTAGGACAGGCAATTATAGAATGCCAACATCAGCAGCTAAAATTCCAACTTGAAAAACAAAAGTGGGGAATAGTGATGCTGGAGAAATCTCCTATAAGTAGATTACAATAAGCCTTAATTACCTTAAGTTTTTTCACTTGTAAAGCTGATGGCAAGACACCAATAGAGCTACACTGGTGTCATAATGAGCCAAAAGAAAAAAAGCCTTGATCAAATGGAAGGATCCTGAGTCTGGTTTATGGAAAAGTCCCAACCCTTTATTAATCTTTGGTGGAGAATATGCTTGTGTATTTCCAGAAAACTCCTCCAAGCCCGTGTGGATTCCTGCAAGGAACATCAAACTCCAACATGAAGCTGAGGAAGGAACTGACCAAACTAATGAGGACTTTGCACTTGAAGTTTCAACCTATACTTGTGGCCACAGACAGACAATGGACTACTCCAGCCCCAAATAAAAGAAGCTCCAGCCAACTTACAGACTAATTCCTTAAATGTCTGGCAGCAATTTAAAAAGGACATGAAAGAATTCAATCCTTTTCATTGGATCTCCCTACATTTGCCTTTTAGCATAACCACTATTGTCTGTCTCATTCTTGGTCTTATATATGTATTCCTAGTCTGCAGATGTGGAATGAAAAGTCTTAAAAAAAAACACAAAAAAACAAAAAGAACAAAACAAAACTTGAGCCCTATAGATGGCATAGCATTTCAAGATTTTTTAAATAAATAAAAAGGGGGAAATGCCGGAGGCTAAAGCAAACAGCAATTAGCATAAAAGTGCAAAAGAGACATTGGAAGGCCCTGCTGTGATTGTAGTGGCTCGAGGCAATTTCCTGACCTGATAATCTTTACATTGTATAACAAACTTTACCTTTGATCTGCCTATATGCATTGCTAAAGGACAAATGTGTTTTCAAAGTGAATAAAAAACAGAAGGGACCCATTTTCATTGTGCCTCTTTAAGAAAGAGACTCCACCTGGCCCCCACCCCTTAATAATTCATATTTTTGTCTAACATTTTCATTTGTGCATCAGCCCCTCCTGCAGATGCTGAACCCCACTGTGCAGGTCAAGGCATGGAACATACTACAAACCTTCATGAATCTTTCAGTGAATCATTAATACATCCAATATTTTTGCCTAATTTTTGACCTATTTATTTGCTAGAATGCTGGCTTCATTAAAATGACTTATAATAGTATATATAATAAAAATATTTTTGCAACTCAGAATTTTTTTTATTCAATAAATACTTAGGATGTTCTTTAATACAAACCTTACATTTAGTAACATTTAGTAAGCAGACCTATTAACTGTAGCATTTATAAAGATTAAAAGAAATATACATGGAGCAAAACTTCTGCACATACTTGGAAACCATTGGTAATAACTGATGGTGTCAGATATTAAAACCAATGTCATCTAAAATTTATCTAATTTTTTAAAAATTATTACTGTTATAGTTTTCTACAATGTATTCACAAAAAGGAATGCTTAATCTTTTTTTGTTTTGTTTTATAATTTATCTTTATTGTTGAAAGTTATACAGTTGTACCCTTTTTTTCTCCTTTGACCCCTTCTAGCCTGCCCCTCCCCCTCCCCAGACCTTCACCACCCTATTGTCTGTGTCTATAGGTTATGCATATATCCATATAGCTTCTTTAGTTACTCTATTCCCACCCACCCATCCACCTTCCCTCTGAAATTCATCAGTTTGTTCCATGTTTCTATGTCTTTGGATCTATTTTGTTCATCAGTTTGTTTTGTTCTTTAGCTCAGTGGTTAGAACAGGTTCGATTCTGGTCAAGGGGAAGTACTTGGATTGAAGGCTTGATCCCCAGCCTTGTTTGGGGCACATTTGAGAGGCAACCAGTTGATGTGTCTCTCTCACGTCAATGTTTCTCTCTCTAACTCTCCCTATTCCTTCCATTCTGTAAAAATTAATGTAAAATATATCCTCAGGTGAGGGTTAACAAAACAAAACAAAATTTTTAATTTTATACCCAACATTTTAGTGGCATTTGCACACTTTCTGCAGACTTTCCAAGTAATTTCATTAAGTATTCCAAAATGCCAAAGCCACCATAATTTTGGGTATAAAATTATTTTCTGTGGTTTTATTCTTCATAGAGTAAACAAATATACATAATGCACTTATCACAGTCACAACTCTTATGCTAATTTTAAAAAATAGTTTATTGATTTTTTTTTTTAGAGTAGAAGGGAAAGGGAATGAGAGAGACAAATATCAATGTGAGACCACATCTATCAGCTGCCTCCTGCACACTCCCATATGTCCTTGATCTGGAATCAAACCAGCAACCCCCTTATATACAGGCTGATGCCCAACCAACTGAAGGACACTGGCCAGGGCTTATTTTAATTTTTTTAAAAAAACCTATATTGTTGGGAGAGAGAATATTAGTTGAGATGACAGAATAATTCTGTCATATATTTTAGAACTGGTTACAGCTCAGTATTTATATAAGTATGGACTTAAAGTTTTCCCCATTAGCTTTCTATCTGTGCTTTTTTCATACCTGTTCAGTTTTACTTTAATTGGAAGTGATGCAAAGGAAAGAGGTGGAGAATAAAATTTTTGGTAAAAATTGCCTATCCTATGCTTATCTTGGAGATTCACATTTTGGATTGTACTATTAAATAATTCTGAGAAATTTTGCTGTGAATAAGTTTAGCATTATATCAGCATTTACAAAACTTAGCCACGAGCAGATGATTTTTTATAACCCTTATTATTTAATTGTAATACATTTGAACATAATAGTTTAGTAATTTATGAAACACTAAATATTATAATGTCTTAAAATGTACTAAGTTCTCCAGACTCGGAAAAAATTGTATGAGTTCTCAACACCTCAGAGAACTAGGATGAGAGACTCTGAGAGAAATGTTGAAAGTGAAAGATGAAGATACAAATCAGGCCAGTGACAAGAGGATACAAGCTTTTATAATGAAGGAACAACAATGCAGTTGGGAAGAGAGAAGACGATGGGAAGAGGAAATGCTCTGTAAGGTTTAGTAAACAATAATCCTGTACTAATTATGGCCAGATTTTTGGCTCAATTTTGTTTTGTAGAAGTGTGTTTATCTTTGATGCAAGCAGAGATGGCCTTTGTTAAATATTTCTAAAGAGTTATCTTGGTTTGAGCTCTCCCAGAAGTGTCCCTGAGACAAGGATTTGGGTGCCAGGACTTAGGAAACGATCAGAAAACACTATGGGGGAATGAAGAATTGAGATATGCCAGGGGAAAGCCAATAAAGTGTGAGATAAAGAGTGAGCTACCACACTGAGTCAATCAGTTCCTCTGAAGACACTCTGAGAAACAATGTTGAACATGCCTCATAATGGTACCACCAAAACTAGTTATTTATCCACCAAATCCCATCTCTTATTCGTTACGAATTATTTCAGGATCTTTAATTCTCTGGCACTTCCATCATCCTTAGAAACAGATCAAATATGTCTCCATGTCTATAGTATCACTCAGTTGAGATACTTAAGAAGGCACTGTCCATCAGAGACAATTTCTGCAAACAAATTCCCCAACACTTGTGATACCTACTACCAGAATTTGTGGTGGAATAGTCATTGGAGAGAGTTGCTTTCTGATAGAAAAGGTTTTAATGGTCAAACAATTTGGGGATGAAATGGAACATATCATATACCTTCACTGAAAATTAAGTAGCACTTATTAGCATATCTCACATCTTGTGTTCTGACAAAAGCACTTTGAACAATACTGTGTGCGTTAAATACAGTATTTATTCAATTGAGTCTATTGTGAATAATTTGTGGTAAGAGATGTATGCATTAAAATATCTAAAAGTGAAACTATTTTTGAGGATTATACTTTAGGCAAGGACATATAAGCTTAAGTTCTCTAATCTCAAATTAATGAAATTGGACTGTGTGCCTGTAGTAATCCAGTGCATGTCAGGTAAATTCACCTGTATACTAAGTAAATATTCATATTTGATTCTCAAATATAAAAATTCCAACTTGTCATTCAGATGCTCATTACTTCAATTGCTAAAAAATCTTCCTCATATAACAAATGAAATCAAATTTCTTTTGGCTCATTTCTACATGTTTATTATTTCACTAGAGGCCTGATGCATGAAATTTTTGCAAGGGGTTCGGCCCTCGCTGCTCCAGCTGCCTCGTGGCCCCAGCTGTCTTGCAGCCCCTCTACCCCACACTCTGTCCACAGGTCATTCCAGAAGGTCATTCCGGAAGGTCGTTCCACTGTCTGTTTTAATTAGCATATTAGTTCTTTATTATATAGGATAGTCATAGAGATTAACTCATAAGTATTCTCACCATTTAACACATATAAATAACTTGATATCCCTTACTGAATTTTTACATTCTTTTTTAGGGTAAATCAAACTAATTTATTAAATCTAAAAAATTCTTTCAAAGATATCTGTTTTTCATTGAGCTGGTCACATTTTCCTTCCCTACAATTGCAAATTATGAACACTTTTTTTTTTTTTAATTTGAGGTCAATGGCCACAACTCAAAACCATTTCCTAGATACTTTATTCATTTAAAGCATTATTTTGACCCCTCTTCTGAACAAACATTGTTATACTTTCTGACCCATGATTTGGACTTGCAACCAAATGTCAAAATCTATTGTTTATAGTCAAAGAACTGGTCTGATCTTACTTTACCTCTCAGAATGTCAACCATTTCTGGTTAGACTGGCCAACAACATTTGTTGGCAATCATCAGTGTTGCATTCCAGCTACTGTTTTCAGTAGTATTTAGTTGTACTATTGTGTGACTTTGAAAAGTCTTTTTCAAACTTTCCTTTGCAAAACTAACTTTCTTCATCACACATGTATGGCCTCTAATTCTTGCATAATATTGGCTAAATAAACCTGATTTAAATTTTCAAATGTTTATAAATTAATGGAATTTCACCTCCATGTTGTTTTTCTGATATTGAATAGCAGATGTTTTTTTAAATATTTTTTCATCTTTAATCCCATATTGGATTTGATTTTTAAATATTGGAATTGACATTAATATGAAAATGGAATAGATAATTTGCAAAGAATATATGATTTTACAGATGATATGTTAGATTAGACAGCTCTTTACCACCCCAACCCCCAGCCCCTCACTGAATATTTGAGTAGAGTACTACTTTAAAAAAATAACAGATAAAATTTATTTTGTTTTTTCATATGAACATTAAGTATATTGATGATTGTCTTGGTACGTTTTTGCTCCATTTGTAGTTCTGGAAGTGATCTAACACATTGGACTGTCTTTCAAACAGATGATTCAGTTAAAATAGGTTTAATTGCATGGCAACATGGAGCTTATTCACTCTGGATACTAGATATAACGGCAGCTGAAAACTTTCACATGCGGACACCTTATTTACCAATGTGGTAAAAAATTATAGTTTGCTTTTATTTTTCATTTCCAGTTAAATGCATAAATGGTGTTCAAGTAAACCCAGTAGGAAGATTAGACACAGCTATCATTAAAGTGGTGCAAAGGCTATACCATCTGTTACAGTTAGTCTCAACTTTCAATGGATTTTCTTTCTCAATAGTTTTTGATGGAGAGTGCCACCTGTTCACTTTAATTACATATTTTCAAATTTTGTATATTATGAATTTCTAGCCTCATGAAATTACAATACAATGTATGTAAGTTATTTTTGCATTTTTTTCTGAATTAAAAAATTCCACAACAGATGTCTAAATTAATATGATGGACTGAAGAAATGGCATTTGACAGTGTTTCCTACAAGCCATTATATTAAAATAATTTGAAATATTAAGTTCAGTTAAAATAAAATTTAATTCTTATAATTCTTTACAAAACATGCTGAAGTATTTTCACAGTTAATATATGAAACAATATTTCTTGCATTGACAGTCATAAAACAAACACAGATCAATGTGTAAAAACTAAATTTGGCCAGAGTTTGGTTTTTATTTTGCTGGTTTTCAGTTTTTATCCAGTAATATTTAAAATTATTATTTAAAAATATACTGCTGATGACACCATCCTATATCATAAAAGCCTAGGCGGCATCAGGCCCTTGTGCAACACCCTCGTGTGACGTCATCACAAGATGGCCGCCACAATATGGCCACCACCACAAGATGGCTGCACAAGATGGCCACCACAAGATGGCTGCACGCACAGCAGAGGTGGGGCCCAGTGGCCGCTCTGCACGGTGAGGCCTGGGAGTCCTGCGGCTCTGCGCAGCATGGAGGAGGTGGGTCCTGGCAGAGGAGGTGGGTCATGGCAGGGGAGGGCAGTTGGGGGCGATCAGGATGGCAAGTGAGGGCCTAAACCAGCATTCGGATATCCCCTGAGGGGTACCACATTGGAAAGGGTGCAGGCCACGTTGAGGGACACCGACCCCACCGTGCACACATTTTGTGCACCAGGACTCTAGTTACCTAATAATTAGAATAACATTAAATTTCTACCATTTTTAAAACTCAATAGTTGTCATGTATGATATACTTTAAAATAGCTTTTTTTGAAGTATTTCAAGATATAAATATTAGAATAGGGAAGTATAATTATGCCTCAGGAGTTAACCACTATTACCAGTATCTTCTAATTATAGTAAATTCAAGGGGGAAGGGAGATTCAAACATATTTATTTTCTAAGAAGCATCTCTTACTATTTGATTTATTTGATACCAAAAAGATTAGGGAAAAGGTCATTTCTTTGGGTAATTTAACAATTGTATTAAATTTACAGTAGAAACTTTTATTACTTTCATTAAATTGACCCAGTTCTTTTGAACCGTAATCTTGAAACATCTGAATAGGAATTCTTATCATCCATATACAGAGTGTGCCCCCCACAAATGTATACACACTTAACAGCCAATTTTGAAAATGAAATGTATCTTAACATACAATGCCTTTAGAATGATCCAAAGTGTGTGTATATATTTTTGGGGACACCCTATATATGTCAGTTCAGATAAACTTATTATTTAATATGATAATAAAAGTTTTTATTTGGAGTGTTCAGCCTTTGATTGAATGTAGACTATTGCATGATCCATCCACATTTTTAATCTACATTCTGCTTGAAGAACATGACCATCAATGATGATAATCAGAGATTTTGATGCAGTGTCAGCATGGCTAGCATCAAACATCATAATTAAGATGCACCAACATTTTAAATTATCAAGCCTAGTAGTTTTCTTTACACAAATTACAATTTTATGTACTACTAACCTTTTCTATAACTTTTATTTTTTACTTATGTTAGAAATCTTTCTCTTTCAGAATATATCAAAACATACAAATCTCTGTATTTCTTTTTCATAGGTGCATAGTATTTTACTGTATCATTGGCCAAAGTTGACTAATCATTCTCCTCTGAAGAGATATTTAGGCTTTCCATTGAGATTTAGCAAATATAAGCACTGATGCATAAAATACAATTTTTAAACTTATATTTTGCATACATCTGTGAGTATATCTTTAGGAAAAAATTCCATCTATGAATTGCTATATCCAAGGCTACGTGCTTTTTAAATATTGCAAAATTGTCTTTCAGAGGGCTTGCCAACATACAGGCATACAAATAGTACACATTTCTTCAAACACTCATAACAAAATTTCTAAGCCTTTAATATGTCAATATGACAAGTTAAATATTATATCAAAATGTGATTTGGATTTGTTTTTCATTAAGAATGAATTTCAGCTCTTCAATAAAATGTTTATTGGCCTACTTCATTTATATTTCAACCTAATCATCCTTATGAATCCTTCAGATTTTCTGCTATGATCTTTGAGGCATTTTTACTAGATGCTTTTTTATTACAATTTAATAATCATTTTGATTGCATACTTTTGTACTATAAAAATACTTCTTTGTTTGACTAAATGCTTTTATTTTTCTTTTAATCCAACTTCATTTGTTATTAATACAAGAAACAATGATTTTCTTGTTCTTAAATTTATCTTATATCTTTAACCATTCTAATTAATTTAATTGCAATTATCTTTTAATTTTAAACTGCAGATATTTGAGTTTTTTTAAATCCTATTTGATTTTCCTTTTTTTAAATTTAGTGAATCCTTCTCACTTGAGAATAATGTTTGGGCTTAGCTAATTATTTTCTCTGTTATCATCTTTTAAAAATAATATTTTGTTTAGTTTATTGTTTTTATTTATTGGTATTGATTCTAGCTCATAGTTTGAAAATGTATTTATTATTTTTAATTTTATAATGGTTACATTAATAAATAAAATTATATGTTAACTATTATTTCTTGATAAAACTATGTATATTATCAAGTCACTCAGTTTCTAGCTGAAGAAATGTGAATAATTTCTCTATCACCAAACCCTTCCACCCTTTCCTTCAACTACCAATTTCAGTGTACTATATTGTACTTATTTATATATTTTTAGCTACATTCACAATTTTAAATACTCGACTAAAACTTCTATTTTGTTAATTATTAGTTTTAGTAAACATTTTTGTAGTTAAAATTGTTTTATTTATTGTTTTTTTCTTTCCAGTTTTATTAAGATACAGAGGGCCGATGCACGAAAATTGTGCATGGGTAGGGTCCCTAGGCCTGGCTGGCGATCAGGGCCAATAAGGTTCCCCACCTCCCCACCTCCCTGCCTACCCGCCTACCCGCCTCCCCACCTCCCTGTCTCTTCCTTCCCATGCTCCCTCAGCATCCTGCTGCTGCCACTGGTCGCCCGCCATGTTCCGCGCCACCCCCTGTTGGTCAGTGCACGTCATAGCGAGCGATCGAACTCCCGGGGCTCCTGGTTGAACTCCTGAGGAGGCAATTTGCATATTAGTCTTTTATTATATAGGATTTGTGAATAAAATTGAACATATTTAGGTTTTATAATATTAGAGTCTTTTTAAGATGTATAATATGATGATTTAATATCTGTATGCATTGTTAATTAATTACCATAATCAGGTTAATTAACACACCCATCTCTCATAGTTATCTTTGTGTGTGTGTGTGTGTGTGTGTGTGTGTGTGTGTGTGTGGAGTGAGCACACTTAAGATTTACTGTAAAATTAAATTTCAAATACACAATACATTATTAACTATAATCAGCATGTTGTATTCTAGATCCTCAGAACTACTGTTCTTATAACAGAAAGTTTGCACTCTTTGACCAACATTTCATGATTTCCTTCAGCCCCCTACTCTTTTCAATGATTGTTCTAACCTCTGATTATATGAGTTCAACTTTTTAAAATTTCACATATAAGTGAGATCATACAGTATTTATCTTTCTGCCTCTGGATTATTACAATTAGCATTATACTGTCCTGCAGGTTCATCCATGTCACATATGGCAAGATTTCCTTCTTTCTCACAGTAAATAATATTCTATTTTATACATATCTTCTTTGTTTATTCATCTGTTGATCAATACTTCAGTCTTAAGCATTTTCTATATCTTAGTTATTGTTAACTAGAGGCCTGATGCACGAAATTTGTGCAAGGGGCTCGGACCCCACCACCACATTGGCTGTCTTGGCCCCCGCCACCGCATTGCCGCTTCTGCCTTGGCTCCTGTCACGGTGGCTGGGGGCCTCTGCCTCTTCTGCCTTGGCCCCTGCCTGCCGCAGTTTCGTCCAGAAGGTGGTCCGGAAGGACGTCTGGTCAAATTAGCATGTTAAACTTTTATTATTATAGATAATGCTGCAGTGAACATGGGGCTGCATATACTCACAAGTGTGATTTCTGGATCATATGGTAGTTCTAGTCTCAATTTTTTAAGGAATATCCATACTGTTTTCTATTGTGGTTGCATCAATTTACATTCTCACCATCAATGCACAAGGGTTCCTTTTTCTCCACATCCTTTCTAACATTTGTTATCTCTCATTTTTTTTTTGTTATTATAGCCATTCTAACATGTATGAGGTGATATCTCATTGTGGTTTTGATTTGCATTTCCCTAATTATTAGTGACTTTGAACATCTATTAAGGTATATGTTGGCCATTTAGATGTCTTCTTTGGGGAAAAAAAAGTCTATTCATATCTCTGCTTATTTTTTAACTGGTCATTTTTTTTTTGCTCCTGAGTTGTATGAATTATTTATATATTTTGTATATTAAGCCTTTATCAGATATATGGTTTGCAAATATTTTACTTTAGTCTATAGATTACCTTTTTTTCATAATTTCTTTTGCTCTGGAAAAGCTTTTTCGTTTATTGCAGCCCTGCTTATTATTCTTTTGCTTTTACTGCATGTGCTGTTGGGGTCATATATGAAAATATGTGGTCAAAAATAATATCAAGGAGCTTTTTCCCCATGTTTTCTAGTTTTACAGTTTTAGGTCTTTTAAGTCCTTAATCCATTTTCAGTTAATTTCTGTGGGTGGTATGAGATGGGGTCAGCTAAAATCAAGGTGTCAGCAGAGCTGTGTTTCTTTCTGGAGGATCAAGAAGATAGCTTGTTCCCTTGTCTTTTCTAATTTCCAGAGACTACTTACATTCATTGGTTTATGGTCCTATTCCTCCAACTTCAAAGCAGGTAATAGTGGGTTCAGTCCTCACATTGTATCTCAGTCATGCTTTCTCTTGTGTCCCTCTCCTATTTTTAATGATTACATTGGGTCCACTTGAATAATCCAGAATGATCTAAGTGAAAACCAGCTGATTAGCAATCTTAATTTTATCTGCATCCTTAATTCACTTTTGCCATGTAAAGTAAAATTCACAGGTTCTAGAGATTGGGACATGGACATATTTTTAGGGCCATTATTCTGCTATCACAGTCTGTTCTCTAGCCTCCAAAGATATATGTATATCCCACATGAAAAATGCATTCACTCAATCCATAGGGCCTAAAATTATTAACTAATTATACCATCAACACAAAGTCCAAATTCTTATAAAAATTTATAGGATCAATGTCATATCTTATCTCTAAATCACATAAAGTAGATATAGGTAGGACTCTGGATATAATTAATTCTGGGACAAAATTCCTCTCCATATGTGGATCTATGAAACTAAAATAACACTTTATCTGTTCCCAAAATAAAGTGGATGGACTAACATAGGATATCAGTTATAGACATTCCAGTTTAAAAAGGAAAAAAAGAAAAAGAAAAAGAAAAAGAGGCACTAGTCCTCAGCAATTTTGAAACCCAGAAAAGAAAACCCCATTCAATTTCAATGCCTAAGAATAATCCTCTGTGGTTCATAGTTCTACCCTCTGAAGCATTTCCATTTTAATTTTTTCTTGTGGCTTCCATCTCTCTTCTGATACTACCTATTCAATCTTGCATATTATCAAACTTTTTTATTAGAACCTTTAAATTTTTCAACAATGTTATTTTAGAAATATTTCTGTCTGATATATACAATATTCCTGTCATATTTGAGTCTGGTTCAGGGTTTTCATTTATCTTCCCTGACACAGCTATTCCTGCCTTTTGGATTGAATTTGTCTTCCCCCCAAAATATTGTAAGTCCCAATACCCCAGATCAAGTATGTCAAACTCACAGCCCGTGGGCCGCATGCGGCCCACAATGAATATTTTTGCAGCCCAGCCAATATAACAGTATGTAAGAAACATTTTAATAAAAATGTTGTAACTTAATTTTTACAATATACTGTTATACATAATCCTATATAATAAAAGGCAATCTGAGTCACGGCACACAAAAAAAGACAAAAAAATAAAATAAAAGGCTAATATGCAAATTGACCAAACAGCGGAATGACTGGTCGCTATGATGCCCACTGACCACCAGGGGGCAGACACTCAATGCAGGAGCTTCCCTCTGGTGGTCAGTGCACTCCCACAGGGGGAGTGCTGCTCAGCCAGAAGCCGGGCTCACAGCTGGTGAGGGCTCCCAGACTGCGAGAGGATGCAGTCCAGGCTGAGAGATCCCTCTCCCCCCCTCCCCCGAGTGCACAAATTTTGTGCATCGGGCCTCTAGTCTATAATAATAAAAGGGTAATATGCTAAATTGGACATCTTCCAGATGTCATTCTGGATGTCCTTCTGCCAGAAACCAATTCCAGCATGTACAACAGGGCTGAATCTGGGAATGGCTGATGGCATTTCCCCAAACCTGAATAGGATACATTAAATTGATTTCTTGGCTGCCAGACAGCTCAGGGCATCTTAATCTATTGGCCAAAACACCTAAATAGCCATAAGCTAATTCCCCCATTCTGACAATGGACTCTGTACGAAACCCTGACCATTTGAAATGTATATCTCTGCCTTGCCTCAGGACAAATCTTATCTAATAAAAGAGAAACATGCAAATTGACCATAACTTTGCTACACACACACAAGCTATGCCCACCAGCCAATCAGAGCGACTATATGCAAATTAACCCAACGAAGATGGTGGCAGGCAGCCACGGAGCTGGAGCAAGCAGGAGGCTTGGTTGCCCCGGTGATGGAGGAAGCCAAGTTTCCCGCCTGCCCTGGCTGGCTGTGGGCTCTGCTCAAGGCAACAAAGTTTCAATTATAGAAGATAAATAAATCCAAGATACCTGCTTCCAGCCAGCCTCCACTT